>NC_138373.1:112442233-112467658 GCF_054177405.1 Leptonychotes weddellii | reverse complement strand
CATCTGAGCCACCCAGGCGCTCCTAAGATTTTATTTTTAAGTAATCTCTACACCCAATGTGGGGCTCAAACTTAGAGCCCCAAGATCAAGAGTCTCATGTTTTACCAACTGAGCCAGCCAGGCACCCCAAGATTATTATTTTTTTTTAAAGATTTTATTTATTCACTTGAGACACAGAGAGGGAGAGAGAGAGCATTAGCAGGGAGAGAGGCAGAGGGAGAGGGAGAAGCAGGCTCCCCGATGAGCCAGGAGCCTGATGTGGGGCTCGATCCCAGGACCCTGGGATCATGACCTGAGCCGAAGGCAGACGTTTAACCATCTGAGCCAGCCAGGCTCCCCAAGATTATCATTTCTAATAGAGGTAAAGGGAAGGAAATTGGTGATATTTCCATTTATGCCATTTACGTATACGTTAAGAATTCTAGCAAAGCTCTTTAGAATGAGCAAATAGATCAAGATGGACAATTAAATAGCATGAGATGCTGTCTTTACAGCTAGTTTATCAAGAAAAACTTGAGGTATGTTGTGGCTCCACTGAAATGAAATCAGTACAACAGTCTGAATTTATCATCAAATTATATTTATAATTCAAACAAATGCTTTGAACAAAAGGCATTGTCTGAGACTCTGGACCTCGCTGCCTAGGGCCTGCCAACCAACCAAAAGACAGGGCAACAGAAACGCAGAGAATAAACACAAGGGAAAATAGAGAAGACATATGCAACGGGAAGAAATATGGCTAAAGAAAATTTTAAAAATAATTATATTACGTTTAGTGTAATGTTAAAGATTTTGTTTCAGGAGTAATTATAAAGGGCACTATTTCAATGGAAAGAGCTTAGGTCTATGAAATCCAATAAACCTGGATTTTGATCCTCACTTTGCTGGCCGTAACCTCAGCCTTTCCGACCCTCAGTATGAGTCTTATCTATTAGAGATGACAATATGAGGTCTCCCTACATAACCAAAATTAGGGGGACAACCAAACTGTGCCTCTCAAAACACCTTGAAAAGTACGGAATGAAAGAAAAAGTACAAACCAGAGAGAGGCCAAATTGGAAGAAAAAACTGATCGTGTAACTAGAAGTCTTCTTTCTAAGAGGATTTTAATAATATCCTGCTAAAAGGAGAAGAGTTGATGAAGCTCAGAGGAAATAATATAGAATGGCATTTAGCAGTCTATAGGAAAATAGAATCCATGCCATCATTAATGTTTTTGTTTTCTGTTGTAAATTGACTGTTTTCTTCTCCAGCTTCAAGAGCCTGTGTTAGGGGAAGGAGCATTCGAGTCTCAGATATCCAAGGGTGTGAGCCCTCAATCCACCCATGCCCCACCCATTTGACCTGGGGGCAAGACTACTCATCTCTGCGAGCCCGCTTTCTCACCTATAAGGGGGCGGGGGTGGTTGGACCACATGATCCCCCAGGCCTTCTCCAACTCTAAAACTCTGTGAGTCCATGATTTCAGATACTAATCTTGCAACAACTAAATACCATAAGAATTTATGACTTGAGTGTGTGTGTGTGTGTGTGTGTGTGTGTAAAATACTTCTCAGTAGCTAAAGGGATTGATTTTTTTCAGTGTCAGGGTAAATGGCAGATAAATTTTAACCGAAAGGAAAAGCCAGTGTAACAACAAATTATACTAATTATCTCCTGCTTTCGTTGACTTGAGGCAGCAAGTAGTACATCATGCTACGCTGAGAATGTAGGATTCCTCCTACAATCCTCCATGGGCTCTGAGGCCATAACTCATCTGCTCTGTTGCACAGAAAATATCTAGAAATGAACAATGCCTGGATAGTCTGTCTAACACACCGTTATACTAATGAACCTTATTCCAGGATATCTATCACTCTAGTGACTTTAATTAGCTCCCAAGCTGATTAGTGATCAATCATCAAGTGCTCATCAAGGAGGAAAACCCAAGAACTCTTTGGTGGGTGCGGGGGTGATACACAGATTTGCCACATGCTTTTATTTTTTTATTGTAATACTTGAGTTAAAACAGGGCATTAGTCATCTTTCTCAAAATGCTAAATTTAACAACTTTAAAGTGGCAATATAAATTACAATTAGTTTAACAAGATTTTGCTACTTTAATAAAAATTTTTAATAAAAAATGACTAATTTATCCTAAAGAAGATAAATTATTTTATGCTTTATTAAAAAGAAAATGTTTCTATCTGTAACAAGAGTGAACCGTACTTATTAATCTTAATCTGTCCTAGCTCTATTTGCAACAGTCACTACAGGCGGTTTCTAATTTAAGTCTTTGAGTCACAGTTAGGGGTTATTGGTTTTGTTTATGAACTCTCAATGAACATTCATATTCAGCAAACATTTCCTGAGCCCCCTACTATGTACCACAAATAGGCCTTGTCCTACTTGATTCCATTACATTCTATTACTAGAAATCCAGTAACATTTTATTCTTTATTGATTGATACCAGTTCATTAGTGCCTAAGAGTAATTTTTCATGAGAGCAATTAATGTGGTATAATATCTTTCCACTTCACAATTTTTAAAAAATTTTTTATTTATCTATTTGAGAGAGAATGAGAGAGAGAGTGAGCACATGAGAGAGGGGAGAGTCAGAGGGAGGAGACTCCCCGCCGAGCAGGGAGCCCGAAGCGGGACCCGATCCTGGGGCTCCAGGTGCCCTATCAGAGATTTCTAACATGAATTAAATGTCACTGTCACCAAAAATTCTGATATTGTGAAGGATATTTTCCTTGTCTCTCAAGTACTTCATGTGGTGGAAAGGGCAGAGGATTTTTTACAAAGTCCAATGTACTACTCCCTTCATTTTTACATCAGTGATTTGCTAATGCTCTGGTAATGTTCAAGCACATGGAGTTCCCTGCACAGGCAATGTGGTTTGACACATCTGTGCTTTCCCTCATGTACTAATTGCTTTTTGGAACACCCTTCCCACCCTTCCTTTATCACTAAAATCAGGTGTCATGGGCTCTAGGAGTCTCCCAGGTGACTCTGGGCTTTGCACAGAGCTGTGGAGACCTGTCTCTTTACCTAGCCCAGTATCTAACACCAAAAATGGAAATATCTCACTAGTCTAGTTCACTGGTGACAGGGCTGTGTGCTTGTCATCAATGCATTTCCAGGGCCTATATGTTTGTTGAAAGGCCCCTCCCAGCCACTGGGTGTGCATTACTTGGATGCAGTAGAGATGATCCTATATAACAACTCTACAGTAGAGGCAACAATGCTTTTAGCGCTTTCCATATAACTGACTTAGAAACAGGGAATAGACTCTGAAATTTGGGACAAACGCTGAATAACTGCATTCCATAAATCCTAGGACATTACAGATCACAGGCCTCCTCCACATACTTGCTGGGCAACCATCCTCCGAAGATGGAGAGCAGGGTCTTAAAAGACAGCACGTTTCATTTCTCACCAGCTCTAATAGTTAAACTCAGGCGCCAGCTACCTGGGATCAAATCTATGTTCTGCCTTTTAGAATGTTTCCTCACCTCTAATTGGGAATAAGAATAGTACCTGTAAGGCTGTTGTGGAGATAAAATGAATGAATACGTGTCAAGCACTTGCAGGGGTAACAGACACACAGTGAATGCTTAATGGATGCTATTATAATAAATGAAACACCCTTCTTTCACATCCTTTAAGCCCACAATGGCCTCAGCCCCACTGAGGCTGACTTGTTTATTTTCACACCTGAGAGGCTGAGAGCAGAGGGATGGTCTTTGTTTTATGCATCAAAGGAACAGAGTGGCAGAGAGACTTAATCCTTGCCCAACAAGTCAAGAGAGAAAAATCAGTGATAGAGAAGGTCATTCAGAAAGCCCTTGTTTCAAAAGGGGTTTTGAGCCAGTCTTCAGAGGCACTGAAATACAAGTTTAATCTACTGAAAAAAATACCCAAGAGCTGCCACGTGGAATACTTATTAACCAGGGCCACCCTGAACACAGTGGCAGAGTGACAATGGGAAAGGTTAAAGTAGTTGGCAATGTTGAGGGAGAAAGTATATGTAAAATGAAAAGCCAAAGAATTTACTAGAATTTCAAAAGTCTCCTGCAATATTAAATACTTAATTCTTTTCAGGAAAATGTTTCACATGCCTCCAACATTGAAAGAGGACATTAGCTGCTTCCCTTTTGACCACACACTTGCTAGCGGGGTTCTTCCTGGCTAGCCTCTTGGCTCAGGTGGAAGACCTAAGGGCAAAGCCTTCCCTGACGGGAAGCAAAACTACCCCTTAAAGGATAAGGGCTGTCTTGAACCAGCAAGACCCCATCTGTTGATTGACTCCAAGGAAGTGATGTATTTGACCTTCACTGCCCACCTGCACGTACCCACCCACCTTTGCCCCACATTCTCCTGGTAGAAACCTGGAAGTATTTTTGGCACTTTGGAGCCAGTCTTTGAGACACTAGTTACTGCCTTCCTGGTTCTGGCCTCACTGCAATAAATTCCTTTCCTGTTTCACCACCATTCATTTCTCTGCCTTTGGATTGTGTCAGTGGAGAGTGGCTGAACCGGGTCTGTTTGGGACCCCCAGAGCCAGGGGCTCTTGCACCCCTGTGGGCCGGCTACTGCATTCTGTGTGTACGTTAGACATTTAAGTTACAAGGTTCAGTACAGGAAATATTTATTTATTTTTAAAGTGAAAAAAAAATTTTTAAAGATTTTATTTATTTGAGAGAGAGAGAAAGATAGCGAGAGAGGGAACACAAGCAGGGGGAGTGGGAGAGGGAGAAGCAAACTCCCCACTGAGCAGGGAGCCTGATGCAGGACTCGATCCTAGGACCCTGGGGTCATGACCTGAGCAGAAGGCAGACGCTTAACCACTGAGCCACCCAGGTGCCCTAGTACAGGAAATATTTAAACTGAGGACACAAGACACTTGGAATCATAAAATGAAAGCCCTACAATGCTTAGAATTGCAGTATCAACTACAATGGGGAAACACTGGTATTAGAATCCTTTTCTTTCAATGAAAAATGGTTTGGAATTTGAAACATATCCTGTGCCTCAAATCTAATTCATCTCATTCCATTTATTTTAAAGAATAAAAGGGTGAGGGGAACAGAGAAGGAAGGCGAAAGGCCTTAATCTGTGCAAAGAAGCTTTTTGAGTTTTCGAAGGCTTTTGACAAGATGTCTAACCATTTTTCTTTTAAAGATTTTTTTTCTTTATTTGGCAGAGAGGGAGCACAAGCAGGGGGAGTGGCAGGCAGAGGGAGAAGCAGACTCCCCGACGAGCGGGAAGTCCAATGTGGGGCTCAATCCTAGAACCACCCCACCCCACACACACACCATGACCTGAGCCAAAGGCAGATGCTTAACTGACTGAGCCACGCAGGCGCCCTAGATGTCTAACCATTTTTTGCTGCCTTATGTTCACGACAATTTCATTTTGGTACTCGAAATCCTTCAACTCCTGACTTGTCCTTTCTCTCTAGATACGGGTCCAGAAGGAAATTCTATGAATATGCCTCGAGTTCTTCCAAATTATATGCACTGGCTCACATTGCTCCTTTTGCCTCCAAAACCTTCCCCGCCCCCTCTCCCTCTCTCCTATTACTGAAATCCTGTCCATTTTTACATTTTCCTCTCAGAACTTTTCTTAGTCCTCAATGTGTCTCAAATTCTCTTTGGATCTCCAAACCCTCTGCCTGAACCTCTGTTGGTACACAATAACCTTAGGTTATAATTGCCAGTAAAAAAGAGATTACAGTGTGTGCCTGGTCTGAGACTTCCTAGCTTTGTGACCTTCAGCAATATATCAACCTCTCCTGTGCCTCACCTACCCATTGAGGGCTGTTGGGGGAATTTAAAAAGCTAATTAATGTAAAGTGCTTAGAATGGTACCTGACAAAAGTTAGCTGTTATTATGTTCTGGTTGAGCTTTAATCTTCTAGATTGGGAAGCCTGACCGGGAACTCTCACTTGAAGCAGCCCCCATAGGAAACTATTTACTAATCTGAATCAAAATAAAACCTGGGTTTCAGGTCCAACCTGGGACTTCAGTTAATCACTTAATCTGAGTCTCTGTAATATTCTCCTTAAATGAGGAGGTTAATTTGATTATTTCTAAAGGGCCATTCAGCGCTTAAAATTCTACAGTCTACGGGGCGCCTGGGTGGCTCAGTTGGTTAAGCGACTGCCTTTGGCTCAGGTCATGATCCTGGAGTCCCAGGATCGAGTCCCGCATCAGGCTCCCTGCTCGGCGGGGAGTCTGTTTCTCCCTCTGACCCTCCTCTCTCTCATGTTCTCTGTCTCTCATTCTCTCTCTCTCAAATAAATAAATAAAATCTTTAAAAAAAAACAAAACAAAATTCTACAGTCTACAATTCTACAATCAGCCTACAGTAGGATGAAATTCAGATAATCATGTGAGTCACAAAATCATGTATTAAGATATGCTGAAATGGATACAAGTGATTTAGATCTTGATTTCTGCCACATGATTTGTACATTTTCACGGGTCAACATTTCTGGTCCACTTGGAGACAATAAATCCAAGCAAAATGCCCCTAATTTATTCTATGTATATGTATGTTGTCTCTATACCTTTGGGTTTGATAAGCAATGATAAACAAAGCTAAATACTTTACCCAATAAAAACAAAACATTCTGATTAAGTGTAAAGCACTAAAGCACTGTAATTACTTAAAAGTCATAATACTGGGGCGCCTGGGTGGCTCAGTTGGTTAAGCAACTGCCTTCGGCTCAGGTCATGATTCTGGAGTCCCGGGATTGAGTCCCACCATCGGGCTCCCTGCTCGGCGGGGGGTCTGCTTCTCCCTCTGACCCTTCCCCTCTCATGCTCTCTGTCTCCCATTCTCTCAGATAAATAAATAAAATCTTTAAAAAAAAAAAAAGTCATAATACTGTATTTTAGAATGTAATAGGATAAAATACTCTTTGAGAAGAATTCTTGGTATGACACGTTATTTAGAAATTTTTTGTTTTTCCTGAACTATACTTTCTAACATTTTCTTTCATTTCTAAGCCAAATAATTTTTTTTCCAGTTCATATTGCTCACTTCTTTTAGAAGACAGTCTTACTTGTAGTTCATAAGCACCAACCATAACTAAATCTCAAATCTCAGAGAGAAAATGAAGATTCCAAGCAGGCACTTGGGATCATCTGGCTTCATTAATTAGCAGGGTGTCCTAAAAGGCATCTGTGTATAAAGTTCTTTATCAAACAGCTGTCCTCAGAGATTCACACAATGGAAAAAATTTTATTAACCCAAACATTTTGGGCGGAAAATGAAGCCAAGCTAAATTAGCTAACTTAATCTCCAAAGTCAGTCTGTGTCAACCCCAAGAGTAGAATTCAGAAGTTGGCAGAGTCATCTGATTCCAACACCTCTCTCTCTCTCTTTCCATTGAAGTGTCTAGTTATAATATGCCAGAAGGATATATGTGAACACTTTGTCAGCCCAAGATCTCTAAATAGATCGCTTTTTTAAAAAGTTTTCCAGGTGGGGGCGCCTGGGTGGCTCAGATGGTTAGGCGTCTGCCTTCGGCTCAGGTCATGATCCTGGAGTCCCGGGGTCGAGTCCCGCATCGGGCTCCCTGCTCAGCGGGGAGTCCACTTCTCCTCCCCCTGACCCTCCTCCCTCTCCTGCTCTCTGTCTCTTGTTCTCTCTCTCTCAAATAAATAAATAAAATCTTAAAAAAAAAAAAGTTTTCCAGGTGGCATAATGGAGAATGTGGTATTCCCAAGAGGTTTTCAATTTTGGAGCCTTTTACATATGTTTTCTACCTTATTTCTCTTTGCTCAGTGTTTTGTTCTGAGACGAGACCTTTTTGTAGTCCATCTCAAAGGAATGAATTTTCATTTTCACTACAAAGATATATATTTCAAATACTTAAAATGCCCTCAAGCTAAAATAAATACTTAGCCAAAAAAATAAATAAATAAAAACCCTCTTTGAGGCTCAGAGAAAAATCTTCTGATATGGGGTGGTGAGTATCTTGGGCTCTTTCGGAATGACTTTCCAACCTTGCCTTGGGCATGTTTCTTTGTTACGGAAGAATGCATTAGCTCCTGGTTCGTGGGAGGCTCACAAGCCAGCCAAGAAAGCTTTCCTCAGCAGTCCTCTGAGGTGGAGTCTTCAAGGAAGGGCTTGAAATAATAAACAGTGTCTTCCCTCTCATCCCTTCTAAAAAATAATTAGCTTTTTATTTTAACATTTTAAAGAGATAAGTGGTTCAAAGATGTGTAAAGGCCAGGGTGGATATCTGTGTGCATGCAGCAACCCCATTTTCCAAATTCCATAGAAGATGCTCAGTGGCCTCTGGGTTTGGTACTGGGACAGCTTTTCCATTTTCTATTTACATTTGTTAGGCAAATCAGAAGTGCAGTTCAGAAGGAGGAAACAAAGGTGAATGGAGTATCCAGTAATAGATCCTTAGCAGTAATCACTGTGTATGAACACACAGCTGCACAGGTGGTGTTGACACATATAACATTAAAGATAAATGAAAGACTGTATCTTAAAGAGGCACTCCAAATGAACATACCCCAACATTAAAGCTTAAAGTGCAAAGCCATTTGGGTTTCCCATTCTGTAACCCCACCTGGACTGTCTGGAAAGCTCGAATAAATTTTTACAAGTGTCCAGGAGAGCATGCAGTGTGAGTTTTACCTATGAGTTTATCTATTAGATCACGTTCCACCCTTCCTTTCCCCACCTGCCCTGCACATCCTTCCCTAAGGCAGCTGTCAGGTGGACAACGGATGGGCGGTAGGGATGAGGCTGGGTTTAGATTTTGGAGCATTCATTAACTGTGTGATCCTGAGCTAATCATTCTGAGCCCCAGTTCCCATTTATTACACTGGGATTAGTAATACCTGCCTCATAAGGCTGCTGCAAGAAATGAATGGGATAATGCGCTTGCCTCATGATAAGGGCTGGATAAATCTTCATTTTCTCAGTTCTTTCCCCATAATGTTAATGGAAACTGGGGACAGATTACCTCTTGACTCTGGCTAGCCATGTGTGTCACTGATGTATAGGGAGTGTGATGATCAATTACACATAATTAACAATTTCATGTGGATTTATCATAACTGTCTGTGTTAATCTTTGTTAGAATTTGCTTACTGAGGACGGTCAGCTCTTCGTTTTTTAAAATGCTGAGTAAAATGCTGCAAAGCAAAGAGATATTAATAGAGGACAGATCATTGTTTTTCTGCTAAAATGCAGCATAACCTTTTGAGATTTTGGTATCAGGAGAGAGAGATCTAGCACTTTAACCTACTGTTTACCAGACAGATGAAGGCAAACTTTGTTTTGAATGCCCCCTCTGACTTTTCGTGTCACCCTTGTTCTGTTTCTGCTTTTCCATCTCCCCACTAACCCGATGGCAGCCCTGTTCACATCTACTAGTGATTTGGTTTTCTTAGGGGAAGTTACCTTCTTTTTTCTTTTTTGTACAAAAGTAATATATATCCATTATGAGGAAAAACCGTATGTATACGTGTATATACATATGTAAAAGTCATGTGTAATTACTGTTGATGCCATCCCGGATCTCCACAGACAAGGAGCTGTTACCATCCCCACTCCACTAATGATGAAGAGGATGACATGACCAGGATGACACTTACAACTAACATTTATTAAGCATTTACTGTGGGCCAGGCGGTGTTCTGAATGCCTCATCTGTATTAACTCAGCTTTATTTTTTCTCTTAACACTTATACCTGCCATACTATACATTTATTTGTTTACTGTCTGTTTCTCCCCACCAGAATATAAATGCCTTGGGAAGAAGTATGTGGCCTGTTTTTATTCATACCTACATCCCCAGGGTATCCCAAAGTGCCTTGTACTGTAACAGGCATTTAAAAAATGTTTGTTGAATAAATAAATTAGTCTTCGTAACAATGTGGGTGAACCTCATCGCATCTGGTGAGGGCCTGAATACAGAACACAACAGTTGAATAACAGAATTTGCTCTCTCTGCCCTACGTGTCTTCAAGGTGAGACATGATCATCCCGAGGCCCTGTTTCTGCAAATAAAGGCAAGGTTGAGGAAAAAATAAAGAAAAGGGGATGCATGTCTTCAAAGCCTTTCCTTCCCTTCCGGATGGCACTCTGATGCCACCATCCTCTCTCCCCTGTTTGGAAGTCCAGCCTTTATGTCTGAGGCACACAACCTGTACTCAAAGAATCTGATAAAACATGGTTCACTCTACGGTATAAATGATCATAAGGCATTTCTTTTGACTCTTTCTGGGTGTTTGTATTTTATTTAAGACAAAACCTTCTGAATGTTTGGAATGTTTGGAATAACCAAGAGGCCTCTGGGAGAAATATCTTTGGGTAAGGAAGTCCACACATAAGGCTCACCACTAAGGTTGACTGTAATTTAAAGTAAAGCACTCCAACTCCGCTGGTATAAGGAAGTTAATGTACTTTTCAAAATGTTTTGACTCCCAAGGAGTATCAAGGGATAAAAAAAAAAAAGGGAGGAGTGAATATGCGTCAGAAAAGGCAATTAAATAGCATCCTCAGTTGCTTAAGGCTACATATTTTGTATCTGTTGCTTCAGCAATCATTATTACCTCATCAGTTGTACAAACTTCTATGCATGATATAACTCAGATGGTCATTTGCACATGACCAGTCAGTGGCTGCACAAGGAACCTCAACCACATTCCCCCAACTCCTGGTCCCCTGTTCAAATACTCCTCATCTTTTCTTTCCGAATGTAAGCTGAATATGTATGATGAATAGATGTCATTTCAACAAGACAGAATTTGTGTATCTGAATTTAAAGTGCAAGAGAGACCAAACATCATCATCTTTTATAGTAAACTGTGTGTGTGTGTGTGTGTGTGTGTGTGTAATATGAAGGTCTTTCCCAAAGGAACATGACCTCTGACCTCGGGTGAGCATGCTCTCTGGTTAAGATCATTTTTTTTCAAATGTAGACTCCACACCCAGTGTGGAATCCAATGTGGGGCTTGAACTCACGACCCCGAGATCAAGATGTGGGCTGATATCAACAGTCAGATGCTCAACTGACTGAGCCACCCACATGCCCCAAGATGAATTCTTTCCCCAAGAGTTTAAAGTGATCTACAGACTACCTAATTAGAACCTCACTGCTCATCTCCACTATCCCTTAGTTCCTTAACTGATCCTGAGAGGTTAAATGACTCTGACAGGGTCATTCAACTCCAAGTGGCCTTTTCTAGAACCTGGCTCCCTTAGGCTTTCAGACTGATAAAAAAGGATGAGAGTTCTGAGTCAGCTTACTAGATTCATCTACATAGAGTCTGATAAATGTGTAAGTCCATTTGATAGGCTTAATATAGGAAAAATTTCACTATGCAAATCCCTCTTTGAGATAAAAATTTCACAACATTTTACTGATTTTCCTCATACTCAACAACCAAGTTTACTTTGCCATTGTTGCTTTGACTAGTACTACTAGCTTCAGACCATGATCAACATGCTCTTGTCTATGAAGTCATGACAATCAGCAGATCTATTTTTTAAAGTATTAGAGATTGATTTATATTTCTAGGCAAAACAATGTCTAAGCAAAGGGATCCACAAGGAAAATGCCACAGAGCTCTCATCTTAGAACAGTTCAATGGAAGAAGATACAGAATTTCTTCTTTGGATGTCTCAGAAGCATGATGCTCACTTAACTTTTAAATTCTAAATCTAGGGGTGCCTGGGTGGCTCAGTCACCAAAAGCGTCTGCCTTTGGCTCAGGTCATGATCCCAGGGTCCTGGGATTGAGCCCCGTATCGGGCTCCCTGCTTGGTGAGCCTGCTTCTCCCTCTCCCTCTGCTGCTCCCCCTGCTTGTGCTCTCTCTCTCTGTCAAATAAATAAATAAAATCTTAAAAAAAAATAAAAATAAAAAATAAATTCTAAATCTAGAAATGGTTGCCAAATTAGGGTATCAGAAATTAACAAATCACATAAAAAACATGAGCTAATAAATGGCCTTTATCATCAAAAACTCAATTTCATTAGCGGGGCACCTGGGTGGCAGTTGGTTAAGCAACTGACTCCTGGTTTTGGCTCAGGTCATGGTCTCAGGGTCGTGAGACTGATCCCCATGTGGGGCTCTGCACTCAGTGTGGAGTTTGCTTAAGACTTTCTCTCCCTCCCCGCCCCCCACATGCATTCTCTCTAAAATAAATTTAAAAAATTCAAATTTACCACATATACAAAAAAATTGGAAAGTGAATTTTATAAGAATATGACTCATTTTATAAATAAAAAGCTTAAAACTACAGTGTCTTTTAATTAGCAAGTATCAATGGAGCATTAAAAACAATTTACAAAATTGCATTTTACACACATGGGTTTTTAAGAACAAATGGGATTTGTAAATCAAGAAACATGTTAATAATGTTTCAGGTTTAATTTGCCTATTAAGAATTCAAATAATCTTGTACAATAAAAATGCAAATATCTATAGCTATAACAAATTAATATTACTCATTTCTCATTATGTTATTCTCTCTTGTAAAATAAAAACTCGTCATATTCTCCAGGAGGAATTTGTGTTTAATAATATGATCATTCATTAAGTGTAAAAAAATTTACATGGACATATGACTAATTCCAACCTGCAACCTCACTGGTTTTTTTTTTTTTAAATAAAATAGCTTTAAATTATTTAATTTCTTATGATTATAGGCAGTAACCTGAATAAAATTTAAATTCAAAAAAGCAAATTATTGCCAAGGAGAAAAATATATACCTCCCCCAAATTTTAATATATTTTAATATATTAGGTCATTAACCAATTTAACTGAAATGGGGAAAAAAACTAAAGTAACAGAATAAAGCAACTCTAAATTGCTCAAATCCCAGAATGGCTAATTCAAGAATGGTAATAATTTAAGACAAAATACTCTGGAATTAAATATATGTACAGATCACCTATAATCCAACCAGTTAAAAACATGTCTTAATGGGACACTTATACTCTAGTTCCTTAAAAGTGTGTTAACTCATATACATATTTACTTGAATACAGTCTCCCCAAATTGAGAGGGCATGGCAAAATGTAGTAGTGTGCATCTATCCACTTGGTTCCACATTTCAACCAGAGAAGCATCCATCAACACCCTAGCTTAGAATAAATTCTAGTAAGAGCAGTGTTCTGCAAACCAAAATTCTAAACCAAGGATTCTTGCAAAAGAAGAAAGATAACGTGCTTACCGTATAGAGTTCATTAAGAACCTTCATCAAATCCTCATGAAGTTGGAATGCAATCTCTTTGCTCTATAATTAAGAAGAAATTAAGAATATTTAAAAATGTAATAGAAACTTGTTTCTAAATTATTTATATCTTAAAAAGTCCAGTGACTGAAAATAGAAGAATGTATATAATACAATGGAAGGCCAGCATACCCCTAAATAATAAACATCTTTGACCAAGCTGCCCCCTTTCTTTTCTTTTTTTTTTTTAATAAGTAAGCTCTGTGCCCAACATGGGGCTTGAACTCAAGACCCTGAGATCAAGGGTCACATGCTCTACTGACTGAGCCAGTGAGGCACCCCCCCGCCCTTTTTCTTTTTAATTACAGTATAGTTGACACACGTTACATTAGTTTCAGGTGTACAACATAGTGATTCAACATCTCTGTATGTTATGCTGTGCTCACAAGTGCAGCTACCATCTGTCACCACACAATGTTATTACAGTATCATTTATATTCCCTATGCTGTATCTTTCATCTCCATAACTTATTCATTCTATAACTGGAAGCCTCTATCTCCCACTCCCTTTCACCCATTTTCCCCATCCCCCTTCCTCCCTCCCATGTGGCAACCACCAGTTTGTTCTCTACATTTTTGGGTCTGTTTCTGCTTGTTTGTTTTGCTTTTTAGATTCCAGATGTAAATGAAATCATACGGTATTTATCTTTCTTTGTCTGACTTACTTCACTTAGCATAATACTCTCTTGGTCCATCCATGTTGTTGCAAATGGCAAGATCTGACTCCTTCTTATGACTCAGTGATATTCTACTATATACACACACATACACCCCCCACATCTTTATCCATTCATCTATCAATGGACCCTTGGGTTGCTTCCATATCTTGGCTATTGTAGATAATTCTACAATAAACACAGGGGTGCATATATCTTTTCAAATAAGTGTTTTCATTTTCTTTGGGTAAATAACCTATAGCAGAATTACTGGATCATATGATACTTGTATTTTTAATTTTTTTTTAAAGATTTCATTTTTAAGTAATCTCTACATCCTATGTTGGCTTGAACTCATGAAACTCAAGATCAAGAGTTGCATGCTCCACCTACTAAGCCAGTCAGGTGCCCCTCTATTTTTAATATTTTGATTTCTGCAGTGGCTGCACCAATTAACATTTCCAGCAACAGTGCACGAGGGTCCTCTTTACTCCATACCCTTGCCAACAGTTATTTCTTATCTTTTTGATTCTATCTAAATGGCCCTTTCTAGATACTAGATGTGTGCACCAACTGTCACCAGAGACTGGGTAGAGGCAAATAAGTAGAGTCTGAATGGCTCTCCCACCATCTGAGTCAGACTTTATCAAGAAGAAAGAAAAAGTAAGTTTTCAGAACAGAATTTTACTTAGTTGCATTATTCATTAAAGAATCAGAAATAGGGGCACCTGGGTGGCTCAGTTGGTTGAATGCCTGACCCTTGACTTTAGCTCAGGTCTTAAATCTCAGGGTCATGAGTTCAAGCCCCACATTGGACTCCACACTGGGTGTGGAGCCTACTTTAAAAAAAAAAAAAAAAAAGATGAATTCCAGCATCCCATCTTAGTACTGTCACAAAGAAATTTTGTGATTCCCGAAAAGCTAAGTTAGAAACCAAAACAGAAATTAACTCTCCCTTTCAAAATAATATTTGACTGACTATAATTTTCACTTTAAGAAAGCACTTTCAAAGCAGTGAGATGGTGAGGCCACTTATCATCCATATACTTTTGCTTCTGGATTTATTAACTTTTTTTTCAAGTTTTTATTTGAATTCCAGTCAGTTAACATACAGTATAATATCTGTTTCAAGTGTACAATCTAGTGATTCATCATTTCCATACAACACCTGGTGCTCATCTGCATTTATTATTTTCATTAAGATGAAAAAGAGTTCTATGCTTCCGCTCAGTTGGTAAATAACCAGCATTCAAAACAGTCTTCCCTGGGCTAATTCTGTGACTTTGATATATGAGTATTTGAATATTTTTTCCAGCAAAATCTATAAGTTATTTTAAAGGAAATGATATATCCAAATTAATTTTTATTTTCTTCCTGTTTTGAGTTCATGATGTAGTCAGCTACAGAGAGTGGAAAAAATGTAGTGTGGCTTCATCTATAGTTTAAATCAAGAACAACATCCACTGGATCATTTACATGTCCCTCACTGGACTGTCCGCATTGGGGGTAAGGGCCATATCTTTACCAGCTCTGTGACTCTGGTGTCCTGCACAGTGCTTGGGAACCAGGCCAGGACTAGGGAGGGCAGGTGAGGCACCAATGGTATGGTATTTAAGGCGGCATTCCCTCCCTGGCTAGACCAGGTCCTGCTGGCGCACATGGGAAGCTTCCAATAAACACTTGCTAAATAAACCCACACACAAGCTGAAATACTGTATCTGTGTAATAGCTCAAGCAGTTACTACAAGTGCTGAAGGCTGGCCACTGGTGAGAGAGAAGAAAGGAAAGTCCCACAGGCCACTCTTAAGAAAATGTAAGGGAGGGCGCCTGGGTGGAACAGAAAGTTGGGCATCTGACTCTTGCTTTCAGCTCAGGTCATGGTCTCGGGGTCATGGGATAGAGCCCCATGCCGGGCTCTGTGCTTAGTGTGGAGTCTGCTTGGGATTCTCTCTCCCTTTGCCCCTTCCACTCATCCTCCCTCTCTCTCTCTCAAATAAATAAATAAATCTTAAAAAAATGAAAATATTAGGATCTGGATGAAACACAGTCCATCTGCAAACCCACGACAGTCACTGGGTCAGGCCTCCCTCAAAAAAGGCCAAATGTGATGAAGCAAAAACTCTTGAAAGATAAAACAGTGTGGGAAGATGACATCAGAGCAGTACCCGAACTTTGAGGAATTCAAATTCATTAGCAGCACTAGTCACTGGGTCTTCTTGACGTGTTAAAGAGTACTGCTGTTTATCAAGCTCTGCTAACTTCTAAAATCCTTAAATTGGAGTTAGAGACTTTATGTTTTGCTGTGTCCCTGATATGTGAAGAGGTGGATTATGAATCACTGAAGGGTGAAAGAAAAGTCACAAGTGGGCAAATGAAGCCAAATGAAACTCATTTAATTTTCCTCAAGTCTTGGTTATTCTGACCGTATACATTACACCGCAATCTCCTATGTCTTCAGTTCGGTGTTATTTTAATATCAAATTTCATCCAAGGATCTGGGTCACCAATTCAGAACTCTCTAATGGGATCAAAGGCCACTAAGTGACTCTGCTCAGCTGTCCACATTTCAGGTAGAAAGTCCAAAAATAAAGTATTTCTTGGCAAAGACTTAGGACAATAACAACGACAAAAAATCCCTTAGGTCCGATTAGCCCTGAACAAGAATATTTAAAATCAGATTGAAGACTTAGGTTTGGGGTGATAAGAGTCCTGCCAAGCTATCCTAGGTCAAATATCTCAGAACAAGCAAGAAGATTCTTTGTACATTTCACATTTTATAAGATTTCAGGTAACGAGTAGAAGAAATCTGGCATCACAAATTGTGCTCTACCAAGCATACTCTTACATTTTTCTTTCACCTTTTCCCAGAGGCCCTGAAATATAAAAAAATTTGTCTAAGAGGCCATATTGCATAACGCTTAAAAGCAAGGACTCTGGAGTAAGAATGCCTGGGTCTTAAGTTTCAAAGACTTTGGATTCCCGTGGGCCTCAGTTTCCAGATCTGTAAACTGAATATAGTCACTGTGCCTATCTCACAGGGTTGATGAGAGCATTATCAGACAACACATACATAGCATTTAGATTAATACCTAACACACAGTAAACATTCCATAAATATTATAATTATTTCTTTCCCAGACACTATTTGTAATGGCAACTTCCTTGAGCAAAAAGGCCATGTTGTATTCTTCTTTCTCATGGTCTGTGAGGACAATTGCTGCATTGACTTTCATGTAGAAAGTGCTTGGCAGATACTGGTTGATTTGATTTTCCTGTCCCTCCCCATTGCCCTGGCCACTAGATCTCTCCAAGTGACGCCTGATTTGGAAGGGCCTCAAGTATTGTGCTCTAGCCCTCGGGCTTTACTTTCCATCCGTAGC
The DNA here is from genome assembly GCF_054177405.1 of Leptonychotes weddellii. Classification (NCBI taxonomy): domain Eukaryota; kingdom Metazoa; phylum Chordata; class Mammalia; order Carnivora; family Phocidae; genus Leptonychotes; species Leptonychotes weddellii. Next base: position 112,450,362 of record NC_138373.1, on the reverse strand, counting down.
CCCTTGCCACATAGGTACACTATACTTACCAGTAATGTCTACGTTCCATTTTCATGGGGGTCCCACCACTAGTGGTACTAGATGAATTAATCGAACATCCACTAGGAAACAGAAATTTCCTCAAGTCAACATGAAAAGATATAAACAATCATGAAAGAGGACTTAAGGATCCTGGTTCCCATGGGAATTTCAGATGTTCTGAAAAGTTGGTGAGGAGTTCCTTTCAGGTTAGTAAACCCCTGCCTAGCCTCATGACACACAACCAAAGTCACTGCCTGTTTGCGTTAAATCACAGTCCAAATCCTCCATGGTCTAGAAATAACTTCAAAATTAACTACTATCTTCCCAACACAATTTCTTTAGTCTGCAAAGGTTGTTACAGAACTGGACTGTGCTCCGAAGCACTAGTTCACGTGACTAATCCTGAAACGTGAATTCACAAATACACACGGGCTGGACACGACATCAAGTCCTCGTCCGAGTGCTGGGGCATGCTGCCTGTGCTGAGAGCATGGAAACAGTGAAAGGATCACCTCATGTTAGCCCCACCTCAACTATACACATGTCTCCAAATTACTACACAAATGGTGAAAAACAATCCCTTCTTCAAAATGCTACTCTAGACCCCAAAAGAAATGGTCTTAAACCAAAACATGCCTACTGGGGCACACAGGGAGTGCTGGCAATATTAGACTAATGAACGGAAACCCTCCAGTTAGAAAATATCTGGATTATCTGGGGCGCCTGGGTGGCTCAGTCGTTAAGCGTCTGCCTTCTGCTCAGGTCATGATCCCAGTGTCCTGGGATCGAGCCCAGCATCCGGCTCCCTGCTCGGCGGGAAGCCTGCTTCTCCTCCCACTGCCCCTGCTTGTGTTCCCTCTCTAGCTGTCTCTCTGTCAAATAAATAAAGAAAATCTTTAAAAAAAAGAAAATATCTGGATTATCAAAGCCCATCAAAATTAAGTAGGTGAAATATGCCTCTGCATTCTATTTCATTAAAAATTTGAAAACAGTGAAGCAGACCCTTGATCCTTGAACAAGAACTGCTAAGTAAGAAAAATGATACCGCGGTATTAAGAAAAGCAATCAATGTCCCCTTACAAGAGAAAAGAATAACTATGAAATGATATATGCTTGAAATCAGGTATTTTCTATGTTATTGGAGATTGGTAGATCAAAACTACTTTTGCAAAGGGCAGGAGAGCCCCCCCCAACTGCTTGAGGTATGGAGTTGGAAACGGGAAGAATTGGGTTTCTGCCCCCATTAATGTGAGTCTATATAAGTTCCAGTGATGGTAAAACTTCTAATACATTACAATAAGACTCTGAGATTCTGACCCAAGGAGAAGGAAAATGGTTAGAGCTTCAATTCAGTTGTCATGTATTGTCTCCAATGTGTAAACCAAGACTTGAATACCAAGCCTATTTCTAATTGTATATTATTTATTGTCACTTTGATGTTTCAGACCTCAGACATGTTTAAATTTAACAGACCCAAAGTGTTATACCTTTTTGCATTATAAAAATGAATTAAGTACACTGAAGAACACTGGAAAAATAGAGAACAGAGGGACACACCCACTACTATTACAGTTTGATGTATTTCCTTCAAGTTTTTCATCTAAACATAGGTCTGCATTATAATCATTCTATAATAATGGAGTATCTTTTTCTTTTTTTTTAAGATTTTATTTATTTATTTGATAGAGAGAGACACAGCGAGAGAGAGAACACAAGCAGGGGGAGTGGCAGAGGTAGAGGGAGAAGCAGGCTTCCCGCTGAGCAGGGAGCCCGATGCGGGGCTCGATCCCAGGACCCTGGGATCATGACCTGAGCCGAAGGCAGACGCTTAACAACTGAGCCACCCAGGCGCCCCATGGAGTATCTTTTTCTACTTTGCTTTTTTTTCAGTTACAATACATTTCCCCATCTACTTACGTAATTTTCAGAACCATTGTTACTGGATTCATAGTAACTACCCAGTGAATGTATATTAGCCATTCTTCTATTATGGTTACCGAAATTTCCATTACTATTTTCCATTAACCATTCATCATTTATTTACTTATTCATTCAATTTTACCAATCTGCCTTAAGCACTGTGAACTATTATCATAAATGCTGGTCTGAGGGCGTATCTTGCATTTTATGTTGTATCCTTAAGCTCAATTCCCAGACATGAGATTAGTAGGATGGAAGTACTGACATTGCTAAGACCCCTGATACATATCAGAAGATCATTTTCTAAAAGGGTTCTAATGAATTTTTATTGCTTCCAGAACAACAGTGTCACTCAAGTCAGAATCGGGTTCATCCACGATTCACTTCTCCCTAAAGAAGGAGTCAATCCTATCTATTCTGGCTGATCCATTCTTCTGCATGCCATTAGAATAGAATTAAAAAAAAAAAATAAAGATCTAATTATGTCCTTTCTCTGATTAAAGTCCTCCAAAGGCTTGCTCTATTTTTTCAGGATAGAGTTCAAAATTCTTAAATCACCCATAACCTCCCCTGTCTACCTAGCCTACTTCACCTTCCACAAATCTCAAACGATTATCTTTCAGCCTGGTCATAAAATGCCACCTCACCTGTCCTGCTTTTACATCTCTGTATTTTCCCCAGGCTGGCCCCCTCTGTCAGGACTCTCCTCCCTTTTCTTACCTGCTACAATCCGATCTGCTACTCTGAAAACCTTCTTTTATTTTTTAAAAAAAAATTTTTTTTTTTTTAAGATTTTATTTATTTGCGAGAGAGACAATGAGAGAGAGACAGAGAGCATGAGAAGGAGGAGGGTCAGAGGGAGAAGCAGACTCCCTGCCGAGCACGGAGCCCGATGTGGGACTCGATCCCGGGACTCCAGGATCATGACCTGAGCTGAAGGCAGTCGCTTAACCAACTGAGCCACCCAGGTGCCCTGAAAACCTTCTTTTAATGTCACCTTGACTCCCAAAGAAAGACACGACATCTTCCCTTCTCTGTGATTTTTAAAAAATGATTTTATTTATTTATTTCAAAGAGAGAGAGAGCGCAAGCATGAGCGGGGGTGGGGAGGGAGAAGACGACTTCCTGCTGAGCAGGGAGCCCGATGCAGAACTCAATCCCAGGATCCCGAGATCATGACCTGAGCTGAATGCAGATGCTTAACAGACTGAGCCACCCAGGCGCCCCCTTCTCTGTGATTTTATAATATATTCCTTTTTCACCACTCTTAGGCTGTATAATTTAGTGGTTAAGAGTTCATACTCTAAAATCGAACTGCCTATTATCAAACCTGTTATAGTCTGTGCCTAAGTTAAATAATTTTGTGAGATCTCAGTTTTTTTCAATGGCAAAATGGAGACACCAGTAGTTTCTATGTCAGAGTTTTATTGGGATGGTCCTTATTGATACTTAACACAAAACGTGGCATACAGTGAGTGTTAAGCTGATGCTACCCACTAATATTACACTTACCACATTTCTTTCTCTCCTCATAAACAGAGAGTTTCTTTGAGAGCAGGCACTATGTCCTGGACCTGCTTGGGTAGCTGGCATACTATAGATTCTAGACACACATTTGTTGAATGAATGGACCCAGATCTGAGTAAATAAAGCATGGCGTCTGCCCTCCACAGTTTAAAGTCTCACGGAAGAGCCAGACATGCTCCAACAACTTTCTATACAGAGCACAGTAATAAGCACTATACTGTGTGGGCCCTGGCCAGGATCTTTAATTCTGGAGGCCTGCAGACTTGCTCCCTGGAAACTCCCAGAAATAAGAGAGAGAAAGGCAGAAGAAAGAGCATAATTAATACAAGCACATGTGAGTACACTGAGCAATCAATCAAGGGATCTATGTGGTTGGATTAAATGACCAATTCAGAGGGCTTCTGGCTTCTCACAGAGGTATTTTTAAAGTAAATCCATTGTGATGACCAGAATGCTGACCTTATGCTGAGTCAGAGTGAGAATAAGAGAGAAAGAGGAAAACCAGATTAAATATTTAATGAGAAGATTTTAAATGACTTTAGTGTCTCACGCTCAGTGAGCTTTGGATGTAAATTTTGGTTAAAAGGGTCAGTCCATCCTTCCACAGTGTGTGTGCTTTTAAGTTTCCAAGGCTCCTGTTCATGTGTCTTTATAATAATAGATTCTTTTAAATCACGTAAACTCGGAAGACAGAAGCAACAGCATCCTCCAAAATGCCTAATGGAGAAAGTTGGGATGGTCTTAATAGCCGGAACCAAGCTTCTGGATAACATTTAATAGTGTTTCTATACATTTCCCTTCTATCCGTCAAGGGACGTGGTTTTGTGTTTATTGCAACGCACAACTAAGTATCAGTGCGTGGAATTAGCCTCACAATCTACTTCATTTCTGAGGAGAAAACCAATCAATATTCTCTTAGACAAAACTCCATGCCATGAGAAAATGTGGGAAAATCAGAATCATAGATGCATGGGAGACAGAACTTCATTTTGAAACAAGACAAAACTTAATCTTCAAGGATGTACCTGGAACATCTCCTAGAATATTTACTAATAAATTGCTAGGCAAATGCGGCATTTGGCACCCAGGTGAAAAAGGCCTGCTGCTGCTTGTGAAAGTTGAGCCTGAAAGCCAGCAATCTGAGAGGTGCAAGGCACTTACACACCAACGTCACTCATAACCTCCCAGGTACACACAGCACCAGAACAGACAGATGAAGTAACTCAAGATGCACATTTAAAATCCCACAGGGAATAAAGGAGATGAGACAACTGTTTTCATCTTCAGCTTGCATTCCCTCAACTCTCCAAGAAACATAATTTTTCATGCTAGGGTTATTTTTCTACTCAAAATGGTGATAAATTCGAAATACCTTTTTAGTGTCACTAAATGAATAATCACTTAGGCATAAATTCTCAGTAGCTGATACAAACAAACCCACCCAATTAAAAAGAGAATGTGTGATGAAATTCTGGTTCAGACTGTAATATAATTAACTAAAAATAGAAGAAATGTGTATTTCCAGAGCATTTTTTCAATATGTATGCGCTTTACAAAAATTTATCAACTCAACTTTATTAACATTTCTTCGTATTAGCATAGTAAGAATATATTTATTAGCATGGAAAGGATATAATAATATATTTTCTATAGTATATGAACCTGAGTCTACAAATTTATTACCAAAGCCAACTGTCTTTCTCTCCTGTGGCAGATGTCATGGGCAGGGATCCTAAGCCACACTGCTTCTCAGTGTGACCAAAAGCTTCTATCGATGGCACCACTGGCTGAGGTTAGGAGTAGAGTCTGTGGTGAAGCAAACTAGACCACACTGTGTAGGGAACCACACTGTGTAAGATCTCCGTCTTAACAGCACTGCGGTAAGAAAAATCCAGGGACTGTTTACAGAAATACATCAATTAAGTAGATTTGTTCATTTATAAGTCATCCATTGAATTAGTAAGCAAAAGGCAGAGATTCTTTGAGATACTAATAAAAGTTCACTGATTCATGTACTCACTCATTCTACCAGTTCCTATGAGTATCTTCTATGCGTCAAGGTTAGAAAAGGAGCCTTACATTCAGATAAACACAACCATTTCAATTCAGTCTGACTTATGCTTATTCAAACAATCTAAACCAAGTAAAATCTCTACATACAAATCTTGAACCAAACTCAAAATTTAATAAACTAATCAATCTTCAAGAATTTAACCTAGGGGCACCTGAGTGGCTCAGTTGGTTAGGCGTCTGCCTTTCGGGTCGTGGCCTCAGGGTCCTGAGATGGAGCCCTACATTGGGGCTCCTTCTCTCTCTGCCTCAGCCCCCTCCCCGCTCGTGCTCTCTCTCTCAAATAAATAAAATCTTAAAAAAAAAAAAAGAATTTAACCTAAATCAGAATCTTCCTTTACAGATCTGTATTTAGCTTAAAACTAATAGTACCATCTCAGAACTACAAGTGGTCTATAGAACTAACCACGTATTTAAGTAAAGGATGGAAGAAGAAACAAATTCCCACAGGTAAGTGTCTCTTCATCAAACACTTGGCTCCTTGAATACAATCAGAGAAATTTAGAAAATATTTGTGGCTAGTGGGCAAATGTACATGGGATGACAGCCTACCTGAAAGGTGAAAAAAACCCCAAAACCTTCAATATGATCTAGGGTCAGACTATTTAAATAGCTTTTACTTCTCTGAGCTGTTTTCTCATCTGTAAAATAGAGAATATTAAAATATCCAGTTGACCCCTGAACAATGTAAGTTTGAACTACATGGGTCCACTTACACACGGGGTTTTTTCAATAAAAACAGTACAGTACTGTAAGTGTATTTTCTCTCCTTTATGACTTTCTTAATAACATTTTCTTTTCTCGAGCTCATTTTATTGTAAGAATACAGTAAATAATACATATAACATACAAAATATGTGTTAATTGGCTGTTTTTGTTATCGGTAAGGCTTCCAGTCAACAGTAGGTTATTAGTAGCTAAGTTTTAGGAGATTCAAAAGTTATATGCAGATTTTCAACTATGAAGGGGGTTGGCACCCCTAACCGTCACGTTGTTCAAGAGTCAACTGTATACTTCCTAGGATTCTTAAAAGGATTAAATGAAATAGCCACTGTTTGTGCCCAACAGAGTATCTGGCACATACGAAGAACTCCATAAATGTAAGTTCTGTCATAATGATGCTATTATCAGCTCAGTGTCATATCCTTGTTTCATCTCATGAAGTCACCCTCCATTTTTCTAAATGCTGACACAAGTGTATTCATAATGACTTTCAACTCGGTATGTGTCAGATGGTCACTTCAACATAATTCAAGATTTACTTTCTAGAATACTTAAATTTTGTTTGAGGTACTATAGCAAGGAGGTAAAGTCCATTCCAAAGCTACAACAAAACAAACTCCATTGAGCTCCCCCTTGCTGACATCAGACTGCGGTAACCTTTAGAATGTCTTCCTTAGGCTCAGGAACTTGTCTCCCCTCTTATTCTATCATTGGTCTTAACTCCTGTAGACTTACAGAGCTAGTTAATTGTAAGCTATCTTCTATATGACAGGTCTTCAAATATGTGAAGACAGCTACTCTGTCCTAGCTAAGGCTTAAGTACTTTCTTTGTACTCAACATTCCCAGTGTCTTTATTTCTTACGGTGACACAGTTTAAAGAAATCAGATAGCATTCTCCTTGCCCCCCAGATTATTACTGTCTTGCAGCTAGTGGGTACGAAAGACACTTTCTTTATACTTCAAGGGGTGGAGGCTAAAATCTTGAAAGGATTATTAGAAAACAACACCCCCCACCCCTGTGACTTACAGTCATTTGCAATTGCCCTGTTTTGTGGAAGCAGTCCAAACCCATGTCTGTGTGGTTAATATAAGCCCAGGAATCTTGGAATCACTATTAGATTATTTTTCTTTTCCAATAGGGTAAAGAGCCATCAGATAAAAGAGTAAAAGCCTTAAGAAAATCTGACTAGGACAGACCATTTATAAAACAACAGCAACAATAACGAAGCATTCAAATAATTCTCAATCTATGCAGATGCACACGTTTTGAAGACAATATCATTATAAGCATTGAACTACTCTCTAGCCATAATTCATGACACAGCAAAAATGACCAGCCAGATTAACAATGCAATAGCTTTCCCCAAAACCAGCTTCTTCTCATTCCAATTTACTCTTCACAATGCTTTCAACAAACAAAGCTGATCATGTCGTATCCCTGAGTAGAAGTCTCTCTTGGTTTCCTTGGTTGCTTAGATGACAACCTACCAATTCCTCAAGCTAAGAAAATTCTTGTTCTCCAGTCCCTTGCACCCCCACCAAATATGCCTTTCTAAATCTCAGATAGCTGTTAACCCACTGTGTATGCTTCTCCAACCTATAGGCTACGTTCCTAATCCCAGCCAGCTGTGTAATTGATGTGAGGTTTAGGTTGAGGCAAAAAGGAGGTGGCCTAATATATCTTTACAACTCACTACTGTTAAGAGTTAGGTAGATGGGTATTGTGAAGATGTCAATGCTACCTAGAGCAATCTACACATTCAATGCAATCCCCATCAAAATACCATCCACTTTTTTCAAAGAAATGGAACAAATCATCCTAAAATTTGTATGGAACCAGAAAAGACCCCGCATAGCCAGAGGAATG
>NC_138373.1:112429885-112441733 GCF_054177405.1 Leptonychotes weddellii | reverse complement strand
TCTCTGTATAAAAGAATGCACTTGTCCTAATTCCTCTGTAAAATGTAAGTTTAAGATGATGATCAAATGCCACTCTGTGAAATCTTTCTCCATTTTCCTAGGCAGTATGCTTTACAATCCCCTCTGTGCTCTTGTGGTCTTAGGTCCTTTCTCTGTAAGAGCAGTTACTGATTTATAATGTAATTTTTATCTCTATACGTCCTATCCTTATTAGATTATGAGCTCCTCTGGTGTACTGAGGATTTGTGTCTTACTCACTTTTGTAACCTCAGAACCCACCATTGTGCCTGTTGCACAATGATAATACATGTTTATTGGATGAATAGTAAAACAGAATGTCTATTTTGTTTTGAAAAAGAAAGCTGATTTCCCTAAAGTTTCAGAAAAAATGAAAAGAGAAAGAAAAGTAGAAGTTACAATGGATTTGTCATAATTGTTCAGTGGAATTATAAGACCTTGCCAAATAATAAAATATTATTTTAGTAGACCCCTGCAATATCCATCTTAAGAGCTAAAGAGATGAAATTTTTATGGGCATGTTTATTCAAGCCAGTGCACTAAGCCAATTATGAGTCTGTGGTCACTTAAATCTATCAAAGTTTAAAAAGTAAAATGGTGCATGTATTTATTAACTATCAATTATTGAACATTACTGGTTTTCCCCAATCTATATAGTTCACATATTCAACATCAAAATTTTTTATTTTCATAACTTTCTAGGTTCATCTGACAATGTATTTAGTTGGCAAAATTTTTGCTTGTCTCTATTTAACTGCTTCTCTAATAAATTTTTTTTTTCCCTTTGAAATCAATCTGACAGACATAATCAGTTCTGTTTGTAATGCATATTTTTGGGTTGTTATAATTCAAGGTATCACCAGTGTTTCTTAATTCAAATATTTAGTCTATGTGCAATATGGCATTTCCTACAGCTGCTAGAAATCTTCTAGAATCCTACAGTGTGAAATTAAACATAGTCTTCAAATGGTAAGAAGCCTTGGCTAGCAACCAGAATACTGTTTTCAGGTTGCTTTAGAATTTATTGATCTCAACTGCAGACACCTCGACATATGGTAGGAATGTTCTCTCCTCATTGGTTCTTTACTTAAGGCTGCAATTTCCTTCTAGGATAAGGAGAATGGTAAGAATTCAGAGCCACAGGGCTCCTTGAAAATGAATTTTATTAAGTGCTGATCTTTTATAAGTAACTGAATGGTATTTCTGAATGCTATTTTTTTTAAAGATTTTATTTATTTATTTGACATAGAGAGAGAGAGAGAGAGAGTACAAGCAGGGGGAGTGGCAGGCAGAGGCAGAGGGAGAAGCAAGCTCCCCACAGAGAAGGGGGAGCCCGATGTGGGACTCGATCCCAGGACTCCAGGATCATGACCTAAGCCGAAGGCAGTCGCTTACCAACTGAGCCACCCAGGCGCCCTGAATGCTATTTTTTACCCCTCTTTATGGGAGGTAAGAGGCTGGGTACCTTTTGACCTACTCCATGTTTGTTAATTTAATCTAGAGTTGTAAACCCTGTAACTGAAAAATCAAATTGGAACATTTCTTTAAAAAAAAAAAATGTGCTTGGGAGAATGGAGGACTCAGTAAAAATCAATTGTTCTCAACTTAGGCCAACTCCTCCTGCCCAGGGACATCTGGTATTATCTGAAAACATTTTTGGTTGTCACAAATGGTAAGGTGCTATTGGCGTTTAGTGCGTAGGGAAATCCAGTCATCCAATTCTTGTCCTCCCATAAGTAAGGTCTCATTTTTTCTCTGGCTGCTTCCAATAGTTTTTTTCTTTAGTTTTCAGTTTGATTATGATGTATTTGGGTATTGACTTTTAAAGATTAATTCTTTTGATGAAAAGCTTGCATTTTGTTGAGCTTCTTAAATGTGTAGGTTTCTTTGCCATATTTGGAAAGTTTTCTTGCAATTATTTTTTCAAATATTTTTTCTGCATAAACTCTTTTTTCCTCTCCTTCAGGGACTCTGCAGTCTGCTGATACAAATGTCAGACTTTTGGTATTGTCCCAAAGGTCCATGAAGCACTGTTCATTTTTTCAAATTTTTTCCCTGTTGTTCAGATTGGACAACTTCTATGAATCTGTCTTCAAGATTAACAGAAATTAATCTGACTTCCCTCTGTCACCTCCGTTCTGCTATTGAACCCATTTAGTGAGTTTTAAAAATTTTGGTTACTTTCTGTCTTTCCCTTCACTTCAAGAATGTTTGTCCTTACTTCTTGGGACATTTTTATTGTAATTGCTTCAAAAGTCTTTGGTAGATAATTCCAATATTTGCATCAATTCAGAATCATCTGTTGATTATCTTTTCCCATGTGAACTGAAGTAATTCCTGGTTCTTTACATGCTGAGTAATTTTGGATTGTATTCCAGATATTCTGAATACTATGTTATGAGATTTGGAGTCTTATTTAAACCATATGGAAAATGTTGATTTTTTTTTTTTTTAAAGATTTTATTTATTTATTTGAGAGAGAGAAAGAGCACAAGATGGGGGAGCGGGAGAGGGAGAAGCAGACTCCCTGCTGAGCAGGGAGCCCGATGCGGGACTCGATCCCGGGACTCCAGGATCATGACCTGAGCCGAAGGCAGTCGCTTAACCAACTGAGCCACCCAGGCGCCCGATATTTTTGTTTTATCAAGAAATCAACCTGGTTGGATTCAGGAAGCAAATTCTGACCAGCCTTCCATAGGTTGTAGTTTCAATGTAGGTTCTGTTTTCAACATCTTTATAACACTATTTGGATCTGTCCTGTACATGTACCATCCAGTGTTCATTCTGGAATCCAGGCAGTGGTCTATCCCTTGGCTCAGCTCTCAAAATCTACGGTAGGTATACTGCTTAAAATCAGACCTAAGCATATCCAGCTCAGGGGTAAGCTGAGGATTTCATAAAGAACTTTACGGGGAATGCCTAGCTGGCTCAGTTGGTGGAGTGTGTGACTCTTGATCTCGGAGTTGTAGTTAGAGCCTCACACTGGGTGTAGAGATTGCTAAAAAATAAAATCTTAAAAAAAAAAAAAGACTTCATGGGATTGTTTTTTTAATCTTCACCATCTCTGTAATCTCCCTGGTACTTTCTGGTTCCTTGGGACACCCCTTTTGAGTCCTCTGACCAGAAAGCTTGTACTTTAGTTTTTCCACTCTGCCATAAACTTCCCATGTGATTTTCCTCTGATTTCTCGTTCTTGGGAAGTAGACTGCATATAATAGTGTTGCTTAAATCTAGTCGTTGATACTGGATCTTGTTGAAATGCCTTGAAATTTCTGTTATGTAGGTGACACTCACCTCTGGTTTCTAGTATAATGTAAATATTCATTATTTATTCATTCAATAAACATTAACTGAGCACCTACTATGTGCTAGTCAGTGTTTCAGTGAATGATACAAGGATACTTCCCTCAGGAACTTACACTTAAATTGAGGGGAAACGAAGTGAATAAATATTAAGTAAATATACAATATGTCAAAAAGAGATAAGTGCTTTAGAGAAAAATATAGTGAGAGAAGGGAGGTGGGGGTGCAGACTCTCGCTCAGAGTAAGGTGGGAGCCAAGAGAGTGAGGAAAGGAGTAATGAGATCTGCTTGAAGTTAAAAGGATTGTTCCAATTCTTCCTATTTATATATTTGATAAGTCATTTCAAAGGTGATTTGGGAGGTAAGACAGTTGGGGGTCCATGTGCAACCTGCCATCTTGCTCAGAAGTTCCCTGATACCATGTCTCTTCATTTTAATCGTCTGAATTCTGTATGTTCAAAGCACAGTTTTCAAGTGTACCTGGAGAACAGGCCAACTCTTCATTAACAAACAGCATTTGGAGTGGAATTAGTTACTGTTTATAGTAACCCACTTTTTTTTTTTTTTTTTTTTTACAGCAAACACTGACTCGTATACTCTGGGCCAAGTTTCTTTAAGGGTTTTAGTTTACAATAAATAATTCTTTTCTTGTGCATCTTATAAAATATGTTCATTGTACAAATATCAGAAATCACAAATAAGCAAACAGAAGGAAAAAAGGTAACTTAGAAATATTCATTTAAAATAATTTTGGTCTATACAACTTCCAGGTTTTTTTTATTATTATTTTTTAAAGATTTTATTTATTTGACACAGAAAGAGAAAGCACAAGTAGGCAGAGCGGCAGACAGAGAGAGAGGGAGAAGCAGGCTCTCCACCGAGCAGGGAGCCGGACACGGGCTCGATCCCAGGACCCGGGGATCATGACCCGAGCCGAAGGCAGACGCTTAACCGACTGAGCCACCCAGGCGCCCCCATTTTTTTTTTTTTAAACCACAAGTAAGTCTCAAGGGCTTTTCAACAACTGTTCTCAATGTAATTATGGGCTCAACCACTAACAGGAGAGCGTCAGGACCACCGTACCACGCTGCATGACAAAATGTCCAAGTTTGCTCATGTCAGGTTTTCAATTCTATCACTTTCCAAGGAGACATACATATATCACCTGTTTAGTGTCCTCTTTAAAAATCTTTAATAAAGCTTCTGAACTGATGATGGTGAAGGCTATTATCTAGTAACTCACCTGCTAAATTTATAGCCAGGTCAATCACACGTGTCCTTTTGTCGCTAATAAAGGCAACGACATCAGTGCAAGAATAGCAGCACTGACAACTGTTAATTTTTAAGTACTCTGTGCTAGCCACACTGGTAAGTGACTTACAAATACAAATTAAAAACATCTTCTCCAGTATTTCAGAAAATTTCATCACTGTAAGACATTAGAGTTTAGTTTTGACTTACTTCCAGAAAAATGAGCTAGCCATAGTCAATAAAACTCGAGAGAACCAGATAGTAGTGTTTGCTTGAACTATTCACACTTATTTATCCAGGTCCCATCAATAATTAAACTGTCCCCTGATGCCACCAGCACTCCATTTAATTCTTCTGCTACACCGCACTGAAATGCTCTGAAAAAAGTTCCTCTTGTTATATTATTTATTACTATTGCACTAGCATCCGAAATTACATCTGGTAGCTCTCTGCTAATAAAATAGGAAATTTATTTTTCAGGAAATGGATTACTCATTGGTAAATCACAGCTATGACCATCTTTACTCCAAAAAGGCAAAAGATAAAAATTCATCCAAAGCATGATATTCTAATACCACTCTTTAACCTAACAATTCTACTTCAAGGAATATAGCATAAGAAAAAACACTATAGGGGCGCCTGGGTGGCTCAGTCGTTAAGCGTCTGATCCCAGGATCCTGGGATCGAGTCCCGCATCGGACTCCCTGCTCAGCGGGAAGCCTGCTTCTCCCTCTCCCACTCCCCCTGCTTGTGTTCCCTCTCTCGTTATAACTCTCTGTCAAATGAATGAATGAATGAATGAATGAATGAATGAATAAATAAAGAAAAAACACTATAGATGTGTGAAAGCTTGAAGTGTGCAACAACAGGAAAAGAACATGGCCATGCAGATAGTGAAACACTATGTGGGCATGAAGTATCCTGTTTTAAAGGCTTATTTCCAGACATGGGAAATGCTAACAAATTTTACATGAAAAGGGCAAGTTCCCGAGCTATCTGCAACAAAATCTCAAATTCTGTAAAATATATGTATGTTTGTATACTACACAAATATGTTTATACATACAAATACTTTTGAAAAGATATAGCCCAAGATATCAACCACAGGTAGTGTTAATATGGAGAATTATTTCCATTTTTTAATGTTTTCTAAATTTCTACAATGAATATATATTTTTATATTCAAAAAGAGACTCTTTCATATACAGATTGGTAGTTTTCAGATTTTTTAAAACTTATGGAACTTTTCTTTAAAAAAGGTTAGAGTGTTAGAGATCTGTTGTAGACTGGTATCTTTTACTGACTTATATTAAAGACTCTGAATGTTTTCAACGGTCTAATTGACAATGCAACATTTTTTCCCTAGGAAATGTTTTTGTTTTCTTTCTTTTCATACTGGGGTATTGAAATAGAATATGATTGGCCTTGATCAAAATAGAAAATGAATACAAATTTCCAAATTTTACTAGTAATGTCTCCTTCCTTCAGATTGGGCCACACAATCAATGATACCCAAGGTATCATTAATTCCTGTGCGTCTGATAACCTACAGCATTTATGCCAAAGTGGAGTAATTCTCGGTGGTCTGGGACTAGTCTGCTGCTTTGAATCCCTGCCTATAACTGGATGATGGGCAGATTTTGCTGCCTCACCCAAAACTGTCATTCTTCAGATTTTCGTAAGAAATGAATAGGGCCAAGACCATAGTGTCTCAATTCTAAGAAGTGTCTTACCTATGCACTGAATAACATCCCCAGTTACCATGGAAAAATACCAACAGAGTCACCACAGTAACTCTGAACTAAGACGTATGGGCAAAGACAAAATACATACCCACTAGCCTGGCTCTACAATTTATATCTTTGAGTCTTTTATTTCCTCCTCCCTGAAATGTGAAATATAATACCTGTTCACGGGCAGCACATGTGAACAAACTGTGAAAAATGCAGAGCACAATGCTTGGTGCACAGTTAAAATTCAGTAAGAGGGAATGTACAGATGTCATTATGATTGGTGAAGAAATAAACTTATACTTGTACACATATTTATGCAAACCAAGGAAGGACAAAAACATGAATACTCTGAAAACAATCCATGGGGAAATGATAGACTTGAAGATAATTTAAAACACACAAAGATAACTTAGCATATTCAACTGCTACCATTTTACTGTGTTCCCTCTAAACTACACACTTCTATTAACATTCTTAAAATTGGGAAATAAGATCATGTGATAAGGTGCTTAAATAAAGTGATTACCGCAAGCTGGCTGTGTCCTTTCCTGCAATTATGACTGCTGACATTAATTACATTTTTATGTGTAGCACATGATCTGCACATTTTCTGGCTGCAGCACCAAACCAGATGCAGGACACTCTCTTTCAGCATGAGTAATGGAAAGAAGGCAGCAAAATCTCATCACTTTGGGAGGCAGGGCTGGAGAACAGGGCAAGAAACACCTCACCACCTCTTGTTCTTTGGGAAAGAAACAAGGGCTTGTAATGAAACAAACCCATGTGTACAAGGAGGCTCCAATTCCCGACCTTCTTCTAAAAAGGGCAAGCAGAAGTTAAGAGAGTAAAAGCAGAATCCTGCCCTGTCCATATCAAACGGAGGGTCTGGAATTGAATAACTCTTACTGTTGAATGAATGAAGAAATCAGTGAAGCCTCCTCAAAGTTAAGACTCTCCATGTGAAATAGCTGTGGGGGGCTTCAGAGGCCCGGGGTGGAGGTGGGGGGTGTTGACTAACACAGGTATTCACTGGGTTATTCCCCGATTTCCCACTCATTGATGAAATGTGAGAACCAAAATTTTAATTTGGCTACAAGCAAGGACATCGGGAGGACATTTCCCAGAATGTGCTTACAAATATGGTTTGGAACTTTCTAAGTGATATACCAACAACGTGTAATGATCTGGATGTGTTCATCACAGATGTGCCATATATTCTCCTTAGAATGAGGACACATTTAGTATAATGGCTTGAGGAAACATTTAGTATAATGGTACAGAATAAGGGTTTAGAATACAGACAACAATAAAGATAATAGCTAAAAATTACCTAGGACTTCTTAAGTCCAGACACTGGGCTAAGTGGCTTTTCACGGATGACTCAGGAATCCTCCATACAATTATCTGAAATAGGTTACTATGTCTACTTTACAGATGCAGAAACTAAGGCTTAAAAGGTTTACAAATACTCCCAAGTCCACACAGATACTAATAGTGACAAAGCCAAGATTCATAACCCAAAATATCTGATTTCAGAGCCTAAAAGATGAACCACTATGTTATTCTGACCAACAGGACTCATTTACAGTTCGAAGGGCCTAAATCTGAAATAATCAATATATGAATAATTGGGAATTGTTTTTTAAAACACTTTTCACCGTTTATACCTGCTGAAAACTCTAACTAGCTCTGACGTGATTAAAATTTAAGTTTTAGGGCACCTGGGTGGCTCAGTTGGTTAAGTGACTGTCTTCAGCTCAGATCATGATCCTGGAGTCCTAGGATCGAGTCTCGCATCAGGCTCCCCCTTTCATACTCTCTCTCTCTCATTCTCTCTCTCTCAAATAAATTAAAAAAAAATCTTAAAAAAAATTTTAAGTTTTAAAGCTATTCCCTACATGTATGCATGGTATAAGTGTCTTCCTATTATGTCCATTTGGGCACAAAAAACATTCCTAGAATTACCTGCTCCAGACTCTTGATTTGACAGAACAGTTTGGGTAAAAGGATTTTCTACTGCTGGCTAGACTGAATACAATACAGCTACGTAAGAGGCTGAACCTGTCACGCACCCAGCGTCTGTATGTATCCCCATACAGACATGGGGATATTTTTTAAAAATGAGGAAGTCTCAAAATCCTCTCCCAAGAAAGACAAGCATTGTGCTAAGGACTCCAAAATAGTTCTAAAGGTCACTTCAGACTAGCTCTGATCATTTCTTTCCATTCTGATAGAAAATATACTTCTGGAACCATCATAATGGAAGAAGAGCTGGACTGAAGAGAAAGGTTTGGTAATCAAAAAAGGAAAGAAAAAAAAAGGCAGAAAAGACTAGTCTTGCTTTTTAATCTAAAGGGACCTAAAGTTCTCCTGACTCGATAGATATGGATTTAGCTTCCTGTTCTTTTAAAAGACAAATGTGTCCTAGTGGGCTGATCTGGCTTCTCAATAAGCTCAAATCTCTCCCTTTTGCCCTCTGCCTCTTGTACTTTCTCTTTCCAGCAATAATATATGGAAAAGTGGGGTGTGTAGTGTGCTGGGTTTGCTTGAGAAAGGTAGTATTTGACACCTGTAATTGTAATGACTAACTCTCCAGCTGGTTGGCAATGGTTAGAAGACTGTTCACCCCACTAAATGCCAAAGCAACCAGGAGTCCCCTATAAACAGCATTCCAAGAATTATAATTCTTTTGAGTCCCAGGAAATCTGGAAAGAAGAGAACTTCTCCGGAGCAAATAAGCAGGCGTGTGTGTGTGTGTGTGTACACACACATTTGCGTGTTTACTGTACATTCCCCAGACTCTTTCTTCAAGAGCCAAGAACTTATTCCCCCAACAATTGGGAAACTGGCTGCTGGCTGCTGAAACTCACAGCTGATCCCTCTTAGAGATTTACCCTTGGGAACCACCCTCCACCAAAAGGAGCTGCTTCACCCTAAGATTACTCAGCCCCTCCCCAAGGGTAGCTCAAATCCAATGGCTGCAAAACAAAGGCGAGGCCTCCTTGTCTGGATATGACACAACTCCAAAGGACCATCCTAGCTCCAGAGCTGCCTGAGGTTCAGCTTCTCCCCCTCTGCCCCATCCTGCCTTACCCACTCCCTTCAAGAGTGGACAGCACTCTCTTGAAGCTCTTGAATCCTTTCCCAGGATCGCAAAGCAAGTAAGCAGAAGAGCTGGCATTCAAATCCAAATCTCTTTGACTCTCAGTCCCAGGTTTCTACCAACTTTATCAAGCTCTAGACTTTGATTTACAAAATACACATCCTTACATCTTAGCAAGACATACAAAGCCCCTTTCTGTAACAACCGTCCTTCCTACCCTCATATCCCATCACTCAACTCCCATGTGACCCTGGCCCAGTGACATCAAATTCTTTCCTGAACATGTCGTATTACTGCTTTCCCTGGAACACTGGTCTTTGTCTGCTTGATGACCACTTCCTTCTCCTACAGGTCTCACTCCAAGTACTCCCTCTTCTGTGAAGAATTTCCTGACCCCCCAGGAAGGTAGTAGATCTTCAGCTTTGAGCTCCCACAGCGGGTTGTGTTTCCCTTAGCCTGGTAACTGTTAATTACCATAATGAGTTCCATGCAAGCAGGGACATGTCTTTTAACTCCGCTTCCTCAGGCATTTTGAAGATGTTCTGTTGAATAGATAAATAAATGAATTCGACTGAGGTGTTGGCTGAGACGCCCTGGCTGAACGGATGGCAGCCTTCCCACGACTAGAAGCAGCACATAGCGTCATCCAAATTTGGATAGAATGTGACCTTCTTGAGCACGAGGACTGGTTTTTGTCCTCTATGTAGCTTTTCCAAGACCTAATACCATCTCCTGCTCATAGAAGATGCTCAAAAGGCCCCAGTGAACTAAATGAGGCTTTGGCTGAAAGGGCTGACATCTGAGAAAACCACTTTCATGGCTCCATAAACTATTTTTCAAATTTCTATTTTTTAAGATACATTGAAGGCTTTCTCTACCTGTTCTGTCTCTCTTTTTTAAAAAAGATTTTACTTATTTATTTGACAGAGAGAGACACAGCAAGAGAGGGAACACAAGCAGGGGGAATGGGAGAGGGAGAAGCAGGCTTCCCGCCAAGCAGGGAGCCCAATGCGGGGCTGGATCCCAGGACCCTGGGATCATGACCTGAGCCGAAGGCAGACGCTTAACGACTGAGCCACCCAGGCACCCCTCTACCTGTTCTCTTTTTAATAGGTTCTTCGAAAAAAATTTTTTAAGTTCCTCCTTTGTTTGAAACATTCAATTTTTTTTTTTTTTCCTATTTCACAGAGCAAAAGAGGACCTGGAGTTTGCTGAATTCCATTTCTGGGTCAGAAATAGAACCTAACGTGGACAGATCAAACACAGCTAAGAGGTTTTCCAGCTGGCCTGCTTAACACTACATCTTTGTTTTCAAGGGCCCCTTTGAAACATAAATATGTCATTAAACTACAAGGTGGGGTTTTCCCCCCACTTTCTGAAACTAATGCTTACTTACGGAATAGAGTATAGATATTGGTAGAGGCCCCACACAACACTAGCACAACGCTGAGGAGAGGTGGGGAGAACCCTTGTCCTATAAACATAAAAACTGAAAGCAAGTCTTACTGGACGAGTAGCTGCATTCCCCACACAGGATATGGTCCAATTCTGTGACTGTTCTCAACAGCAATGAAATTACTGAGAGCTGGCTGAGAGTAGTAACAATGATAAGAAGGCTTAAAAGCCCAGCTCCTATTTTGTAAATGGATTTGGGAAGGAGGAAGCTCTCTGGCATGTAAAAGCCTGAATTTTCTGTGCCCTGTGGGATTTTCTTCATGTCATCCTCTTACCACCTCCACTGCTAGTCTGTTGAGAGCAAAGAAAAAAACCATGATAACATTTTCTCAAAAGAGCAGCACATCTGGTTATCCTGTCCTTCCCAAGTGTCTGATCATGTGTGAGCCAAACCACCAAATCTAAGGCTTTTCCCCTCTGGTTTGATTTTTCCTAACTGCAGGCAATGTGTTCCTAAGGTCAGAGGGGCAATCCGCAGGTACATCTCATTTCACAATTTTGCTCACATTGTTCAGGTCGCAGATTCAGCGACTTACAGCTCTATACGTATGCTGCGCAGGTTAAACTTTTTATTCTGTGTCTTTAAAATACTCCTTCTTTTAGCTAAAACTCATGGAGTACAATTAAGGAACGAAGGGACCAATCCCTTCTCAGTCGTGCTAATGGTTAACAGGGGTTATGGGAAAGCATACGGCAGCAGGATTGAGATGGAAAGTACCTTTTTAAACATCCTGGTCGAATCCTCACTTATCTGCATGAACCGCATAATCACATTGTTCAGATAGATGTCACTCAAAGTTGCATGGTCTTTGCTCTCTCTTCTCACTTGGTTCAGAAGCAGATACCAGCAGTTCACTGGAGACAACAAGTTTTGGTCTTTCCTGAGAAGTGAAGAAAAACAAAATTACCATCAATTTCGAAGCTGCCCGAACCACCTGAGGGAAGTCACCAAGGCCCACGGGGAGCCACAACAGATGGGTATTGT
>NC_138373.1:112421497-112429785 GCF_054177405.1 Leptonychotes weddellii | reverse complement strand
TTTTTTTTTTAAAGATTTTATTTATTTATTTGACAGAGAAAGACACAGCGAGAGAGGGAACACAAACGGGGAGTGGGAGAGGGAGAAGCAGACTCCCTGCCGAGCAGGGAGCCCGATGCGGGACTCGATCCCGGGACTCCAGGATCATGACCTGAGCCGAAGGCAGTCGCTTAACCAACTGAGCCACCCAGGCGCCCCAGATGGGTATTGTTGCTCTTCTTCCTACTCAGGGCATTGCTCAGAGCTCCTCAACAGCCAACAGAACAGTCTTCTACGCCAGGATGGCGGAAAGCTTGGAAGGAAAAACTTGGACCAAGAATACCAGTCAAAACCCACACTCCTGACAAGGGCCATGGGACCTTGGGATACACAGTCATCAGGCATGCTTTCAGCTTTAAACACCCCATTGTGAAGAAAGTAATTTATATTTACATAAAAATCTACTGACTACTGTCTCACAGACTGTGGTTCGCCACTGCACACAGAGTCTGCTTTGAGTGTCCAGTCTGCTGCTGGAAAAGAGATTTGGCTAGGTATGCTTTCCATGGAACATACATTTGAGGATTATTTATTAATCCCCTGATATATAAACTCCAGCTTCCCAAAAAGTGTTCCGGGGAATCACAACTTTACAACATTGTTGGAAGGCTCATGAACAGAACCAAGAAGTTTACTGGCTTATGACTTGTCATTAAACTGTTTCACATTTGTAACTACACTTTGTTTTATTCTAATATTTTCATTTTATTTTTTTAAGTAGGCTCCACATCCAACATGGGGCTTGAACTCACAACCCCAAGATCAAGAGCTGCATGCAGCCAGGCGCTCCTACTTGTTTTATTCTAGATAATAAAGCTAAAAGTGAATATAAACAACAAAAGACGACTTGTAAAAAATCTTAAAGAAAACCTCCAAATAAAACCAGTAACTACCTGGGATGTTACTGCTTCAAAAAAAAAAAGTACAATGCTTTCTTTTTTAATCTAACTGGAAAATGACGAAAAGGCACCAGAAGGCTTATCCTAACTCAGGGACACTACAGCCATGTGTATCAGACATGTTATCCTACTATTCATGATCATTTATGACTCTGAATATTAATTAAGTTAGGAAAGAAATCATTAAGTCAGCTCTTTCTGCCTGTAAGTTCCTCAGATTCAGGATGTGACACTGAATCAAGTCAAGATGCTCTGTAGAAGAAAGAGGAAGTAGAGGACGGAAGCGGAAGCAGGAATAGGCGCAGGGGGGAACGTCCTCTTCTAGGGTCCTAGCACTGGCCCACACTAGAAAAGCCTCCTGGCAAACTAGAATTACAGCCCAACCTAGAGAACCTCCTTTTTTTCTCAAAGCCATCAAGTAAGGGGCACTTGTTCTACGGCAGACAAGAGCCCTTCTACTGACATTCTCTATCCAGTCAGCCCAAGAGATAAAGATCACCTTATTATATTGACTTTTATGTATGTCCTTTATGCTGAAAGGATATGCTCCCAAGAATACATTCTTTGAGAGCATTTCCTACTTTGACAACATTTCCTATGTTTTTATATCCTGAGTACCCTCCCCATGGTAAGCATTAATAAATGTTATTTCACACACTGCATAAACACATTATTGCCTTAATAAGTGATAACAATACCAACAACAATAATGGCATCAGCTAGGGCGCCTGGGTGGCTCAGTTGGTTAAGCGACTGCCTTCGGCTCAGGTCATGATCCTGGAGTCCCGGGATCGAGTCCCGCATCGGGCTCCCTGCTCAGCGGGGAGTCTGCTTCTCCCTCTGACCCTCCTCCCTCTCATGCTCTCTGTCTCTCATTCTCTCTCTTGCAAATAAATAAAATCTTAAAAAATAATAATAATAATTAAAAATAATTGCATCAGCTATCAGGCACTGAGCACCTACTCTAAGAAATACTACACAAGAGCACAGAATATGGATCTATACTGTCCAAGTTCAAATTCCAGAACTACACTTACTAGCTATGTGATCTTGGCCAAATTATCTAAACTTCTCTCTGCCTCTGTAACTTCATTTGGAGAAGGGGTAAAATAACAGTATTTATAAGATTCTTATGAGGATTATTTCAGTTAATATATGCATATTTTAATGCTTACTATAATGCCTTAGATCCATAATGAGTGCTCTACAAAGTTAGCTATTTTTATTTAGCGGCTGGTCTAAAGACTTTACATACAGTAACTCTACGTAATCCTTACCACTACAATTTAAAGCAGAAATTCTTTGTATCCCCTCTATCAGTGAGAGAAGTGAAGCTTAGCGCAGCATGCTGATTTGATGATTTGCTGTTGAGACCAAAGCTAGTATCAGAGTCTTTGAGCCGAGGAAGGCTGATACAAGCCTTGGTCTTCTGTCAGTGTCAACTTTAAGCTAAGGACTTTCTACATAATGAGCAACCCAAAGCTGAGTACTGTGCCCAAGACTTAACATTTGTTTGGTGGAGAGGAGAAGAAACACTGAGTGCATAATCCATGCCGGCTATCAATCACATCAAGGACTTCATCATGTTTCTCATTTAATCGTCATAAAATCTCATTTTAAAAGTTAGGAAAACAAGGCTCAGAAAGGGTAAGCAACTTGACCAAAACCACACAGCAAAGCCAGTATTCACATCAGGTCTGGCTCTTTCATAAAGTCCGTCCTTGATTTTCTTCATACTCTTGATTTGTCCTTTCTGTAGATTTATTAACCATCTTACCTTCATTCCCATATTCAATAAACTTACCCAAGTCAAAGAAAATTCCAAACGGTTTACCTTTTGATAAAACAAGTCAACAAACTGGGATAAAGAAAAGAGGGCAGCTGAAGCCCTAAGGGATCAGACTAAGGTGCATGGCCCCATACCAGTTTTCAGTTCACAACCGATTACCAAGTGCACAGAAGACATTCAAAAATACTTACTGAATGGATGAATGGGCTGTCTTCTTACTTGTAATCACTTTAAAAAGGGACAGTTACTATAATACAGTATTGGCTCCAGTCTCCTTTCCAGCTCTAGCCTCTGTCAGGTACATTGGACATCTGCCCACCCTGGGAACCATCACTAAGATTTATTTCTATGCTGGACCAACATGAGAAGTTAGCCATAAAAAAGCATTCCCTATCTAGAATTGTTCTGCATTTGCTTCTGCAAAAGTAACTGGGGATACTGCCCACCCTACTTTTTAGGTAGGATCCAAGGCCATAGAAGGGTATAAAAGAAAACAGTAAGCCAATGGTGAAGACAAAGACGGGCTTCTCTGCAACCCCCTCCAGTCTGCAGCTCAGCCTGAGCAGACAGGCCTCCTTGTTGTTACAAGGGGGTGGGTGGTTTTCTGTTTTACCAATGCACTGAGATAGCAGTTATGCTGGTCCAGATTTTAGGCTGGGGTGCAGTGCAATAGGGTTGGTGGTAGGAAGCCTTCAGTCCCACCTCTCTACCTTGAACAGGCCTCACCTTCTGCCCCACATGGGACTAAAGGGTAGGGATAAATGTCCACTTGAGTTTTCAGCTCCTTCTTCCTTTTTTGGCCCCTGGAAATTTCCCTTACTTTCCTATGAGTTCAGTTACACATTTAAAATGATGTCTATTATATTTTAATCAGCATTTCTGAGAGTTTTATAGCAGAAATACTTTTCAGATTACCTAGTCTATTGTATTTCCAGAAAAGACTGTGTTGCCTTTTAAGTATCTCCTAGACAAGTCTATTTCTTTCTCCCTGCAGTATTGCTAGTTCACACCATTACTGTGAGAACCCCCTACATGGTCCTCCCTCCCTCCACTATAGCTCCTTCTAGTCCACAGTCCTATCTATAGTCTTTGTCATCATTTTAAAATGCAGGTCTGTGGGGCACCTGGGGGGCTCAGTCAGTGAAGCGTCTGCCTTCGGCTCGGGTCGTGATCCCAGGGTCCTGGGATCGTGCCCCGCATTGGGCTCCCTGCTCATCGGGGAGCCTGCTTCTCCCTCTCCCTCTGCCTGCTGCCCCCCGCAACTTGTGCTCTCTCTCTGTCAAATAAATAAATAAAATCTTCAAAATAAAATGAAATAAAATAATACAATACAATACAATAAAACATGGGTCTGAGCTGGTCATTCTTCTAATTAAAACTCTCCTAAGGCTTCTCATGCCCTCAGGACAAAGTCCAAACTGTGGAGTGTGATCTACAGGCCTCCTGGATCTGCACAATTTACACCTGGAGCCACACTGCTCACCGCCTCACTACTCACTCCCACCCAACTGCTTCTGTTCCGTAAAACTGCCTTACACCCCTTCCCTTCTACTCCCTGATGCAGGTTGTTCCCCTTGCCTGGAACATCCTGCTCTGGGCCCCTCAGCTTGCCAACTAGTCCTTCATGTCTTCACTTACGTATCACTTCCTCCGGGACCTTTCTCAGACCGTCCCTTCCCCACCTCCACTATAAAATGGATTTCCATTGGGTCTGTCTGTGGCATCCTGCACTTACCCTGTCACAGTACTTGTATTCTCCATTAAAGTTGCCTGCCTACTTGTCTCTGTCTTTAGGATCTAAATTACAAAGTAAATTTCATTATCAGAAAATCTGTATTTTTTTAAATAAAGGACGTACATTTAATTCAAAGGCTTTTTTTTTTAATTAATTCAAGGTTTAACTGCACTTGGTCATAAGCATTTTACTAAAGCTCCTTGTTTTAAGTCAGTCTCAACTGGAGTGACCACAAACATGATTGGGGTGTAGGGAGCTAAATATGCTCCCTACTGCTTATTTTCATACAAAATCACTACAGAAATCCTGAGGTCTTTGAAGAAGCAGCCATTTTAAATGTGCCCACTGAAATATCTACCTGTAGAGACCAACTCCCACTTTTCTGTAATCAGTAATTTTATGAACACACTCTGTTTCTTATTTATAAAATTATCCTGGGACGCCTGGGTGGCTCAGTTGGTTAAGCGGCTGCCTTCGGCTCAGGTCATGATCCCAGGGTCCTGGGATGAAGCCCCACATCGGGCTCCTTGCTCAGCAGGGAGCCTGCTTCTCCCTCTGCCTGCCTCTCCCCCTGCTTGTGTTCTGTCTCTCTCTCTGACAAATAAATAAATAAAATCTTTAAAAAAAAAATTATCCATAAATATACATTTATTGGAAAGAAAAAATGTCAAGAGAACACTTTTAAAATGTGATACATTGATGCTCATAAATTATAAATGCAGAGTTGCTTTTACCTATGGGAATATGCTAATCAACAGCTTCTCAGACAAAGATGCAAAATTCTAAAACCAAGAAGGGTGGTAAGAAGGTAGGCTATCACCTTGGAAAGAAGAATTTGAGTCAAGTCTCTCTTACTTGTACTGCTGGTGATCCTTAGTGCTTCTTGTTTTTGCCATGAACCTTTCTGCTAACTTCTCTAGGTTCCGAGAATATTCCGTCTCAATTTCAGCTTTTTTCCGGAAGAAATCCTGCAGGTCCTGGAGAAGCTGAACTCTCATCTCTGTTTGCTGTTCCAGGCATTTTTGCTGTTCTACCAGCTGAGCTCGAATTTCTAAGGAAAGAAGAGAATCCATTTGACGATTTTGTGAAAGTTAGTGCTGGTATGTGCAAGATAAAGGTAATGAACCCTATTATACATTTAGCTCTGTATTGGACCTTTATGAGATTGCTAGGTCTAGACTGGTTCTTTACATAATCTGCTGACCTTTTAAAAGAATGAGACAAGTCCCAGGAAGGAATGTCAGAAATTAGAACAGAAACATGGGTTACATTTGCAATGCCACAAGCATGCATGGAGTCATGAGGGCAAAAAATGAAAGCCTTTAAGATAACAATTCATAACATGCGACATGTTTGGGGTGCTGCGTACATTGTAATTTTTTCAACAGCATTTTATCTCAACTATCCCTTTTGAGTTTGAATGGCAAAGATGCGAGCATCATTTCTTCCAGACTTCTGAACCACCGTGTATTTGCCAGTTGGCACAGACAGACACTGACATCTGGTAATTTGTATTTAGTGCATAAATTTCTAGTTTGTAAAACACGTAGCTTCTGGATTTATAGGGATGCCGTGCCTGAAAATAATTTTTCTCTATCCAAATAATCCATTCATCAATCGAGTCCTCAGATTCCACTTTATTACTCTATTCACAACATCAAAGGCTCTTCACCTGACCTTCACTTTTTACACATTGTTCAAACTAACAGCTCTATTGACACATGTAATCCTGAAAAGAATCCTTTGATGATTTTAATACATTAGGAAGGTGACGGTTAGTCTTTCACTGATTTAGGAAAAACACAAAAGCAAAGGCGTGCCATGCAAAACTATCTGTAAATGACTATAACAACGAAACCTGTGTGTTTTGGAAAATGGGACAGGTACAGCAGTAACTACTGACTTATTCTTGTCTGAGACCCAGGGCTAACCTCCAGACAAGAATACTCATACTGGAAAACTTTATTTCATCTTTCCCAGACTCACTGCGTATTCCCTTAAAGTGAGGGCTGAATCTAATTGAGTAGAGTTAATAGAAATCAATGTCCAGGGGCGCCTGGCTGGTTCAGTCAGTGGAGCATGCAACTCTTGATCTCAGGGTTGTGAGTTCGAACCCCATGTGAGTATAGAGATTACTTAAAAATAAAATCTTAAAAAAGAGAG
The DNA here is from genome assembly GCF_054177405.1 of Leptonychotes weddellii. Classification (NCBI taxonomy): domain Eukaryota; kingdom Metazoa; phylum Chordata; class Mammalia; order Carnivora; family Phocidae; genus Leptonychotes; species Leptonychotes weddellii. The sequence continues at coordinate 112,423,160 of NC_138373.1, read as the reverse complement.
AGAAATCAATGTCCAAATAACATTTAACATTTCCTCAATTCCTTTCTATTATTCTTCAACAGAGAAAGACCAAGCTCACAATATATATGCATACATTTGGCCATGTTTAATCAAGCTCATTAACAGCAGGGTGGTCAAGTTCTCAATGGGGAGTCAGGAAACTTGCTCAATTTAATAATGGATAGCAATAATCAAACACTATTCTAACCCTATTGAAGTAGGTAGGAGTATTAGCCTCATTTTACAAAGAAGGAACTGAGGTTTAAGGAGATTAAATACTTTATCCTGCCAAAAAAAGACATAGTAACTATGAAACGAGGCCCTCAATAAGGTCATGTTCCAGGCAACACTGCTTTGGGGAACCCTGGGAAAGGGTAGGAAACATTTCTCAAGTGTCCTTTCCTTGGTTTCTCCACCTCTAGATTGGGGGACCCTATTATTAATCTCATAGAAGTGTGGTGATCACCAGAGTGAAAACATTATTACAGGCTTTTAACCATGATGAACAGCATCTGGTTTTTAGTCAATCAAAGTAAGGGTTTTTCAATACAGTATTATAATCACTATGTCTGGCAAACTCTTTCCCCCACAAATACAGAACTATTTTTGTTTCATGGAGAAAAAAGAAATCAAGGGTGGGGGTATTTCTCATTCAGGAATCTCAGTAAGTCTTTTAAGATTTAGTAATTTTAGCACATCTTGCTGTGCTAAGAGAAAATAAATCAATCGTCTTAGGCTGTCAATTAGGATTTTTTTTTCTTTTAAGCTGCATTAGTGCCAAATAAGAAATAAAAGTGGCCGAGAGTACAGATCTCAAGAGATCTACACAAAAATTCTGTGGGCTTCTTTCTTCAGTCTCATTCTTAGATTTCCTCTTGCTTCCTTCAGTGTTTAAAATCAAGAGCTAGGGCGTTTTGAGAAGGAGGACTGTATCTAAACAGTTAAAAATCTCATTTTTTTTTGCAGGCAGTAACTGTTACTTCATATTACCTGTAATTTTCCCATCAAAACAGGACACTAGCAGCATTTTCAAGAAGGAAAATGTGAAGGGACAAAATCTAGGATATTGTTGTGAGAAAGTAAAACATGCTCCAAAAACTGAAGGAGAATTCGTTTGATTACCTCTTTAATTTAGACAAGTTGGGGACAGATGAGGAAAGATTCACAAAAAAAGAACACAAGGAAAAAAAATATCAAGATAAAATACTACCATAATACATGTCTTATTAGAAAGAGGAAACCTCTGGGTTCTTTATACCACACCAGAGCCACAAGGCAGGACAATGTCAGGGCAACTCACTTCACTGCAAATCCAGTAAGGCTTTATTAATATGACCTCACTCGATGTGATCTAACAGTAAATGGCACTGACAAGTTGAAAAGATTTTTATTTTTTTTTTAATTTTTATTTTAAAGATTTTTATTTATTTGACCGAGAGAGACACAGCGAGAGAGGGAACACAAGCAGGGGGAGTGGGAGAGGGAGAAGCAGGCTTCCCGCTGAGCAGGAAGCCCGATGTGGGGCTCGATCCCAGGACCCCGGGATCATGACCCGATCCGAAGGCAGACGCTCAACGACTGAGCCCCCCAGGCGCCCCTTATTTATTTATTTTTAAAAGATTTTATTTATTTGAGAGAGAGAGTGAACGAGAGAGCACATGCA
>NC_138373.1:112407337-112421397 GCF_054177405.1 Leptonychotes weddellii | reverse complement strand
GAGCCGAAGGCAGACGCTTAACCATCTGAGCCACCCAGGCGCCCAATAGATTTTTTTTTTAATATTTTATTTGTTTATTTGACCGAGAGAGACACAGCGAGAGAGGGAGCACAAGCAGGGGGACTGGGAGAGGGAGAAGCAAACTTCCCGCCGAGCAGGGAGCCCGATGTGGGGCTCGATCCCAGGACCCCGGGATCATGACCCAAGCCGAAGACAGACGCTCAATGACTGAGCCCCCCAGGCGCCCCGAAAAGATTTTTGAATACATGAGTAAAATAAATAGTCATAGCAATTCTGGTCCCCCGCTCAGAACGGATCCAAGAAGCCAGTGATGTACGTGCCCCACACTGGACCAGTTCTTGCAATGGACCACAGGGCGCTACAGGACATAGCACCGCTGTCATCCCAGGTACCAAAGAATCATGAGGGCTGGACCTGGTGAAAGCATCACATTAAGGAGTGATTTCAAGAAAAAGTGTGAGTCTTATTTCTGTAGAAGAGATTACAACTTCCCACCCACCTTCTTTAAAGACACTCTTTCAGGATTCTATTAGCTTTCGTGTGTTAGTATTGATCTGGATCATTATTTATTTATTTATTTATTTATTTTTGAGACTCAAGCTTCATTTTAATTTAGCTAACCAAGCCATTATTGAGCTCCTATTTTGTGTTAGGCAGGAGTTACGAAGATTTCTAATAGACAACTCCTTCTGGTAGGAAATACAAATCATAAGTTGATGGTATCAATACACAGTGCTATAATGAAGAAATGTACCAGGAAGCTATGCAAAGAGGAGCGGACAGTGGTAGACTGTGGAAGAGTCTGGAAGACATAATGCCCTGAAGGATATAACTATGTTATAAGATATACAGCTATAACCACCAAGAAAGTGGAAAGACAATGCATAGATTAGGAGAAATATTTGCAAATTACGTATCTAATAAGGAACTTGGGTCTAGAATATATAAAGAACTCTTACAACCCAATAATAAAAACACAAATAATCCAATTTTTAAAATGGGCAAAGAATCAAAATAGACATTTTCTCCCCAAAAGATCTACAGATGGCTAATAGCAGATGAAATGTGGCTCAACATCATTAGCCATCAGGAAGAAGCAAATCAAAAGCAAATGAGACACCTCTTCACACCTGCTTGGATGGTTATAATAAAAAAGATAACAAGTTCTGGTGAGGAAGTGGAGAAACTGGAACCCTCGTTCGCTGCTGGTGGGAATGCAAAATGGCACAGCTACTCTGGAAAACAATCTGGCAGTTCTTCAAAAGGTTAAACATAGAGTTAACACAGATTAAGCAAGTTCACTCCTACCTAGGTACACACCCAAGAAAAATGAGAACACAAAAATTTATATACAAATGTTTATAGCAGCATTATTTATAATAGCTGAAAAGTAGAACAACCTACATGTCCATCAATTGTTGAACAGATAAGCAAAATGTGGTCTAGCCATAAAACGTTACTCAGCCGTAAAAAGGAATGAAGTACTGATCTGTGCTATAACATGGATGAACCTTGAAAATATAACCTTAGTGAATGAAACCAGTCAGAAGGGAAACTGATTACATTATGAGATGTCTGGAAGAGACTAATCCATAAAAAGCGGATGAGTTGTTACCAGGGCTAGAGGAGTTGGGGGGAAATGGGAGGGGATTGCTAAGGGGTGTGGGTTTCTTTATGGGATGATGAAAATGTTCTAGAAGTGACTGTGGTGATGGTTACAAACCTGTGAACACACTAAAAAACAGTGAATTGTACACTTTCAGTGGGTGAGTTAAATGATCTGTGACTTACAGCTCTTATATAAAAAAAGATATACTGCTGTATCACAATTCCATGAAATTTGGGTTGTGGAGACATTTCTAAGAATGGTGATAATAGTAATAAAAAAATAACTCCTCATATCTTCATGCCTAGTACTTTCTAGTAGTTAATCAAATTGGACAACATAAGGGCAAGTACTTTAAAATCATGTCTTTGGGGTGCCTGGGTGGCTCAGTCGTTAAGTGTCTACCTTCGGCTAAGGTCATGCTGGGATTGAGTCCCGCATCGGGCTCCCTGCTCTGCGGGAAGTCTGCTTCTCCCTCTCCCACTCCCCCTGCTTGTGTTCCCTCTCTCTCTCTCTCTCTCAAATAAATAAATAAAATCTTTGGGCACCTGGGTGGCTCAGTTGTTGAGTGTCTGCCTTCGGCTCGGGTCATGATCCCAGGGTCCTGGGATCGAGTCCCGCATCGGGCTCCTTGCTCGGCAGGAAGCCTGCTTCTCCCTCTCCCACTCCCCCTGCTTGTGTTCCTGCTCTCGCTATCTCTCTCTCTGTAAAATAAATAAATAAAAATCTTTAAAAAATAAAATCTTAAAAAAATAAAAAACCAAAATGATGTCTTCATGATGGCTCTTGCTTCAGTACTTTTACTTCACCCCAAATTTGTTTGTAAGCCAGAGTAGAAATTTACTAACAGGTAAGCATTTATTGGTGTGTTAATTGCTACAATTTCTAATGGTATAGAAAAGATTTACCTAATAGAACATTAGGAGGGGCTTATTACCATGACTCCCAAACAACTGCATAAAACAGCACAATCTCTTTTAGGCAGAAAAATGCTGTCTCTGAGGAGGCTGTAAGCAGTCATTACTTAAATCTAGGTCAGGACCTACTAAATAATAATAATGGCCATTTTAACAGGGCTAAAATTTGCTGTTTTTTAAAAAAGGACATTTCATTTCTGATCAACCAGAGTGCCACCACAGAAGGAATCAACATTAAAAATCCAACAATAATACACAAAAAGTGTGCTTTCAAACTACTCAATAAATTTGTTAAACAAAATAGAAACAGTTCTTCTAAGCTATAAAAATCTGCTGACAATACTAAATAAAACAGAATTGCCTTGGAAAGGAGGAAACGGAGACATTTCTTCTTATTGCTGATAAAGAAAGGGAAGTCCTAATCCTTGAAATAAATTTGTGTGAGACCACCGAATGATGCATATTTCATGGAAAGATTGAGTCCATGAGACTGGGCTGCTTCTCTAATATGTTACTAAATGACTAGGACTAGTGCATAAAATCGATAGACTGGGTGTGACACTCATGATCGTCCAGCAGATAGAAAGGCAACAATATTTCTAAGTCATCACAAACCATCTCAATTATTTCATAGTCTTGTTTGGTCAGATTTTTCCTTACGATAATTAAAAAAGTATACATTTTATTAGAATTTATCAGTACCTTTACCCAATGGATATAAGGTATTTTCCCAAATGACAGGTGAGAGCCAACGGAATGTCTCAGAGAAGAACCCAGTGATGCTCTAACTGGTTCCGTCAATTATTCACATGCTTACTGTTCACGTGAATATATATACAATCTTCCAGCTGCTGATTAGCTAACTACCAGGCGCAAACTTCGGTGAAATGTGTTTAGGCTAGAAGTTTGGAGCAAAAAAGAAAAAAAAAAATCCACAAAAGTAAGCAAAGACCATTTCACTAGAAATCCAAATCCAAGATTTATGCTTCTCTTTTACACTTTGCACAGAAATTAGGTGACATCAATATGGACCCAGACTGGAGTTACAGTGTTATCTATTACAAATCATGGGAGGGGTGCCTGAGTGGCTCAGTCAGTTAAGTGTCCCACTCCTGATTTTGGCTCAGGTCACAATCTCAGGGTCTTGGGATCGAGCCCCACCTGGGGCTCTGTGCTCAGTGGGGAGTCGGCTTGAGATTCTCTCTCTCTCCCTCTGCCCCTTCCCCCCACTGGCGCATGTTCTTTCTCTCTCAAATAAATAAATCTTTTTAAAAAAAAATCATGGGACATGGGGCAAGTAACTTAACCTCTCAAATTTCACCTTGAGAAATAACAGTCCCATCTCATGAGACTGGTGAGGATTAAATGAGTAGAAATGAAAAGCATGCCTCAATCTGCAAACCACCATGAAAAAGGTAAAGATGCTGTTACTACTAGCATCTGCAGGCTTTCATCGCAAAGATATTCACTGACTGCTTCCTTGTGCCAGGCTCCTTACTAGGGGATAAAGAACAGGCTGAAAGTCATGAGCCCGATCCTCAGTGAGAAGACAGACAATGCAAACAGTGAGAGCCAGTGACCTTCAGGACCTTAAGGTTTGAATGTCAAAGAGCAATAGAGGTGTGCGGAGGAAGTTTCCATGGTTGGGCAAAGGGGTAAGTACTGAGGAGGTGATCCTGAGGTTGACCTGGCAGTTTGTTGATACACACAGGGGGATGGGTACTCTGGGCTGAAGGATTAGCATACTCATCTGCAGGAGGAGGGAGAGAACAAGGAGAGTTATACCAAGGGCTTCTGTGCTGCTGAAACCCAACCCTGGACCGCTAGGGGGTCTGGTTATGGGCCTAGGGCAGCCCCAAGCAGAACACTAAGGAGTACGATTTTATATCTTAGGCCAGTTTCCCAAACTGGTTTGATGGTAAAAACCACCTAGGGTGCTTATTAAAAACACCTGTGTCCAATCCCCTTAGCTGGCTATTTTCATCTTGGTCTGGCAGGACCTGGAACGGAGGATTTTAATTAAGTACCCAGGTGAATCTTTTCATTGGGCAACCAGGAAACACGAGTGAAGAACTGAACAATTCTGAATAAGGAAGATATATAACCAGACTTGCATTCCAGAAAATCACACAAATAACTAAATGAAATGCTAAGCATCCTACACCTCATGAAATAAGAGTTTCTTTTGTAAACTCTATGGTTCCCTGTTTGAATTATGAATTACTAGGCAAAACAAACCAACAATAAAACCCTCACAAGAATGAATGGGATCCATGTTCTCCCCTACCTACGCCTATTATTTTAATTAGTTATGAATCACTCATTTCTGTCATCTGGTGTGGAACTAATGAGTATTTCCATTTAATTTGTTATCAGAAAGCAGAAGCTGATTTTCAACCACATTGTGGAGAAACCTTTACAGCTGTGCTGCCCAATATGGACCTATTAGTCACACCGAGCGCTTCCAATGTGGCTAGTCCAAACTGAGACAAAAAATACACTCAAGATTTCAAAATCTTCGTATGAAGAAGAAAGGATATAAAATGTCTCACTGATGGGGCGCCTGGGTGGCTCAGTCGTTAAGCGTGCGCCTTCGGCTCAGGTCATGATCCCGGGGTCCTGGGATCCAGCCCCGCATCAGGCTCCCCTCTGTGGGAAGCCTGCTTCTCCCTCTCCCACTCCCCCTGCTTGTGTTCCCTCTCTCGCTGTGTCTCTCTCTGTCAAATAAATAAATAAAATATTTAAAAAAAGTCTCACTGATAATTGTTAATGCTGACATTTAAAAATGTAGACATTGGGAAAAAACTCTGGACATTGGGTTATAGAAAAGACATTATTAAAATTAACTTCACCTGTTCATCTGCTTCTCTTCACTTTTTAAAATGACTATTAAAAAATCTAAAATTAGAAATGTGGCTCATCTATATAACAAAGCTCCTCTAGGATATGAGTACATTAGCAACTAAGTTTCTCATAGGTGGAATCTACAGTGTGGAGTTCTCACCAGAAAAGGTTTTTGAAGAATTAGCAGGCTTGATCAGAAGACAGAACTTAAGCATAATGCATATACGAGGTAGAATACAGAGTAGCAAGACACAGTTGCAGTTAGAAGTGTGACCTTGGAGGAGTAACTATTTCTTTGGAATCCTCAACTGCAGAATGGTTACTAATTACAGATGCCATATTCCCCCTTCCAAAGACAATGAAAGGTTTTAACAAGAAATGAAGACTTTCTCATCTTGTAAAGCATTGTTTTGGCTGATTATCATAAAATGTGTAATGAAAAAGGAAGAAAAACGACCTAGACTTGATAATATTGACTACATAGGCTAAAGGACTTTCAGAAAAGAAAAGATCATGGGCCAATGGGGGTTATTATCATCAGTGACAGCTTCAGAGGGCATTGGCCCTGTACAGCCTTTAAAGATATGCAGGATTTGGAAGCCTGTGCAAATCTGGGGAATGGAAATGTAGTTCCTTAAAGTAAAAATGATATTTTTGACACTCTAGCCCAGAAGAGTTAGGTTCTAGGGAAGGAAGCTTCGGGTGGCTGGACCAAATGTAACCTTCCAGGTTACTGCCTCATGGAAAATATAACTCCCTAGTCTTTCTACTTCTAAATTATGAGATCACCAACAATTCAAGCTAACTAAATAGCATAGACATATATGAAATCAGGTTGCTTCCATTCTAAGCTGAAAACCACGATCTCATCCTAGAACTCTAGAGATGGCTAGCATATTTGCAGGGGAGAATTATGACAAAACCTTTTGGAATAAAACAAGGTAACTGTCCTCTCAGTACAGTTAGTTAATCCTCATTGTTTTGGATATAAAAGTAAAGTCAGTTTCACAACATTTCTGACATTCTTAAAGAGAGGTTGTTTCCACTTTTCTAAGTTTTCATTACAACATCTTCATTTGAAAGGACATTAACCTCATTTAGAATAAAAGCTTAGTACAAAAGCATCAGTTTTCATAGCTTTTGAGAGCCAAATATTTTATTTTGGCCTAGATAACATTTTCAGGTGAAGTATGGAAAACAAATCTGCAGCTTTTTTTTTTTTTTCCCCAACGAAAACTAGCTAGCCAGGATAAAAGGCAATAACTTAAGGGGATCAATTATTGCAGTTTAATACATTGCAGGAAAGGCCAGTTTAAGGAAGTAGAGATCTGAATGATTCACTATCATGTCTGTATTTGGAATGCACAAGAGGTAAGATTTCATTAACTTCCCCATAATTAAGCAAGGACATTTCAGACCGTATTAGTAGATTGATTTTTACTACCAGAAAAAGACCATGCGTGAAAATCACTGATCCGTAGAGAGTACAAGGATTTACATTTTGGAATGGCTTGTGTTGCTGACCTTTCAAAGGTTCAAGGCATTCTCTAGATGTTGACTTTCTTTCCGGATATAATTCAACATGAAGTCTCATGGAATAAATAGAAAAGCTTGCACATTTTTTTTGGAATAAGTTTTAAGAATGAAAAACTTTTATTAAAGTAGTTTAAATTTTTTGTACTGAGTTACTTGCAAATTGAGGTCCCCCCTCCCTTTTTAAAGATTTTTAAGTAATTTCCACACCCAACATTGGGCTCGAACTCACAATTACGAGATTCAAGAGTCACATGCTTTACTGATGGAGCCAGTCAGGCGCCCCAAATTGAGCTTTTTCAAATCAAGGCTCTTCTCCTTATTGCAGTAATTACAATTTTAAAGTGTACAGTTTAGCCTCCCAAGCAATTTACCATTTACATGGTAAACACCAGGAGAATATTTATTGAGTTCCTACTATGTTCCAGATTCTGTGATAGATGCTTGATATAGCTTAGCTCATTTAATTTTTACAGCAATCACATTATGTAGTGCCTCCATTAAATAGATGAGGATATCAAAGTAGAGAGGTTATTTTGTCCAAAGTCACACAATTATTAAGTACTAAAGCTTGGATTTCCATTCAGGTTTGTCTGATTCCAAAGCTCATGATACAAAATTATAATGTCCAACAATTACACATAGGGTATAATTATACAAAGCAAGTCCAAGTGATCCAGGCTGGCCTTCTAGATAATTTCTTAGAATGTATATAGATACTGTATGTAACTTAATGTATCAAATAAAATTTAACTGCCAAGTATCTAGCTAGCATCCTTTAGAAAAGCAATGATTATATTTCTATTATTTTACATAATTAAGTAAAGCCAAAAGAACCTCCTCCTCCCCTGAAAAATTCAAATATTTTATAAAAACTGGTTAAGTGACTAATACTAATTCCCTAGTATTTCCTGAATGTTGTGGCTTTATGGGAAATTGTGTATTTAGGTCAACTGCTGCTGTTTTAAATTGTAAATTGTTATAAATTAATAATGTTAAAATTACTGTAAAGCTCTGAACTACACAGATTATAAATCCCTGAACACAAATATCGTCTTTAAATTTCCATAGAGCACATAATAGATACTCAATAACTCTCTCTGATGAATGTTTGTTTTAGTGAAGATAAGTTGTCAGAAGGCTTAGTTATGTGCACATGGACTCAGGACCCAAATTTTGCTAATTCATAAAATGGTTTTTCCATTCTCCTCTCCCCAAAGCCCACTGCCCCATCACCATCTCTTCTTTCTTTGCTCCATGTGGTCCCTCTGGCATCCAGCCTTACAAGGTTTCCCCCATTAATGACGCCCTATTTGGTCAACATTGGAAAAAGACTCCAGTTAAATCCATTGACTATCATGTTTTACACATCTCTCAATTAAAGGTATTTTATATGTCTACTTCTACCATAGAGGATACCTTCCATTTAGGAAAATGACAAAGGAAACACTAATCATTTCACTTAATTTTCTTTAAGTCTCTACTACAGACTTTGATTGGATTGCTATTGGCGACTTTATATCTTACGTTGATTTCGCTACAGTTCAGTAAGTGAGAGCTCCAGTAACCTCTGGCTCCAAGGAACTGGAACTCTGACTCAGAAGGTGACACGAGGAAACCAGAAAGTGGTCAAGTACTTGTGCTTCCTCAATATTCAGTTTACATTTACTGACAGTCACAGTTTTTGATCACAGAATAAATGCCTTTCAAGCTTTAGGCTACAAAATCCTTAAAATAGATGCCATTAAAATACACACACACACACGTATATTAATATGTATATCTTCCAAGATTTTTCAGGCCTAAGCAAAGACTGAACAGCAAACAGCTTGTTAAAACCAGCTCGTAAAAAACAGGGGCGCCTGGGTGGCTCAGTCGGTTGAGTGTCCAACTCTTGATTTCAGCTCAAGTCTGATCTCAGGGTTGTGAGATCGAGCCCCGCAATGGGCTGTGCACTCAGTGGAGAGTCTGCTTGAGATTCTCTCTCCTTCTCCCTCTGTGTGCACTCTCTCTCAAATAAAAAATAAATCTTCTAAATCTTCTAAAATGTAAGAAACATTAATTCTCTTCATTACTGTATCTCTTCTAAATACCAAATAAAATGTTCAATTTGATAGACAACCTACATATTGAAAACTACATTCTTTTATCCTCAGATATGAGCCAAACTCTGTAATAAAATAGTATTTCTAGTCCCGCATAAACATCCAACTTTTACCCACACAATCTGCAAAAATTGAATTCAACAATATTCTCTCAACAATGTCCACTTAACAAGTGAATAGTGAGAAAAGAAATGCTTCCGCTACTCATCCGACAAACATTTACTGAGCACCATCCAGGTGCTGAGCTCTGGCGAAACGAAGATAAACCAACCGCGTCGTGCCCCAGGGCCTCTCAGACTAGCTCCTAGTCTACAGACATGAAAACAAATAACAGTTATTTTTACAATGATCATCATTTACAGTGCAATGCAGTAAGTCCTATAATGGAAGCATGTGCTGTGAGAACACAGGAAGGAACAGCAAATTGCCCAGGTAAACCAGAGTTAGCAGATAAGTAGGAAAGTGCCAAGTTCGGGGGCGGGTACCGGAAGGGTATTATGGGCAAAAGGAGTAGTGTGTGCAAAGGCCCAGGCATAGGACTATCTAGTTCAGGGCATTACACGGATGGCAGTTTGTTCCATCCAACTGACAAGCAGGGGCTTATCAATTATTAGGAGGATTTAAAAGTAAGTACTCTAGGGGCATTAGGGTGGTTCAGTCAGTTAAGTGTCCAACTCTTGATTTCATCTCAGGTCATGATCTCGGGGTTGTGGGATCGAGCCCCATGTTGGGCTCCACACTCGTGGGGAGTCTGCTGGAGATTCTCTCTCTCTCTCTCCCTTTGCCCCTTCCCACCATGCTTGTGCATGTGCTCTCTCTCTAAAACAAGTAAATCTTAAAAACATAAAATAAAAGTAAATCCTCTAAAATGGTAAGGGATGCTATTTTTATTCAGTTCCTCATTCACTTATTATTGGGAAAGTTTCAATTTATTCAGTAAGTGAAAAACAAATGCATATTCTTCATATTTAGAAAAGATAGCTGTAGAACTATGTTCTAACTGATGAAATTATCAGAAAATGACATTTCCTGCCAAATCCTTTACAAGAGATTTTTAAAAATTATTTTATGCTAATTTAGACAAGGGGGAACAGTGTCAACTATATTCAGTAGAATACTGAGGATACGGAATGGAAGGATTTATAAGTACTATACACGATCAGAGTTGCCTTCTATTTCACTTTAATTAGATTTAAGTTTTAAATTAAAGTAGCTTAAAATGACAAATTATTTAAAATACTTATCTTCTACCTTTCTTATCTCATTTGGGGTCCATTCATCTTATAATTTACTTTGAACAGGTACACGTCTTAAAAGATATTGTATCATTTAATCTTCACAACAAAAAGCAGTTCAGAAATACTAAGGTAAAAATGCTAGCATTTTCTAATCTTATACCTCTTGATATGCTCTTTATAAGATCTCAAATACTCTCTAAGCTTTATGGCCTCTGCCAGGTCCACTCTTTCACAGAGCTGCTCTAATCTGGAAGAGATTCATTTTTAAATAGGATCAATGTGCGAACAGCCCAGTGTGTTGTTGTGAAACACTGTCCTTCCTCCAAATCCCCAGTACCAGGGAGCTTCTCTCCACCTCTCCCCCAGTTATGCATCCATGATCTAGACATTGCCTTTTACTTGAAACTTTCCTCCCCAGGTCTCTGCCCAAACTGTGTACTTCCTCTGTTAAATTTTGCTCTGTTAAACAGCACTCTGTGGTAGGAGCACTGACAATAGTGACTTGATCTTCGGCCCTCCATCTGGTGCATGTTTGCTGGATGACCTTCCTTGGAGGTGTGTGTTCCATGACCCTTGGAGGTTACTTCACATACTTGAGAAATGCCCACCAATGCCAGGATAGGGGAGGCATGTTTTGGCCTCCCATGTCTCTGTTAGAGAAAACAAAGTCTTTCCCCTTCCTGATGCACAGGTAGGGCCACAAGATCTAATTACAGGTTAGCTGTCAATTAGGTGCATGCAAACCCTTCGAGATGCATGTGAAGGAACCCTTTGATCTTACTACTATGCCCCACATGACCCCTTGCTTGCTCTACAAAATCTGTGGACTAAGGTCTGGACATTGAGGGAAAATAACTGTGTGGCTAGATCACTGTCCGCCCAATCCTCCATCAGTAAGTTACCCTGAATAAAACTCTGTGTAAACTGTGTGGAGTGGCCTGTTTGTCTTCTGATCTCTAAGTGCTTTCTCAGTTTGGGGGATACTCTACTGTCTCACCTCCACTTTCTAACACCTGTATCTTATGTAAGAGGCAGGAGTCACAAAAAGACAAAAATGAAAGACAATGAACTGATAGATTAAGGGAAAAGAGGGAAGGTGGGAGCAAGAAAAGATAAAGGGAAACAGCTTAAAGAGAAAAGAACTGAGGGGAGGGAGATAAGTAAGAGAGGGAAAATGAGGGGTATATGAGGAAAGGGAGGTGAAGAAAATGAAATAAATGTAAAGTAAGTGACGAAGGTCTTCAGGAAGTCACTGACTCAGTCTTGGGCACCGGAGGAACTGAGAGCGCTTTAATCTACTCAGGCTTGTCCTTAGGCTCCTAGCCTTTTCAAGAGTACATTTTGCTTTTAACAATTTTCGGATATCCGGCTTCAGTCTTAGGCCAGCATGAGAGTAAAATTTCAAGATCAAGCATAACTTCTTTTTCTTATTAGAACCAAAGCGTAGGTTGTTTGGAATCATAAGATCTTCCCCTTTTAAGCCTTTAGAAATCTAGGTGAAATCAGAATTGATCATGAATGTGTAACTTCACGTTTAATGGAACTTCAAGTTCAATGGATAAGCATGGGACTCAACCAGGCTCATATTTCACAGGACCCTGATTCGAATGTAGTTCTGAGACCAAACAGTAGAAATTCTTTGTATTCATTCTATTTTCATGATTAATTTCTGCAGCTCCTGGAGCATTTTTAATTATCTTGACACCTCAGGGGTAGAGTGGAAAGGCCATTAAAAACAGGTAGAATTGCTCAGAATTCTTGCACCATCTTCCTTCTATGTAAAAAATGAGACCAATTCAGTAAGACCAAAAGCTTTCCACATTGACCCAGAGCACAATTTTTTTTTCCCCTTTTAAGTTTAGATGTTTCTGGTGAGAACCCACACTACTCACAGGCACAGCTGATGTTCTCTTGGCTGCCGGCATTCAGAAAGCTGTCTGAATGGATGGCACTGAGCCTTCTGCCTCTCCACTGGATCCTTCCCCAGTGCAAGTGCCAAGTAACCCTGAGTTTAGGCAAGCAACAGTCCTCAGGGCACTTCAGTCCCCATCTCCTAGACCAGGGCCCTCCTCCTGGATGCCGGCAGTACGGCACAGGATGAATACATTTCTTCTTCACTCTGGTTATAGGGTTGGCTGGCTGGGATCATCCCAAAGGCAGAACACTCTGCCCAAATCCAATGAAACGCTTTACATTGTTTAGTAGTCCCCTCCTGAGGCTGAAATAAATAATAGCTACTTACAGTCTTAAGATCTGCATGTGAGCATTATATACAGAGCCAGGGTCAAAAACTCAAATGCCCTCAGAAGCCAGATAATAAACGAGTGAAGTGGACAGGGTATAAAACAACAAGAGAAGGTAATGACCGTGCTTAGCGGGAGCGCGTGCCTCACCTACCACCGAGCTCCAGGTAGCACTTGCTACATAGGAAGCTTGATGCAGGTAAGCCAAATCTGATTTTGTTTTTTGAGAGAAGCCTGGAATTTGGATTTTGGGACAAAATTTCCAAATTTTTAAATATCAGCAACTAATTATATTAAAACAAAACAGAGTACATAGGCCAAACAAAACCCATCTCTGCCAGATTTTGCCTCTAGACTACCATTATGTGTTCTCCGACAGAGAGAAATTCTAAGCTTTTTGGACAAAATCACACCTTCTTCAATTGTCATAAATGTAACAAGAGAAACAAAATCAAGATTAAGGACAATTTGACGGGACCTCAGAAATGAGGCAGCAATGTAAATGGTGTATGGAAAACCAATCAAAACAAGGTGACATTTAGTGAGTAATATTATTTCCCAGCTTTTAAGTGAATTTATTTGTAACCTGGATGACAATGGCTTGACTTACTCTAAAACTCACACTAGTCTTCTTGGAACTGAAAATACTACAACAGTTTCTCCTTCCCACCATTCTCTCCTGGGGCTCAGCCTAAATCTGGAAGATGATCTGAAGTCCAATCTCACTGGAACTCTTTCTCAAGAACTGTTCGTGCTGACTCAAGAAATCTGAGAAAAGCACTTCTCCCAGTGCTGGTACAATCCCATTAACCATCACTGCTATCAAAGGCTTTACTGAATAGTGTGTTCCAGTTTACTTTCTGTATCTCTCTTCTTTGGACACATGTTAGAGAAATAGAAGAATTACAGAATTTCAAATTTACAATAAGCCTTAGAAATCATTTGGCCGTATCTGCTGTCTGGTGATCAAATTCTCCCAAGTCCATGCCTACCCGGGATTCATTGTCTCCCAAGAGCAGCCTGTTCTACCATCTGGCAACTCCAACCCTTAGAGAAGTCTCCTTGAACTAAAACAAGAACTCATCCATTGGTTTGACAAAAATGTATCAAAATGCCAATGATATGACTCATACTAGTTGCTTTTATATAAAGATGAGTAAGCTGGGACATCCCTCCCCCTCTACAAAGAATTCACAGAAATATTTTTAAAATTAAATTTCAAACTTCCAAAAGGGTACTTTGCATGAGTAAGTGCACTCAAGAGACAAAACAAAGCCAACCAATCAAAAAGTCTAAGATGTAAGACAATTCATGAGAAGTGAATACAGAAATACGTAAAAGAAAGAAAAGGTTTGGGCGCCTGGGTGGCTCAGTTGGTTAAGCGACTGCCTTCAGCTCAGGTCATGATCCCAGGGTCCTGGGATCGAGTCCCGCATCGGGCTCCCTGCTCTGCAGGGAGCCTGCTTCTCCCTCTCCCCCTCCCCCTGCTTGTGTTCCCTCTCTCGCTGTGTCTCTCTCTGTCAAATAAATAAATAAAATCTTTAAAAAAAAAA
>NC_138373.1:112346416-112406837 GCF_054177405.1 Leptonychotes weddellii | reverse complement strand
CATGAGAGACGATGGACTCTGAAAAACAAACAGGGTTCTAGAGGGGAGGGGGGTGGGGGGATGGGTTAGCCTGGTGGTGGGTATTGAGGAGGGCACGTTCTGCATGGAGCACTGGGTGTTATGCACAAACAATGAATCATGGAACACTTCATCTAAAACTAATGATGTAATGTATGGGGATTAACATAAGAATAAAAATTAAAAAAAAAAAAAAGCACAATGGGGATTAGAGAATCAACCAGTTTCCTACCCCAAACAGCAAAGCATAGGCCGAGGAGAAAAATTACAATAGGTTGGTAATTCTGTATTGAGAGGCACACAGTATTTTATTATAAAGGTCCTCTTCAACTAGAACTTAAATAACACCTCAGATTGTAAATTTGTGTGTGTGTCTGCGTGTACAGAGACACGTGATTTTCAATATCTAAATAATGAGCAGCAAAAGAATCTTGGCCAGTGTGGACACCCACTGTGACCATACAAAGGGAAGCGGTGCAAGGCAATGTGGGAAGTGTACTACTAGGGCACACGGGGTTCTGAATGACGGTGATTAGAACTGAACCCCTATCAATTAATTTCCTCTTTTCCGGGGGCGCCTGGGTGGCTCAGTCGGTTAAGCGGCTGCCTTCGGCTCAGGTCATGATCCTGGAGTCCCTGGATCGAGTCCCGCATCGGGCTCCCTGCTCAGCAGGGAGTCCGCTTCTCCCTCTGACCCTCCCCCCTCTCATGCTCTCTGTCTCATTCTCTCTCTCAAATAAATAAATAAAATCTTTAAAAAAAAAAAAGAAAAAAATTTTCTCTTTTCCGTTCTTCTCCTCTCCTGGTCTCCCTTCATTGAGGTTTATCCTCAGATGTCACTGCTCCTGAAAGATTTTATCCGAGTATCTAAAATATACCTACCAGCTCCCAACCCCCACCCATGGCTCCCATTACTATAGTTATTTTTCTTCATATCACTTATTATTCCCTGATATTAGAATATATACATTTATTGGCTGTTTCTTCCCCTAGAATGGAAGCTCCATGAGGACAGTAAAGTTGTTTTATTCACTGTGAAATCCCGGTATTCACACAAAACAGGGAATTGGTTTTCAACAAATTTGTTTATTCAACAATGCTATGCATCTACCATCCATTCTGACAGGTGCAAAGAGGACACCCTTAGACTCGGGCAGGTAGCATCCCTGTGCTAGTAAGAAGTCCTGGGGGCAAGGGCATGCCTTCTCACAGGGCCTGCCCCACATGTAGAGTATGCTCTAAATCCCCTATCCATACAGCCTGAGTCTGCTTCCAGGGCCTGACCAGTCTGCTCCAGATCCACCCAAAGCCCTTTGCAGTGAGGGACAGAATTGGGGTTAAGAGTAGAAGGAGTTGGGTGCCTGGGTGGCTCAGTCGTTAAGCGCCTGCCTTCGGCTCAGGTCATGATCCCAGGGTCCTGGGATCGAGCCCCACATCAGGCTCGCTGCTCCGCGGGAAGCCTGCTTCTCCCTCTCCCACTCCCCCTGCTTGTGTTCCTGCTCTCGCTATGTCTCCCTCTGTCAAATAAATAAATAAAATCTTTTTTTTTTAAAAAAAAAGAGTAGAAGGAGTCAAATTTAGGTACACAGGCACATTCTTATCCTAAGCAGCGCTGTCCAACAGGACGTGCTACAACTATGAAAATGTTCTAGACCTACACTGTCCAATAGAGTAGCCACTGGCCACATGTTGCTATTGAGCACTTAAAATGTGGTGTGACTAAGGAACTGAAATGCTTAATTTTTGTACCTGGTTTTAAAGTTAAATTTAAACAGCCACCATATTGGAAAGCACAAGTCCAGTGGAAAAGAAAGTCAATGATTATAGAATAGGTTTGTACAAGTTTTCAATTGCTACTGTAACAAATTACCACAAGCCCAGTGGCTTAAAACAACACAAGTTTAATCTGTTAAAGTTCAGAAGGAGGTCAGAAGTCTGAAAAAGTCTTTAGGGGCTAACATCACAGTGTCAGGAGAGCTAGTTCCTTTTGGAGGGTCTAGGGGAGAATCCTTCCTTGCCTCTTCCAGTTTCTACAACCTGCCTGAATTCCTTGCCCTGGACTGCAAGCACACTCCCATCTCTGTTTCTACTATCACATAGTCACCTTTCTCTCGTTATCCTTCCTGCTTCCCTCTTAGAAGGACCCTTGTGATCGCACTGAGCCCATCCGGATAATTGAGGATAAAGTTCCCATTTCAAGATCCTTAACTTAATCACATCTGCAAAGTCCTTTTTTATCATATGGGGTAACATTCACAGGTTCTGGAAATAAGGTTATCTCTGATGGACCATCGTTCAGCCTACCACAGGTTACTGGGTGCTATGGGAGATAAGGAGAGCAAAACAGAGATCCAGAGGAGGACTTTCATCAGGAAGGTGACATGAAGAGATCACTCTGGGAGCAGAGTAATTGGAGGGAAGTCAGAGTGGGGCAGGGAGACCAAATGAAGCCACTCAATGGAAGGCAAGGTAGAGGTGAGACAAGAAGATGCCTAAAACTAGTCAGTGGAGGTGGGCAAAGAGAAGAAAGTATGAGGCTGAGAAGTAGTAAGGATGTAGAACCCACAGAACCTCCAGAAAGGAATGCTGGCCTGAGGGGATGCTGGTGGGAAGGACAAGTGAGAATTTTAATGTTTAATCTTTCATTAGTCCAGTTGGTGATTTTACAGTATTTGTGTCATTGTCCTATCGATCAATGTTACCTTAAATTGATTCTACTCATGGACCAAAACACAAGTGTATTTTTCACAATATGAGGTGTAATAAAAAGTTGATCCCTCGTGCAGGTACTATGTAGAATTTTCAACAGCTGCTCAAAGATGCAGATGCATAATATTGTACAAAAAGGCAAGAGAGTCCATCTGGCCTCCAGATATTTTTGTTTTTTTCGGGTTGTTTTTGGTCATTTCAGCTTAATGCCAAAGGATGTAGATCAGGGCTCAGGAGGGTTTTTTTTTGTTGTTTGCTTGTTTTAAAGGTATAGTTAGTGTAAAGAGCTTGCAAGTTTCAAAACCTCTAAAAGATCAATCTGGTGGATTCATCTGAATGTAGTATGGTGATTAAAGCCTGTATGTCAGGGCTTTGATATCTCAAAGAGCTGGGTTCAAATACAGCCTCTGCCATGATACTAGCTTTGTGACCTTTGAGGAACTTTCTTAGCTCTCTGAACACTAGTTTCAGAATCTTTAAAGAAGAGATAATAATGCATATTAAAAGGTTGCTATAAGGGTTAAATGATACCCTATTTCATGTCCAGTACAGAATAGGTAATCAATAAAGGTAATTATTATTAACTGAAAGCCTTGTTTAAAAGAATCATAATCAGAAAAACATACTGTTAGTTATTAATAAATCTAATAAGGCTCTCCAAACAGATTAAAAAAAAAAAACCCACACAAGTAGGAATTTCAAATACGGAAAGAAACACATCAGCAAATCCTCACAGAATAACTGTGGATAATCTAATGACATGGATTTAAATCTTCAGGATAAATGCCAGCTGAACTGAATTTCCTTAGTTTCTATCCCAGCTTTAAAGGATCCATCAGGCTCCACTACTGTTTTAAGGAACATAGTAAAATACTCCAATCTTAACTATTGAATTAGAAAAAAATTAAATATACAGGTGTCCTCAATTTATGGACAAGCTATGTACCTGAAGGACTATGTATATTGCAAATTAGATTTTGGTAATCAGAATTCATTTTCCCAGTGATAATTTCAGAAACTTGTTTTGCTGGAAAAATGCAGTAACTTTTTTTGGGGGGGGAACTGGCCATAGGATTAGGATAGATGGTATCTGGCATTCTGGCACAGATAAAATTAAACAGATTCTCCACATTAAATTCTGGATCTTGCTAGGGTCATGTTTTGACTGAAGTGGCAAAGTAATCCCCATCGTCTGGTAATGAAAAATACATTCCATCCTGTAAATGACAAAGTGGAAGATGGACTATATAAAGTATAATACATTTGTTTGTATTACCTTTCTGGGGCAAGACATTTCGTATACATTCAAGCGAGCAATTACCCACCTTCAATAAATGTTTTAGATAAATGGGATAGTTTCATGAATAGACATACCATTAATCTATCTGACACAGAGAGAAAAGAAGTCTGAGAAGGGGAAACTGGAGCTTACAATTAAGAAATGACAAAAAATTAGCATTCTGTTGATAAGGTCTGTAGTAAGGTGTGGCGTACGATTTTTAGGACAGGATTCAAATTCGTAGTTGTAGGTTTTTGTTTTTTTTTTTAAAGAGACCATTGCAGAAAGCAGGTAAACAATTTAAGATACAGGCTGCCGAAGTAAGCCAAAGTAACACTATTTGTCCAACCAACATCCTATTTGCAAACCCCAATTACCAAAGGACAGCAAATTAAATGCTAATCTTCGTTGTTCACAAACAGTATTTTTAAAATGATATCCTCTGGACTCCACTTCGCCTTATTAAACACTCGGTGGAGTTGCTCATAAAAGTCAAGTCATTCAACAAGGACAATCAATCGTAGTTAATGGTCACTATAAAAACCGGCCTGTGACGCTTAAGAGACAATTTCGTAATTAGGAGTTAAGTGGGGACCGAGAGCTTGCCTGTGAGAGAGCTCCAATTCCTAAGGCTTCTGGGGAGTGATGAGGATTAGGCCAAGGCGTGGCTCCAAAGAGCTGAGGCTCCACAAGCGTGGAGGGGGCTAGCACAGATGACCCGGCAAGGAGAGCTTCAATGTTTCAGAGAAGGAATCCAAGGGCCATAAGAACACCACTGAGAGCCAAGCTGTTTTACCTGCCACTCACTTTATCCCCCGCCACACCTGTTCTGAACCAACTTGGTGACATTTGGGGAACACTCACTGCCCGCACTGTCCGGGCACAAACTGGGAGCCAGAAAAGAACCAGGCTCAAAAGACTTCACATAGGTACTCAGAGACTGCTCTCTGTTCTTCTGGTGGCAGCGTTCCCTTGGTCCATTTGGGGGTTCACACAGGCCACAGCATTTATTAAATTATCCCCAACTCAGTGCCCACTGAGTCAACGTGGACTGAGATGCAATTCCAACCAAGGAACCATTTCTGGAGATTTTTTACATCATGGCTCACTCAAGATTAAATCATGCATAGGCAAAAAAAAAAAAAAAAAGTAAGTCTTCCAAGAAAATTGATGAGGGGGAGAACACATTAGGAAGCCAGCAGACAAAGACAAGCAGACGGGTACTGCAGCCCTGTCTCCATCCGCCCGTATGTTTTTCCTCACACCCATATGCTCACTCTCAGTTCCCATATGGTTTCTCTTTCTCATTATGAAATTGGAGGTGGGATGGGGGCAGGAGTGAGCACACATCTACTTTGTACAAAAGTTACCGCAGACACCAAGTATCCTAGAACACAGCAGACGGGAAAGCTGAGTTACATACAGGCCCCCCCCGGGCCAGGGTGCAGGGGCCCTGACTCTGGTTCCTCCTTTCCATCGTCGCTCCAAGGTCAGGTATTTCTGGACATTCTATCACTAGCACAGGTACTGGCTCTCTGGTCCAGCTGCGGGCACTTTTTCCTGTTCATGGCGGTCTCCTGCCTCAGGCCTGAACCTGAGCAGCGGACTGACAAACTGAGTTTGCCAAGGAGCAAGATGCCTAAGAAGGTCCCCCAGCGCCAACTTGCCTGATGACCTGCTCCTCACTTGGACCAGTGAGGGTAATGGTGAGGACCAGCAAAGTAGGGCCCTGTTGGTCCATAATCCTCAGCGATGACATGACCTGGCAAAATATTGTGCCTTCAAATGTTCATAGCAGCATTATCCATACTCTAAAAGGAAAACCACCCCAGTGTCCACCGAGTGAAGAATGGATAAGTAAAATGTTGTGTATCCAACATAATGGAGTATTATTTGGAAATAAAAAGGAAGGGAGTATTGGTACATACTACAACATGGATGAACTGTGAAAGCATCATGCTACATGAGAGAAGCCAGTCACAAAAGGACAAACATTAAAGCTGTTACCAAAGAAATGTTGTCCCTTACTGATCCTCAAAAGGCAAACTTATATTCTATCAATTAAGGGAGCATGCCCATAACCTTGGTAGGAGCTCCTTTATATTTCTGTTGTATCAGGAAATAATTTTTTAAAGGCTCTGGTTTTTTAGAGCAGTTTTAGATTCACAGCAAAACTGAGCAGAAGGTACAGGAAATTTCCCATATCCTCCTACCTCCAAATGTGCATAGCTTCCCCCATTGTCAACACCACTCACAAGAATGATACATTTGTTATAATCAATGAACCTACAGTGACATATCATAATCGTCCAAAATCCATAGTTTATAATTGTGTTCACTCTTAGTGCTGTATATTCTGTGGGTCTGGACAAATGAATAATGACACGTATCCACCATTACAGAATCATACACAGTGTTCTCATTGCCCTGGAATCCTGTGCTCAGCCTGTTCATCCCTCCCCCAACTTAAGCCCTGGCAACCACTGATCTTTCCACTGTCTCCATAGTTTGCCTTTTCCAGAATGTCATATAGTTGGAATCGTATAGCATGCAGTCTTTTCAGATTGGCTTATTCACTTAGAAATATGCATTTAAGTTTCCTCCGTGTCTTTTTATGGCTTGATAGAATGCATCTCTTTTTAGTGCTGAATAATGTTCCATTCTCTGGAGGTACCAAAGCTTATCCATTCACCTATCTTTGCTTCCAAGTTTCTGCAATTAAGAGCTACTATAAACATCCATGTTTTAATTATTTGTAATTTTCCCACTTCTCTTTCAGTGTATCTCTTGTATATGCGTCTCTGCTATCAAGCACCTGACGATCTTGAGCTATCCTTTTCTTCTTTTTAAATGAGTTCATGACAGTGAGAATTGAATTTTCAAGCCTTGGTTTTGACTGACACTCAGGACTCCTTGAACAATTTATGCACCTGTATCTTCAAAAATCTGATGGAACTTCTATCTTACATAATGGATCAAATTTTTAATGACAATTTATATTGTGAAAAATGTCTTAGTGTTTTTGGTCCAGGAAAATCTACAAAAGTCACACTATGATATTTTTTTATTTGTCATCTGAGATCTTCCCAATTAGAATACTACCTCTCTCTGATACTCCCATTAACCTTCGTTTGGATCTCTATGAAGACCCATAGTAAAGCCACTGTGGGTTGAAAATAACATGCATGTGTCTCTTCTGCATTCTGAGCTCCAAAGACAGCAACTACATCTTAATCATCTGGATATCTTCCATATAGAGCACAGTGCATGACACAGAGTGAAAATTCAGCAAACGCCTGTGAAATTGACATGGCTGTGTCACTGCTGTTCACGAAGGATGTACATCCTGCTTAAAAAAAGAACTTAAGCTTAAAAAAAAAAAAAAAAAAAAAAAACCTGGGCGCCTGGGTGGCTCAGTTGGTTAAGCGACTGCCTTCGGCTCAGGTCATGATCCTGGAGTCCCTGGATTGAGTCCCGCATCGGGCTCCCTGCTCGGCAGGGAGCCTGCTTCTCCCTCTGACCCTCCCCCCTCTCACGTGCTCTCTGTCTCTCTCATTCTCTCTGTCTCAAATAAATAAATAAAATCTTTAAAAAAAAAAAAAAAAAAACCTTAAAAAAATAAGCTCTTTTAATCCACAAATAAATCATGGAATCTTGACTGACCAAACCTAATAAACAAAAACCTTCCATTTCCTTTTATTTTTTCTTGCACTTTTAAAAATGGTAAATCTGAATTTGAAAAGCTGGTAAAATTTAGTTTTTTAAAAAAACTTTCCAGGAATTCTTGCAGTCAGTCAGACTCAGCTCTCATATCTTCTCCCTATGCCGCATCCATGATGATCTCCAGGGCTAATATAAAAACTTAAAAAAACAAATGCTTATTGAAAACTGGGTTTCAGACTGATCATCACAAGGCACTGCAATGAAAAAAAATTGCTTACCTATTCTGAAAGACACTGCACCAAAAAAAAAACCAAAACAAAACACAATAGTTTTTACTATAAGTGTATTTTGTTAAAGCAGGAAAGTGTCCCCTTCTCCAGACCTTGCTCCATACAGACCACTTTAAACACAAAGCCAGGGGCTCCTGGGTGGCTCAGTTGATTAAGCGTCTACCTTTGGCTCAGGTCATGATCCCAGAGTCCTGAGATGGAGCCTCCTGTTCCTGTCCGGGCTCCCTGCTCAGTAGGGAGTCTGCTTCTCCCTCTGCCCCTCCCCCTGCTCATGCTCTCTCTCACTCGCTCTCTCTCAAATAAATAAATAAAATCTTAAAAAATAAAATAAAATAAACACAAAGCCAAAGTGATTATTTCAAACAGAAAATAAAACCATGTCCCTTCTCTACTCAAAATCTATACCATATAGGTTAAAGCTAACACCTGTCACATTCACTGTCCTAACATACCATTTCATAGGGGTTCTTTCTCTACAACTCTCCATCTTGTGTCTCTACTCCAGCATGCCAGGCATGCTTTGACCTCAGAGCCTTTGTACTAGCTGTTCCTTCTATTGGAAAGCTCCTCCCTCAGATGTCCCAAAAGGTTGCCTCCTCCCCTCCTTGATATCTCAGCCCCAACTTTACCTTCTTAGTGAGATCTTTACTGATTATCATAACTAAAAATGTACCAACCCTCCTGCTTCATTTTTCTCTATAGCACTTACCACCATCTGACACACCATATAATTTACATACTTATGTACTTATTATTTGCTTTCCTCCCTCTGGAGCCCCCGTGAAGGCAGAATTACGTCTATTTTTTTTTTTTTTAATTTTTAAATAATCTCTACACCTAACATGGGGCTTGAACTCACAACCCCAAGATCAGGAGTTCCATGCTCTTCCAAATGAGCCAGCCAGGTGTCCCAATTTTTTTCTCTTTTTTTTTTAGTTAAAATTTTATTTTTAAGGAATCTTTACACCCAATGTGGGGCTCACACTTACAAGCCTGAGATGAGAGGTCACATGCTCTATGGACTGAGCCAGCCAGGTGCCTATTTTGTTCACTATTCTCTCCTCAGCCAAGAACACTGCCTGCCACATAGTAGGCGCTCAAATATTTGCTGATTAGTTGAATACTACATTTTATAAAGAACTTCAACAACTGAAGTTCTCTGGTATTCAAGAGAGGTTTCTGGTTAATCTCCTGGCCTATAATTAAACACTATTATCAAAATTTTCAAACCATATTATATGTTTGCGAAATATCATACCATTTTCAGTGGTTCCCATTTCTCACAAACTTAGGTTGCCTAAGAGTATGAATCATTTCTATGTCATGCAAATGGAGCTAACAGACCTCAGTAACGTGCCCAAGTCACATTACACAATCAGTGGCTCAGTCATAACAAACTCCAAAGCAACATGCTCACTTCTGGATGGCGTCTTTTTAAAGAGGCCCCCACATCTTAGCTCATCCTCTGTCTTCTTTAAACAGAAAATCAAAAGTACTTTTAGGGCAATGATTTATAATCAGAACTGTACATCTTCAAATTATTTTAAATAAATGCATCCATTTATTTAATAGTCACCAAAAGAAATGCATTTGCTAGTATTCTAAGTTTTTTTTTTTCTTACCCCCCCCAACTCAGAGGTCCATAAGCAGTTCATTATTTTACTTCAAAGACAACTCAGTTTCAGGTACCACTTCAAAAAAAGAAAACCCAATAAGCAGGACTGTCGCCTTTTCTATGAGCTGCTCTTATTTTATATCTTAATGGAGTTTCTCTAAGAGTTACATTTTAACTGACTCAATTTACTAGGTACTTATTTAGCCCTTTACACGGGGCTGGATATGGGGTGTTAAGTCTAGCTAAATTAAATATTTAGAAAGAAGGGAAAGAAAAAGGAGGGAAAAGTACTAACATTTACTGACATGACACATATCACCTCACTTACTTAAAACCACCAAGAAAGTAGTTACTGTCATAATTTTATGGGTGCTCCAAGAAGGTATAAATTACTCAGTGCCCCACAAACTAGGCAGCAGCAGAGCTGAGGTTTGAACCTACATCTGTGGGGCTCGAAGATCTTTCCATTATACCAAATTGCCTCTACTAACACTGGGTATTGCTTTTTCTTTTTAATGAAAAATGGGGGGAGGTGGAAATCTCAACTAAATAGAGCAAAGGATAAAAGAAAATCAGTCTAAAAACTGCTAGGCCAAGAAAAGCTTTTCAGGAAAAGTAATTAAGTAAACAAAATGCTAAAATGTTAAATATCCTGTGACGCTAATATACTGACCCTTTAAGACATCCTCCTGGTACATAGAACTACCTTCTTTTTTTTGAGGCAGGGGAACCCATTTAATATGGTGCTACTGTCAAACCACAGCTTGATGAAAAAAGGCAGGAGAAAATACTTCTGCAAAATATTTTAGAACATTCAAACACCGTGTGTGGGGGCCTGTGTTAGCAAGAGAATATGTGTGCAAAATATTAAAAAGAATTAGTAAGGGGCACCTGGCGGGCTCAGCCAGCAGAGCATGTGACTCTTAATCTTGGGGTTGTAAATTCTAGCCCCCCGTTGGGTGTAGAGATTACTTAAAATCTTAAAAGAAAAAAAAAAGAATTAGTGAAATGTCTTATAAAACAAAAAAATTTAGACAATGAAAAAAAATAATTTTTTCACATATGCACACATTGGTCAGGGATAGTACTGGGCTCAGAAATAAGCCAATGAAGAGTCCCCAAATGCATTCACACCATTAACTGCAGTACCACTGCTGGAAGTGCTGACATAAGCTGCGTTCATATTATTATTATTATTATTTTTAAAGATTTATTTATTTATTTGAGAGAGCGAGAATGAGAGAGAGAGTACATGAGAGGGGGGAGGGTCAGAGGGAGAAGCAGACCCCCCGCCGAGCAGGGAGCCCGATGCGGGACTCGATCCCGGGACTCCAGGATCATGACCTGAGCCGAAGGCAGTCGCCCAACCAATTGAGCCACCCAGGTGCCCCATGAGTTCATATTATTTTTAATAAATGCTGGGATGGCAGCTATGAGGATGGAAGTCTGGGAGGAACAGTTCCCTTTAACTTTATAGCTTGTCCTCTCCCAGATGAAGGGTATAGATGAACTCAAGAAACTTAAATGAAGACCTGTATAAGAATAAGGCAAAGGCTTCACAAAGCGATAAGGCATCTTTTCCCTCTCTACAAAGATGGCGAAACTGAAGTTTAAAGATAGAGTGTATGATGTCAAAGTCTCCGTGTGTGGCCCCCTCTTGGTCCCCCTAAGCCCTGAGGCAGACACCACTAATGACCTCCTTTCACTTCCTGAGATGGTGTGACCGCACTATGACCAGCCACTAACCATGAACCTTAGGCAGTCTGGGGTAATGGAGGGAATACTGCCCTTGCAGCCACGGAGACCTAGGTTTGTACCCCACCCCTGCCACGCACTAAGGGTCCGTCTGACTTATCCTCTTGGCCTCTGGGGTTTTCTTCTGTAAAATGGGAAGAATACCTGCCATCAAGGTTGTTATAAAGATTAAATGAGATGATATATGCAAATTGTTAAAAAAAAAATGATAGCATCTTTATTCTCCTTTTCCTGCCCTCCATCCTCCTCCCCTGTTGAACACTTACTTGAGCTTTACTCAATACTCTAATATCCCATGTTGGGGCTCTTTATCAAGGCTCCATTGATACATTTCTATCCCTAAAGAAACACAAATTGTTTGTGGTCCCCTATGTTGATCACTCTGGGGCCAACTTCCACTTCGTGTTCCAAATGCATTATGCTTCTTTTTCTTATCTGGAAATCAGAAGGCAGGCTCAGGAGTATGGGTTTTATTTCTCCATCTTGATTCACCAATTTTGGTTTACCAGGGCAACAGGAAGCATACTCGTGTGTGTGTGTGTGTGTGTGTGTGTAAGAGAGACAGGAGAAAGTGTGTTTAAAGAGGACGCAAACCCCAAAGTTGTCACATGTCCTAGATGATAAAGATGCTAAAACATTTGGGCCAACAAGTCATTTTCAGCACAAGTGATAGGTTAGCAGCTGCCTCCCTCCATATTCCCCATTACCTATAGAAAAGTTGGCTAAACCACACATAACTTATAAAACAAAAATGCTGGATCCACTGAGTAAAGATATATTCTCTGAGAGGTAAAAAGTTAATAATCCATAAATGGTTACATAAGCTTATCAGTTACCAAGTCCAAAAAACAGACCCCTCCTCCCCTAACAGCAAGAACCTTTAAATGAGAAAATTAGGAGGATGCCTCAGGAACCAAAGCATCTGGAAGTTAAGAAAATTCATCTTCATACTGTCAATGTAAACATTCTGAAAGTCAGGCTAAAAAATAAATCAAAATGCGATGAAATGAAGAGCAATGGTGAGAGAAGCTTTCTAAGTTTAATCTGCTTTTATAAATCAGATGTACAACACTCTTAAAAATATCTGCCAAAATTGGGGCTAGAATACTATACTGACTTGATAAACAAAAGTCTGTTTTCCAGACAGGTTCACTGCTGTGGTTGCTGGAACATACAAATTTTTAAAAAATTTTTTAAAAGATTTTATTTTTAAGTAATCTCTACACCCAGTGTGGGGCTTGAACTCACAATCCTGAGACCAAGAGTTGCACGCTCCACTGACTGAACCAGCCAGGCGCCCCTGCTGCAATATAATTTTAACCCAGCATACAAAGTGAGGGCAATAGTTCTAAATGGTATGAAGTGGTCCATTCAGAAACATGAATTAAATACCTACCACATGTCAGGTACTCGGATAAGACACCTGAGATTTAAAAAAAAAGAATGTGAATGGGTTTCTCTCCGACATCTAAGAGCTCAGCTAATTAAAAACACATCAATCAAACAGCTGTCATAAATAGGGTAAGTGCCATGAGAGCAACAAGCAGGGAAGGGTAAGAAAACACAGATGCAGGACCTCTAATGCAGAAATGGGGTGTGGGGGATGCGGGAGAGGCCAATAGGTCATTCTAGAGGAGACAACGCTGTATAAGAGAACATCCAAGAATGGCTCACTGTTTGAAATGATAAATCCCAGGCAAGGCTTCCAACATGTCTCAGATGTTTCTGCTACATTCATAGAATGTCAAAAAATTCTATA
This sequence comes from Leptonychotes weddellii, assembly GCF_054177405.1. NCBI lineage: Eukaryota > Metazoa > Chordata > Mammalia > Carnivora > Phocidae > Leptonychotes > Leptonychotes weddellii. The sequence continues at coordinate 112,393,749 of NC_138373.1, read as the reverse complement.
GAATGTGAAGGTTTGTACAGCTTTTATCACCACCTCACTTGAAAACTCAGAGACTTTGGTTACAATGGCTCTGGGGTGAAGGGAGCACATAGAGGGATTCAGCAAGGAGTAAACCTTTTTTGAGACTAACAGGATGCTGTCCCAAAGTAGCACTGTGGGAGAAAGCCTCAGGCATGTCATGAGCTGATGACATGGGGCCACCTAAGGAAGCATACAGTGTACATGAAAGTCATTATCCTGCAAGGAAACAGAGATGGAACCTAATAAAAGTCAAAGAGAAATAGCTGAGCTGCACAGAGCACAAAGGCCTGCAGTATTTGCACAATTCCCTAACGAAGGAGAAGTCAGAAAGAAAACCATACTCTTGATGCAGGGATTTTACAAAGAATAAATCTCTAGATTGAGGATAACAAAGGAGCAATAACTGTCTGGGTCTTTTCTGAGTTTTTGAGAATCTAAAAACATCTCTAACACTTGAAGATGCTTTCAAAAAAGGTAAGTAGAGGCTGGGGTAGGCAGACAGAGAGGAGAAAGGTTAGTAGGTTGAGGGCTTTATTCCTCTCCTCCTTTGAGAAGATATGTCTCTCTTTCAATAGGAAGTTTATTCACATTCTAGCCAGCTGCAAAACAGTGCTGAGAGCCAAGTTCCTATTGCCAAAGTTCACTCTTCAAACCGGCAGCCTGAGGTCTGATAACCAGTTAAAATGCTCAACACAATCACTGCCTTTTGGTGAATAACAAAGGCTCCATTGTTTAGAGATACATTTTCAAGTTTAACTCTTCTAGAATTATGAAATTCAAAACAAGAGCTATTAGGTTCAATCAGTATCAGGGTGAAGGGTATGTGTGTGTGTGTGTGTGTGTGTGCATGCGTGCATACGTGCATGTGTGTGTGTGTGTGTTAGTTTGGATTCCTTTCTTCTTCTTCTCCCCCAAAGAATAATTGGATTACTCTGGTAATGGCCAGAAAAATAAATTGTAACTATAAGTACTTTGCAAACCGAAAAACTGCTTCAAAGTCATAAAATTCCATGTATGTGATCCAACACATTTCTAAAATACATTCTATCCTTTCAAATGAAAACATCTGATCCAAGACTCCATGTTTCCTAAAAACCAATGGCAAAACAAAGCACTCACTCAGAAGCTGGCATAGTTAAAGAGTACTCGTGGAAGTGGAGGCACTTACAGGTATATGAAAATACACACAACATACCTTGTATCCTCAGGAGCCTATCATCTTAAGGGAAATATGAAGTATAAACAGATTTAGAAAAAAAATAAAACACACAGTGTGATAGGTGTCCTACGTATAAGAACACAGCCATGGGAAATGATCTATATAGACTGGATCAAGAAGAAGGGCAGGAATGGGCTGTCCTTAGAGGGAGATGGATTGTGGGAGACACTGATCTCCCTACCAAGCAGATGAATCTTATCCTAAGGGTAACGAGGGGCTGGTGATGGTTTTTGTTATGAGAATAACTAACACCATGACCAGAAGTGTTCTTTGGGAAAAATTTAGGGCAAAAGAAACCAGGTGGTATTTTCAGTTGAAATGATTCCTCATACTGCTTAAGTGATGTCTATAGAATAAAGTAGAAAAAACATATAATGAAACATATAATCATCTTAATAGATGCAGAAGAGGAATCATCTGACAGTATTGAAATCCATTCATAATAAAAGCTCTCAGCAAACTAGGAACAGAAGTAAACTTCTTCATCCCGATGAAGGGCATCTATGACTAATTTATAGCTACTACTACACCCAACAGTAAAAGACTGTATGCTTATTCCCTAAAATTAAGACCTCTTGCCATTCTCACTGCTCTGTTTAACACAGAATTCGAGGTTCCAGCTGGTGCAATAAGCTCATTCTAAAACTAACTGGAAAACAGAAAGGACCTAGAATTGCCAAAACAATTTTGGAAAAAATAAGTTGAAGTTCTTATACTATGAAATTTTAAGACTTCTTATAAAGTTACAGTAATCTGAAGTGTGGTATCAGCATACAGACATATAGATCAGGAGAAAAAAAGAGAGTCCAGAAATAGAGCCACACATATATAGTTAGCTGATTTGCTGTACATGTTCAATGGGTAAAGGAAGATCCTTTCCACAAACAGTGCTGGAACAATAGGGATCCATATATAAAAAAATTAAACCCTTACTGAACACTGTAAACTGAATTAACTCAAAATGGGGAATGACCTAAATGTAGGAACTAAAAATATACAACTTTTAAAAGAAAAAAAGAGAAAAAACTTTTAGTGACCTTTAGGCTAAGAAAATGCAAAATAAAACCATAATGAGATATCACTACACACTACCAGACTGACTAAAACTTAAAAAGACCCACAGTACCAAGTGTGGGGGATGGTATAACTACTAGTGCGATTGTAAAATGGTACTACCACTTTGGGAGACAGTTTGGCAGTTTATCAAGTTAAGCCCAGACCTACCATGTGATCCAGCTAAGTACTCAAGAGAGTGAAAGTGGATGTCCACCTAATGACTTGTACACAAATGTTCATGGCACCTATATCTGCAGTCAACAGTGGAAACAATTCAAATGTCCATCAACTAGGTTAATGGAAAAACAGCTTATGATGTATCTATCTATACAATGGAATACTACTCAACAATAGAAGGAAACCATTGATCCATTGATATACAGAACAACATGGATGAATCCCAAAGTAACTAAGCCAAGTGAAAGAAGCCAGACTCTCCCTCAAAAAAAAAAAAAAAAAGATTATGTGATTCCATTTATATAAACCTCTAGAAAATACAAACTAGAGACACAAAGCAGATCAGTGGTTACCTGGAGTGGTGGGCTGGAAGGGACTCAAGGAAGAATAGCAAAGGGGCATGACAAAATTTTGGGGAGATGGTGGTAGAAATGTTCGCTATTTTAATGATTTCATAGGCATACCCACATGTCAGAACTCATCAAATTGTACATTTTAAATATGTGCAGTCTATTGTATGTCAATCATATTGCAATAAAAATGTAAATAATTTTGTTTTAAGATGGGAGGAAAAGAGCCATTCCATGAATCCAAACAGAGGTAATTAAGGGCAAAGTTAGGATGGTAATAATGGTAGTGTAAAGGAGAAAATGGAAACCAGATATTCCCCATTATTATGTTGGCTTATTTCTATTGTTCATTACAAAGATCTCCAGTTCACGATGCAGTTTAGGGCAAAAGAAGATAGGAAGTATTTTTAGTTGAAAAGGCTCCTTACGTTGCCAAGATGCTTTCTGCAAAAGGGACGTCAGAGCCTGAAGAGATCAGGGTGTGGTGACTGGACAGAAAACCTGTTGCAGAGGATGCTGGGATTCTGCCCAGATCTCTGCTCTGAAACTGAAGTGCTCACTCCTGCCAGGACTGTTGGCTGGGATGGCTCACAGCTCAGGTCCTCCCCAGTCCCTGTCTTGGCTAAAGGGAGCCACCTCACCCAAGATTCTGCCTCCATTCCCCACGGTCATCCCAACTCCATAGCTCACTGTGGGATCAGCACAACCTCCAGAAAAAGTGCTTATCCCAAAGCTCCACTCAATAAACAACCTGCACTCAAATCTCCATCTCACTCCCAGGGAGCCAGACCCAAGATACCTCCCCAAAGCAGAAGCAAGAAAGCTGAGATACAGGCGAGGGCTCATGGAAGCGATCTAGACTGAAAGGAAGAATTTTTATAAGTTGGTCAGGATAAAGGAACAGCGTTCCAGAAAGCACCATTTTCAAAAGAGAAAATAAATGATGATTATAACGGAGAGACAACAACAAAGCCCACAAAAGCAAGCATGTGCATACTACACAGGGACAACGTCCTACAACATTTAGACGTCCCTAGAGTAATAACCATGATGGTAACACTTGGAAGGTGTGGGGTCTATAAGCTGACTCAGCTGAGATGTGGGACAGTACAAGAACTGATAAGAAGATGGCTATTAGGAACTTAGCTGAACACCAGGAATGATCAAAAGGGGAAGAGGGAGAGAGAGGAACAGAGACAGACAGAGAAGCTCTTCTCTCCCAAGAAGAATCACCCATTAATATTAAAGTCAATAAAGAGTTAAAAGTAAAAGTGCTGAATCCTAATTTCTGCTCTTTCTTGGTGGGGGAGGGGTGGGCAGAAAGAGGATATCAAAACAGGGGAATAGGAAGAGTTCTGTTTGTTTTGTTTCCTGGGGCTGGGGTGGGGGGGCTTCCTGAGGGCTCTGCCAGGAAGTCATCGTTTCTGCCTGAATAACTGAGGAGAGGATGAGTGACCTGTCCACATCACGGCACAGTCGGGGGCGGAGGGGATGGCTAGAGGCAGCTTACCTAGGAAATGGTGCTTGCTGCTTGTGGAGGAGGACAGCAGCCGGGGGACAGGTGAAGGAGCTGGGGGTTCTCTGCTGCTCGCTCACCCAGCACGCACCTGGGTTCCTGCCCTGCCCCACAGCACATCTTCCATTACTGTAGCTCTTCTAGGGTTCTTTTATGAGAGTGACAGAATGCTGGTAACACTCACTAGTCCCCAACGGCTTTTCGGATTGGGTTATTTCTTCCAAGCACTATCAAAGGTAACTATGAACCTTCAACTGTATGTCTCGCTGCATGATGGCAAGGAGAGCCAGATCCACTTCCCCAGCAAAGCTCTCACCCTCACTGCTGCTCCTACAGCCGGCCTTGTGCGGCAGGGGCAGAAGCACCGGGCAGTCACAAAGCGCTGGCTTGAAACTCTACCACTCGTCCCTGGCAAACCTCAGCCCATTACTTAATTTTCTGGGCCTCAGTTTCCTCAACTGTAAAATGGGGGAGATAACAGCACCTTCCTGGACAGAGCTGTGAGACCTGACCTACCATATGCCCCAGCACACGGCTGGCTACTACCAAAAGCTTACCGCTCATTCCTCCTGTTCAATCCTAGCACGTAACATGCATGACATATACTTCCAATTGTCAGAGGGTTAAGTATCTTTATCCACATTACATGAACTCCCTATGGTGTTATCTTTACTGAACTATAATTTAATATATGCTCCTGGACCTTTTTCCTGAGAGTAGATTTAAAAAATGTATTCATCTCATATATTTCATAGACTTTCTCCCTATGACCTCATATAACAGCCATGTGCTGTGGACACCTAAAAATCACTTACATGTTGGCTCAGATCTCTCTGCCCAACTGTAGATCTGTATATCCCACAGCCTAATGGGCATCTCTATTTTGAATACTTTCAGGCAACACAAATTTAACATATTCCAAACCAATCATCTCTACCCACCTCCAGCCCCCATAAACCCATTCTTCTTCCTTTTCTTATACCCCTAGAGAAGCAATACAGAATACTTGTTAAAAGTGAGGCCTCGGGAGCCAGTCAGCCTTACTTGGGTTCAAATCCTGACTCTTACCACTTACAGGCTACTGAATCTTTTTTTTTTTTTTTTTTAAGATTTATTTATTTATTTGAAAAAAGAGTGAGGCAGAGACAGAGAGAGCACACAAGCGGCGGGGGGAAGTGGAGAGGGAGAGGCAGACTCCCCACTGAGCAGGGAGCCTGATATGGGGCTCGATCCCAAGACCCTGAGATCATGATCTGAGCTAAAGGCAGACGCTTAACCCACTGAGCCACCCAGGTGCTCCCAGGGTCCTGAATCTTGGACAAATTATTTAACCTCACTGTGCCTCAGTTTCTGCAACTATAAAATGGAGAAATAGTACAAATGTTCTAAGAATTAACAGGCATGAATACACTTAGACAGGGGCCTGAGACATAGCTAACAGCTCAGTGAATGCTAATTATTACTATTAACTCAGTGGAAAAAAATAAGACTTTTCTTTGATGGTAGAGACTACGTTATTTCTTGTTCATCTTTGTAGGAAGAGTTCCTGGCACAGTGCCTTGAACATACGAGATGCCCAATACATTTTTTTTTAACAGAAGAATTTTTCTGCAGCTAAAATTACCATTAGACTATCAATTGTTTTGTTGAATGAACAACCATATATACAGAAATGAGTGCTAAGAAAAAAATAGTTTCTCCTAGTTCACTGGCATGCTTCCTTCCACCAGACAATGAGTGATGCACAACTCATTGTGCTTCCTTTTCTGAAGCCTTCCAAGAAACACAGAGTTAAATTTGGGACTCATTTGTAGTAACTAGAATTAGCCTAGATTTTCTGGTACCTATAATTCTCCCCACTCACCCCCTCCCACCCAGTTACTTTGAAGGGCTCCTTTTCTTGTTTTTAATTTTAATGCTTTTACTGGAAGTTAGCTAAAATAATTTTTGGATGTATCCATTCATTAAAAATATCTGTCTATCTAATGAGCACTTTTATATGCCAGGCATTGTGCTAAAAACAATGACCAATGATGAACAATGGAACGAGTGCATGCTGGGAGATGGCACCGAGAGAAGAGACAGATGGAAGGCGGTGTGGAGCAGTGCAGAGGGCAGGAGAGAGGAGAAGCTCAGAGGAGAAGAGACAAGCAACAGCAATGTGCACTAATAGTGCTCCGTGGCAAGTTTCAGCGATGGCAACGGTGGTTCATTAAGATGTTCACTGAAGCAGCTAGTGAGGAACTATGACATGCGTCGCAAAGTGGGGAAAAGGCTGCTGAAGATCCAGGCCAGCTGGGCCAACCAGCAAAATCACCATGGCCCCACTTGGGCTGGAAAAGAAAAATAGCATCTGACCAGGAAGCAGAAGAAATGAACAAGAAAAAAAAGACTGCCGTCATACCTAACAAACTATTGCCAAATCTACATACTTTGAGATGGCTTAGAATAAAAGGCAGTAACATTTTAATTCATATTTATATTATATACTTTATTTAGATAGGTCGTTAACTTAATTGCTTGGAAAGTCATGTAAGTCATATTGTGTACGGTTATTCTCAAGTATGTTCTTTCTATTTAATTAAAGAACTATCAGAAGGTGTTTCCCTGGGGCGCCTGGGTGGCTCAGTCGGTTAAGAGTCCGACTCTTGATTTCAGCTCAGGTCATGATCTCAGGGTTGTGAAATCAAGCCCTGTGTCAGGCTCTGCACTGAGTGGGGAGCCTGCTTGAGAGTCTCTCTTTTTCTCTCTCTGTCCCTATCTCCCCACCCCTAATCACACACACTCGTGCACGTGTGTTCACTCTCTCCAAAAAAAAAAAAAAAGAAAGAAAGAAAAAGGTACTTTCCTTATAGTGTAAACGACAGTCTCAAGGACTGCTAGAATTATCTGGTCTTCACTTTGATGCCCACAGAGAATCTTTTCAACAAGACAACCTTCAATTTTTTCTTACTTGAATGCAAGTAAAGGGAGTTGAGAGGGCAAGAGATTTGCAGAATTGATGGCATGGTTATAGATGCACAGGATTTCAGGTTCTTTACTCAGAGGAGTTCCCCTCAAGTTATTATTAATGTGCACTTACTCTTATTTTATAGAGAATTCTAATACACTCAGAGATCTGATTTACAAACCTGAAATGGAGGCAGTAGGTTAAATGAGGAAAGAGTCAAGAAGTGCCAACAAGGAAAGGTAACACCATAATACATTTCCTAAGAAAAGCAAACAGAAAAGCCCAGAAATCACAGCCAGGTGGGGTCATTCCATTCAATGGAATCCAGGCTCACTGGCAACACTACACTAGAGAATAGCATTAAATTATTTTCAGCAAAGTTTAAGATATTAGGCAAGAAAAAGGCTAATATGCTAGAAAGGGCTTTCCACTCAAAGGAGTGAATTCTTTCGCTTTTTTTGGCCTATTGGGAGAAGGGTCTATATGCATCCTTCTCTCTGAAAACACCGGACAACACTGAAGATTTAGCAAAGAACGTTCACACATTTTACTGTTAAAGGCCATATTTGATGAAACCTAGGTAAAACTCTGAAATAAAATCCCAATTATGATTTTAGAGAACACCATGAGCTTCATCCTCTGTGTATGTAGCTTATCGTATTAACTACAGATCAGCACAGACATTCCCAAGATAAGTCACTGGTTGAGCTGACAGCCAAATCCAACAGACCCAACTAGCATTTTTTTAACCGCGAAAAAAAGCCCTATCACCCAGGTCTCCAGTTAAAAAGAAAGTAATTCCTGCACCTTTTGGCCCGGTGACAGCCATTCTGTTTTTTATTCAAACAGAAGGACAAGGGATTCCAGTTAATCTCAGCAGAGGTACCAAACTGCAGAAGTGCAAAAAGTAGGAGAAAAGACATTTGAGGGAAAGAAAGCCTTGTAATTCAAGATTTATCAGGCATTACCTCTGCCTCAAATATCTTACTTACCACAACAAACTTATCTCTCCTAGACCAGCAACACTAAATGAGACGAAAGCATCACTGACTTTCAGAAGCCATTAAGCTCCGACAGTCTCTAGGGAACGCACGGAAGCAAAGAGTCGCAGCCCCCATCTCGAGGAACACTGCCTCTTATCAGGTCTCGGGGAGGTAAGGCGCAACTATCGCGAGGACAGTGGGTCTAGTGCTTCCTTGGGCAGCCTCCATTCTCCATATGTCAACGGTGCATAATTCACAGGGGATGTGCCACCTGCTGACTAAAGCAGGTGCCCTCGTGAGCCTTTATGGTGACACTCTGAGGCGTGCTGCCTCCAGCCATGGAAACGCTGGAATGTTAGACACAAACAATTTCCCTAAACACTGTTTTTAAGCTGATGCTGTAGTTAGTGGTCGGCTGAACACAGAAGAATACAATTAGAAACAATTAGCCATTCAGTGGCACTACCAGCGTCAGTTCTCCTAGTGGCCTATATTTTACACAAAAAGCCAAGCCTCCAAGCGGAATACTCAACCACCCTGCAAGCGAAGGAAGTATAAAAACTGCTTCCTGTTTCCTGGCCGACCTCCACTCCAGACAGTGCTTCCCCACCCCGGTGACACACCGCCTACCCCCTTCCTCCCCGGACTCTCAACACTCCAGGGTCACCAGCTCTTCTGCTCAGCACTTTTTTTTTTTTTTTTTTTAAGTAGGGAAAATAGATAAGCAGCCCTCTGAGAAAGACATCTGATAGACTATCCGGGTGGGCAACAGCAAAAGGGGGGTTGGAGAGGAGGCTAGGAAGGAGAGTGTCTAGGTTCAGTAAGAAGAAATAGGAGAGAGAAAGAAAAAAGAATGTTTCGCTTTCTAGAAGAAAAACTGATTCGGATGGAAGAGAGCACATCACTGGACTTGAGAGCTGCAGGGACTTCCTGGGTCCTTTAGTTCAATCTCTTCATTTTATAGAAAGGAAGTAAAAGTTTAGAGCCATTGAGCTACCTTCCCAGGGTCATAATGTCAGGCGGTTAACATCATTACAGCTTCCCTAACTATGAGCACCCTTGGGAGAAAATGTTATCTTAACACGAGGAATAATTACTCTTCTCCTGAGAAGAAACATGTTTTTCATTTCATGGTTGCTGTGAGATGTTTCACAGAGCAGGCTTCCCTCTCCAGGGGAGGAAACAAACCTTCTTGGGAAGCCTGAGGCCGGCCAGTTAACCGAGCATCCCGGACAGTGCTAGGGCACACTTCTTAACTCCTCTCTACCTCCCTTTTCTGCCTTCTTTCTTCCATTTAATATATTAGTTCTCTTGTATTTTATGGATCCCTGCAAACTCCCTGAAACCTCTTCTGGAACAACAAAAACTATATGACAGATACCTTCTATAACATCTGCCCTTCCCAAGAACTCGGTGTGCTTCCCGGAGCAGGGGTCAAGTGTTACTGTTCTACTTGACATGGTCACAGCAAGAGCCTGAGACCAGTCTGGACCCTGGCATTCATACTTATTCCTGTAGAATAAACTTCCTCCTGAGCCTACTGGTATACAAATTAAAAACTCAGTTCAGGCCTTTACATATAAAAAATATCATCTTTTGCTCAGATTAAATTGAGAAGTGTGTTCACAAACCTTAAGCCTTTGAGGCACCTTTTCGTTCAAATTAAAGACATTTCAGACAAAAAAAATTAAATGCATTTCTACAGGAATTTCACAAACAGCAGCAGAAGGTGCCAATGTGGTGAAAATTTTGTTTCTCTCTATTTCCATACATTTACAAATAGCATCATAATTTACAGCAACTTCCAACTCTTCGACTGCCCAAGGCTTCATTTTTATCTCGATATTACATAGGAAGGAATAAAAAAAAAAAAAGAGGAACAGAAAAAGCAATCAAGTGTTCTTTTCTACTCTATTTCCCATAAGGATGGGGTAAGGTTCTTTCTCAAGCTTCAGGACACAAGCAAGCAGACAGAAAGAGCACACTCTGGCTCAGCAGTAACAGGTGACAGGTGAGCACATGAGACACCTTTTCAAGCCTCGAAGATTCCACCTCAAGCTAGGGTGGCACTTCCCCATCTGCAAGGGCTCTTAAAGGTCCCTACATAATTTATGTGGCTCAGAGAGAAGTGAAATGTGAACTGACTAAAATGTAAGCATTTAAATTTAGAAACAGAGAAGGCACCAAGCCAGCTTAGGCATGCAGACACTTGTCCAACTACGGGTCTTCATGAGGCCCTGCACCTCCCACCTCTAATCTCCTGTGCATCTCTCCACTCTTGTGGTTCCTTTAAGAAGGTGTTCTCGGGAAGTGTGGCCTGCTTCCCGTCCTCCTGGGGCACTCGTCTCAGTAGAAAGCCCTCAACATCCCTTTCTGGAGACTATTACATATCACTTGGTCCACATGTGTGGTGTGCTAATGTGCAAAACACTCAACTTACTTTTTGGCTGACCTGGTAATCCAGGGCTGCCACGGCTGTGTGGGGAGATCACTGGAGACTCCAGGCTCACCATACCAAGGGGTGCTTCTAGAATCAGTGTGCTGTTCCCACACACTGTGAACAGGGGTACTTAATACTGGGAAAAACAAAGGCTGCAGACATGGGTGAACAGAATAAAGAAAAAGAGTGCACTCATTTTATTAGTTATTAGGGAGGTAGAACAGTTTTAGGCAAGCTCCCATTGTCAATATAACCCACTACACGTCTCATTAAGAAGCTACAAAAGGCTGTTTATTGTTCTCATGCTAAAGATCCCTGTACACAGAGAAATCAAAATGTCAGGATTTTCCTATCTTAGTCCTAAGGGAGATCAGCCTTTGAAGAGAATATCAAACTATCCAAATTCAGCATCTCTGCTTTAATTAATCGACCATATGGGGCCCAGATGTCATAGACAAGTTTGATTTGAACTAAGTAATGCATAAAATAATAATAAATTTCTTTTGAGGTATGGATAATACTAAATTACCCACATCTAAAATGAAATGTTCTTGATGGTTTTTGGATCTCATTTATTTCAAGTTTTATGGTAGATTATATATACAATCATATGTAACAATTTAGAAATTGTCACCAGGATGAAGGAGCTTTTAAAATTTTTCTTCTTTTTTTGGTCTATATGATTCTGGGACCCTGTCGTCAACGTCACAGCTTTTCCCGCTATATAAAGAATTGACAACTAAAATTTTATTCCAACCAAATTATCATGGTAATTAATAATTAACATAAACATGTTTTACAGTAGTTTTAAAAAAGCACATCACATGGATAAAGCTAAAATCCTTCTTGTCCACTGCATCCAATCACAGAACTGCTTCTCTCTAAAAAAAAAAAAAGATTCAGGGGCACCTGGGTGGCTCAGTCGTTAGGCGCCTGCCTTCGGCTCAGGTCATGGTCCCACGGTCCTGGGATCGAGCCCCACATCGGGCTCCCTGCTCAGTGGGAAGCCTGCTTCTCCCTCTCCCACTCCCCCTGCTTGTGTTCCCTCTCTCGCTGTGTCTCTCTCTGTCAAATAAATAAAATCTTAAAAAAAAGATTCATCACTTCTGTCATTTGATGCATATGCTCTTTAGGTATTTTTCCATATATATAAAGCAGAAATAGATTTTAGAAAAGAATGAACTCTTTAGCCTTGAATTCTTAGGTCCCCACAATCTAGTCCCAACTTAACTTTCTGATCTGGTAATCACTAACTACCAACAGGCAACATCCACTAAAGCCAATACAAGACTGCATCAGCCACATACTGAGCACATTCTCACTCTTTCCTGGTTGTCTTTCCCTCCCCCTCCTCCACTTTGGATCCTGCCTCTAGAACGCTGCTTGGCATAGAGCAGGCATTCAATCCAGAACTGATGGAGCATAACCACTGCGTCTCTTCATTCACAGGAAGATTTAAAATTAGTAAACTTGGATTTGAACTCTTAGGCAGGTTGTATCCTCTTAGCTTTAGGTTCATCATCGATATATGGGAATAATTATGGTCAGTTTTACGTGTCAGTTTGGCCCAGGCCATGGTCAAATGTTATTCTGGATGTTTTTGTGAAGGTGTTTTTTGGATGAGGTTAGCAGTTATCTCAGAAGACTCTGAGTAAGTCATAGTGTGGGTGGGCCTCATCCAATCAGTTAAAGGCCCTAAAAGAATAAGCTGACACCCAGCCCCCTTCCCTCCCCAGTAAGAAGGAATTTTGCCATCACCAACTGCCTTTGGACACACCCTGCAACTATTTCCTGCACCAGCCAGCCCTTCCCATCAGATCTTGGACTCACTTGGCCTCCACAATCCCGTGAGCCAGTTCCTTAAAATCAATCACTCTCTCTCTCTCTATGTACATGCTTGCACGTGTGCGCACATGTGCGCGCACACACAGACACAGACACACACACACCACACACACACCCCGTGTGTTCTGTTTCTCCGGAGAACCCTAATACATTGTCTTATCCACTTCACTGAGTTGTTCAGATTAAAGTCAATACTGGATATGAACAGGTTAGCACATCGTAGAATTGTTGTATTAGTGAGAACGCTTTCAGCCCAATCCAATGGCTTTATGCAATAAGGAAATTAGTTAAATTATAAGCCTATAAGTAGAGAAAAAGAAACTAGTTTGTCCAAGGCATAGTGGTTAAGTAATGATGTTCATGACCCTGGTTCCTTTGCCGTCCATATTCCACCGTCCTGCGTCTGGTTCTTCTTATGGTTGTGAAGAGGTTCCTCGTAGGCAGCAGCTCCAGGTGTCATACCAGACCAGATAAAGTCCACAGGTAATAAAGGATCATCTCCTTCAGTGTCCAAAAAAAACATTCTTGGGCACCTGGGTGGCTCAGTCGTTAAGTGTCTGCCTTCGGCTCAGGTCATGATCCCAGGGTCCTGGGATTGAGCCCCGCATCGGACTCCCTGCTCCGCGGGAAGCCTGCTTCTCCCTCTCCCGCTCCCCCTGCTTGTGTTCCCTCTCTCTCTCTCTCTCTCAAATAAATAAATAAAATCTTTGGGCACCTGGGTGGCTTCAGTCATTAAGCCTCTGCCTTCGGCTCAGGTCATGATCCCAGGGTCCTGGGATCAAGTCCCGCATCGGGCTCCCTGCTCCGCGGGAAGCCTGCTTCTCCCTCTCCCACTCCCCCTGCTTGTGTTCCTTCTCTCGCTGTGTCTCTCTCTGTCAAATAAAAAAAAAAAAAAAAAAAAAATTCTCAAAAGCACCTGAGCACACTTCCCTTCACCATCATCTTGGCCAAGACTGGGTCACATGTCCAACCTTAAACCAAACAATCCCTAACACCTGGAAACAAAATGGAGACTCTTTCAACAAAGAAAGGGAGAACGTTTACTGAGGAGGCAACCAGTCTGATGCAAAAAGTACCTTCTAAGTTCAAGATACCATGGTTACCATGGCACTACCTACTCTTTAAGACCCAGCACAGGCTCTAGTTCTTCTGTGCATCCTCACAACACAAGCCCAAGTGATTCAAGCTCCTCTGGATTATTCTAGCCCTTTGTATTCATACCTCTCATTGTGTATTCACTGCGTAGCGTTAAGCAGTTTAAGATAATGTTTTAAAAGTTACACCAGCAATATATGTTCATGGAAGGAAATTCAGCAACATACAAATAAAAATCACTCCTAGTCTCATCATGAGAGATAACCATCACTAATGTTTCAGAATACTATCTTCTACCTTTTTTCCTTTTTTCTATTTATGTGTGTTCATGTAGGAGAGTAATGTCTTTGTTTGGTATAAATGTTCCTGGCTTTCCCAACTGAAATTCAAACTCACTGAGGGCTGGGATTCCCTGTGTGTCTTTCCATCCTCCATATGGTTACAGGATCTTAAAAACCTGCATGCTGACTCAAACTCTGTAGATCACACAAAGAAAGTTTAAACAAGCTGTTCTTTTTCTGTGGGGGATTAGAAAGAAGATTTAATAAAACAACATTCCAAAACATGTCCACTAATTTCTCAGATGTTCTTTTTTACCAAGACTTTCAGAAAGCTTATTAAACTTCCTGGCAATAAGATATACTGCTTTCTGTAAGTGTTGTTTTCAGACAAGAAAGTATTGTGTAATTTCCCTGATGTTTAGCAATTTCCTTTATACTTATAATTAAGCTAGTCCTCCACTTAAAAATATGACACCAAACTAGGTAGGATAAATATAAATTTAGAAAGCATGATTCTCAGATAATTCCCTTCATAAGAGATAAAGTCACCAACACCTTTGTGTAAAGCAGTGTTTCTATTCACTTAAATCACATTTTCAAAGAACTGAAATAGCCTTTTGAAGGAAGCGTGGCATAAACATTATAAAAAATAATCTAATAATTTCTCTGGCTTTTGGTCTCTGATTTTACCACAGGATTTTCTTAAATTAAGGCACAATTCTAGGTGGCATGAAACCCAAATGATAAACCCTCCATTGCTCAAACCCTTCTGGGCTTGTTTTTATTTGCAAATATTTATTTACTGAATATCTACCATGTGCCAGGCCGTGTGCAAGCCGCTGGTGATTGAGTGGTACGTAAGAACAAAGGCATATTCAGCATACTCTGCTCTCCTGGTGTTCAGAGGAGAGACAAGGACCCAAAGACCCCGCTGAGAGGGCTTCCAGGGAACTGAAGACTCTGTCCCAGTAACAATCCCCTATGACAAACATCTGCTCTCCCCACCTTCTTTTTGCCTTTCTCTTCTCCATCTTTGCTCATTAAACAAGAACAAACAAGTGTGCAACGAAACAAAAGGAATTCAGATTAAAACACTTACTGGGAAAAGGGGGGGTGGGTGAAGTGGTAAATTGCAAATGCTGGGGGACGTGGGAGGACCTCCTCAAGACATGCATGCATGAAAACACACAGAACACCGTGAAAGTCCAGGAGGAAAGGGACACGCTATGGCCGAGATGACCCCTCAAATTCCCTTCTGCCCTTGTGAGTTATTAACTTACCTCAGTCAGTATCTTTAAGGCATCCAAGGCATCTGTCAGCCTACAGATACTGAGCACAAGGAAGGGCCCGTGCTCAGATCTTGGAAGAATCACAGATTACAGAGAACTAAAGGGCAACATAAGCTTGAAATAACTATGCATAGGAATAGACAAAATGTAAGAATTGTTGCAAGGCAGGTAATGAACATAGCAAAAAATGGAAGAGTAAAGAGTTCTATGAGTCCAGAGGTAGGAAGGACTCCAGTGGGCCAGTGCATATTCCAAGGACTTAATGAAAGTGGTGGGGTAGCTTCTGGGCCTCTTAGGATGGGTGGAATGGAGGCAGAGAGAGATGGGGAAGCCACTTCTGGCAGGTGGTATGTCCCTGGGAGGCCAACCCCATGGAATGGACTCGAAAGCAGCTAGCAATATAGGAGCAGAGCTCTGTCAAGAGGTCAGGCCTGCGTTTACTGACCCCAGGGTCACAGATAGGGACAGCTGAAGCAGCACAATGGATGGGCTCTCGAGAGTGCAGGGCTTTCGTGTGGGCAATAATTAACTGACATAAGCAGAAAGAGTCTCTTCCCTGTTTTTCAGGTTAAAACTTCTAACCTTATGAGCGTTCTATCTTAGGGCAAAAAGACAGTATTTCTAAGGGTTTTGGACACAACTTCTCCGCCTTAAGCTTTGCTTTTGCGTAAAGGTTATTTCAAGTGGCAATGACGGTTTTTTCCTTGGGTTCGTTCCCACATACGCCAGAATTACTTAAATCTACAGGAGATAGCTTGTCCTTTTTGTTAACATTGCTGTGCCACCATTCATTTCCACTTTATCCTACAGAACACTAAGAATGTCTATGAATTACCATTAGTTCACGCAAAATTGCAAGACTGCCTCATTAAACCTGGGGCTACTTATTCAAGTTTTATAAGCTCCATGAGTTTCTTCACATTAGATTCAAGCTCTAACTATTCAAGCTTTTTGTTCTAGTTTACTGTTAGTGTACTTGTGCATCCTTTTTAATAAGGCATGAAAGAAAATGATGGCTTTTTTCACAGAGCCTCTTAAGTAACCCCTAAGGGCAGTAGAATGTTGTCTTATTTTCCACATCTTTTTTTTTTTTTAAGTCAACTCTACACCCAATGTGGGGCTCAAGATCAAGAGTTGCATGCTCCACTGACTGGGCCAGCAGGCGCCCCTTTTCTACATCTCTTAAATAGTACTGACTAGATAGGATATTCTCAGTGAGTTATCTAGGTTTTTGTTTTTGCATGTTCTAATCCTAGTTAGAGAACGAGTTCATAGACATTGCTATATCCCAATTTACTGAATGGAAAACAGTTTCCTTTTCCCCACCCTTTTCCCTTCTCTAACATTTATATCCTAGGTCTGTACCTGTGCATTCTTTGGGTGTCAGTGAATGAAAACTTCTTCCAAAATACAGTCTCCCAAGAATAGCAAACTGCTGTCCGCAAGTAAGTATGCTTTCTGGCAGTAACTCAGGCACATGGTTGGCTGCAAGGTGATTATCTACTCCAGCCAGGCTCAGATCAGAATGGAGGAGAAAATGCAAAAGAACGCAGGGAAGTGAAGAGGAGCAAAGAATGCGGGCCCTTCTCCCTTGTATACCCAAGAAAGCATAGTGCAAGCGCAATCTTAAACACTAACGATAAAATCAAGTTACTTGGGTCTTCTGCTAACTAGGACACGACCAAAATTCATTAGTGTGTTAGGTCCCTAGGAGTATATTTCAAGGACTTTGGAACACAATCCAAAAGATTCATTAAAAGAATTTTGTTATTTATTAAAATAACTCATGATAAATATTTCTTGGTATGACCACCATTCATACCAGCAAAAGACTGAAATTTAATTTCAATGTGTTTAAGGTCTGCTGGAAAATAGTCATCTGCATGTGTTATCCTTTGCATGGGCTTTTTGCAAATCTAAAATAAGTACAGTGGATCTAAAGGCAAACCTCAAAAATATATGGTAAGAATAAATCATATATCTGATTTGACACAGTCAACTGTTTTCAAACTCAGAACCTAAGAATTCTTCTTAACATCTTGTTAGCCCCTGTCCCAGCGTCTTCAGTTAAATCTTGCAAGGACACGTAGACATTTATCCAATCTCTCTGGACTGACAACGTTCAAGGTATTCAATAGTCTGGCCTTGTCTTATTTTCAGACCTAACCCTACATAGCTCTATGTATACTCTAAACCCTAAACTAGACCTCATGATCTGGGCCTGGCTTTCTAGCCCTCATTCATTTGCTTATGCTCTTCCTTCCTCCTAGAATGTACTTTCCATTGAACCTGTAAAAATCTTACCTATCTTATTTTAAGGCATCACTCAAATGTCTTCTACTTTGTAAAACATTCCTTGATCTTGAGCCTTCCTTAATAAAGTATGATATCCAATTTCTGAACACTCATATAGCATTTTTGCCTTATTCATCTTGGTAAGACCCATAGTACCTGGCATCATGTCTTGTGTATGGTAGGAATAATAACAACCACTGCATAAATTATTAATTCGGATGATCCTTAAACAAGAGGACTGTCAACAGTAAATTGAAAAGGAAAAAAAAAAGAAAAGGGACTTGTTTCACCAACTGATCAATGGTATTTTGGCCATCACCTTCTTTTGTTCAAAATGAAAACCATATTAGGGGCACGTGGGTGGCTCAGTCAGTTAGGCACCTGTTTCAATTCAGGTCATGATCCCCCCTGGGATCAAACCCTGTGTGGGGCTCCCTGCTCAGCAGACAGCCTGCTTCTCCATCTCCCTCTGCCTTTCTCCCCACCCTGTGCTTGTGCACTCTCTAATAAATAAATAAAATCTTTTTAAAAAATGAAAACCATTTTAAATATGTAGAAACCAACACCCAGAGTGGTTATGAGATGAGAAAAGCAGGGAAGGGCCACATTTCAAGTATTTTATTCTACTACACTCTATTATCTCTTGCCCATTAATGGATTTTTTCAGTCAACCCAGACACAGTACAAATGTGAATCATTTGCCAAAGTCTACAAAAATAAAACTACCAACATTACTTCATTATTGATGAAGAAACACACTGCAATAATTATAAAAGATTTCCTTTACATGACTCGGTTATTTCTCACTTAAATACAAACGATGGTGGGAGGGTGAAGATATACTAACTATATAAATGCATTGGGATTAAGTTAGAAACATAAAGCAGTCATTGGCTACTGATTAACAGTAAGAAGCACACGAATATAAACAAAAAGTTTTATAAACTAAATTCAGAAAACATTTATGCAAAAAGTCATCTGGCTATACTCATCTTCAAATGTAAAGATAGCATTACATAATACAAGTATTATTCTAGTGCCATATGTGACTTTTTCATTAGTGACACTCTTGACACTTTGTGAATTTATTCCTTCTCATCTCAATGAATATAATCATCTTTCCCATTAATACAATCGCAAACAATTCACGCAGTCACTCCCAATAAAAGTGAGGTGCTTTGACTTCTTCTGAGAGACTAAAAAGTTAATGTAACCTATTTCCTCATAATAATCAGGGACTCTTGTTCTTCCAGCACTGTCTGCATTCACAACTAAAAGAGGAAAGTGACACCCAACATTTAGAGGGCTCTGAATAGAAAGGCCTCACAATTTGCATCTTGGGTGTTTTAAAGTTTCTATGCTTTATCATCTCAACTTTGAGGAGTGCTTCCCCCGGCTCCCCAGAGCATTTTAGATATGCAACATTTCACCCTGAAAAAGAAAAAATGATTTGAATAAAAAGAGGCAGTCTCAGGGCTCCCTCATGAATGTTAGGATTTTCTGTCATTTTTCCATGTAAATCCAATGAAGTGAACACCAATAATTTTTATGGAAGTTCACTATTAAGCCGATCTCTTTTGCTTTCTCTGGAAAGGTTTCCAGTGCCACTGGAAATGGAGAAAATAAAGTCCAATCTGTTACACAGCACCAGAATTACTGGAAATTGAGAATATAGTAATACCATAAAGGATTACTCATCAAACTATAGTTTAAAAAAAAACTAGTAATTTTCAACTTCAGCTACATATTATAATCACCAGGGGAGCTTTAAAAAAAACAAAACAAAACAAAACAAAACTGCAATGCCCAGACCCCACCCCAGACCAATTATATCAGAATCCTTTGGGATGGAGCCCAGGTATTGTTATTTTTAGAACGTTCCCCAGGTGATTCTCACATGCAGCCAGGGATAAGAACCTGGGGGTACTGTCATGAAGAGTCAGTGTCTTATTTTAAAATTTTATTTAACAAGAACTTAAAAACCACTAACAGACAATCTAACTCATTTAATTCTCACAACAACCTTATAAGGTAGATACTGATTTCAGTCCCATTTGACTGATGAGGAAACTAAAGCAGACACTTAGACAAGCAATTTACCAAAGGTCCCAGGGACAATGAGCAGTACAACCAGGATCTGCATCCAGGCAATCTAGCTCCAAATCCCAGGCTCTTAACTGCTGTGCTGGCCTCCTTTTCCCAGAGATAATTCATCGACAATAAAATGCACAGACCTTAGGCATTCAGTTCAATGACTTTTGACAACTGTAGGCACCATATAAGTACCACCCAACACAAGAATTAAAACACTTTCATGGTTTTCAGATTCATCTATGTTGTTATGTGTATGAGTAGTTCTCTCTCTCTCTCTCTTTCATTTTCTCTATCCAGACTATGGTAGTATGGATACACCAAAATTTGTTTAGTCAGTTATCTGTTGAAGAACCCCTTATATTCATTGTTTCCCCTGGGGGCTATTATGAATAAGGCTGCTGTGAATATTCTCATTCAAGTCTTTTTGAGGATATATGCTTTCTCGTGGTTAAATGCAGAGGAATGAAAATGCTGAATCATATGGTAGGTATATGTTTCACTTCATAAGAAAAGGTCAAATTATTTTCCAAAGTGGATGTACGATTTTACACTCCCATCAGCAATGCATATCCCAGAGTGCCTTTTAGGGGAGAGCATGCTGCTATCTTCATAATGCAAAGCATCCAGAAGAAGCAGTTTAGAATGTGACAATGATTAAGTATTCGACAAAAAATAAAAAAAGAAAAGAAAAAGGAAAATACAACTTAAGTACCACCACCACAGGTATTTGTCCTATAGCAGCATATCAAGAGTGGGCACTTGAGGGACGCCTGGGTGGCTCAGTCGGTTAAGCGTCTGCCTTTGGCTCAGGTCATGATCCCAGAGTCCTGGGATCAAGTCCCATGTCGGGCTCCCTGCTCAGCGGGGAGCCTGCTTCTCCCTCTGCCTGCTCTGCCTGCTTGTGCTCTCTCTCTCTGACAAATAAATGAATAAAATCTTCAAAAAAAAAAAAAGTGGGCACTTGAAAACAATGGTGTTGCTAGACATCAAGGCAAACAAAACAAAGGAAAAAACCCACTAAATATACCCCTCACTTGAAGATTCACAATGCATTTCAGCATATCAAATGCACATGGGCTCTGAAAAGCCCAATAACAAGGAAACAGTAAGGAAATCAGTCAACTGGTTAGTCATGTTTAAGCCAGCTGATCTCATGGGTCCCCATCCCCCAGTTCTCCGAGAAAAGGAATACATGGCAGATTATGGTGTTCCCAGTGTTATAATGTTTGGGAGACTGAGATGAGAGCAGTTACCTCTGTCTGAGGAGACTGAGCATGAGTTCATGAAGGAGAAAGTACTTTATATGGCTTTTGTTGGACAGTAAGGTCTTAGACTTGTAGAAATGAATGGTGACAGCAGAAAGGCTCTCATTCTAGACTTAGAGTATAAAGTAAATAACAGAATGGGAAGTGTGAAGGGCATAAATGAACATTTTGCCAAAAGAACTGGGTCACTGTGAGTTAAGGAAGAGTGGAGTCAGATATGGGGAATCTGTAGTTTCCCATGTAAATATGAGGATGCTCTCTCTAATATGTTGGCTGGCCTGCCTGCTGGTCAGCAACAGTGTAAGGGTAGCAATCCAAGCAGTCAACACATTTTACCAAGTCCATAATATGGGCCAACCAGAGACACTAGGCATCAGGGTACAATGAGACCTGTTCCTGTGGATCTTGCAGTGCTGTAGGGGTGTGCACAGGCTGCTTACAGACAACAAGTTCTAGAACTCTAAAATTGGAATGGATGACCACCCAGAGTCCCTTGAGCCAAAAGAGCAGAATCTCTTCAAGAGTTCCAGAAGCAAATAATAACAGAGACATAAAAACTCAACTCATATGTATTTAGTCATTGATCCCCCATCACTATACAATATATTCGGGGTCAGGTAGAGTGGAGGGTGTGGAGATGAGGGCTGTGAGGTATTAGGAAAATACACAGGTGGAGATGCTTGGCAAACACAATGAAACTTTAGATGAGAGGTTTGGGCTCATTAATAGGCAATATACCAAATGGAATAATTTCAATATTATTGGCAAGTCTTATATTTAAATTCTATGAAAACCATGATGACGTTAGATTTGTAAACAAAAAGAGATGTAAGCCTTACCCAGAAAGAAGGCAGAGCTCAGACTCAGGAGGGGGACAAAGTTGGTCTGAATCCCAGCTGGATCACTTGCGACCTAGGTGACCTTGGCCAAGGAACTTCACCTCTCTGAGCCTCATTTTCCTCACGTGTAAAACTGGGATGATAACTGCATTCACATCCTCCCCATGAGTACTGTGCAGATTGAAGGACATCGAACAGCTAAGTACCTAACACATAGTCCCAGCTTAGTAACTTGTAGCTATTATTATTATTTATATTTAGGAAAAATCCACACTTGCTTGCTGTTAAGATATTAAATTAGAAAGGTAATTCTGGAATACCCAAAAAGGCTATATAATTGATGGTGTGAGGGAGAGAGAATCATGTACCACTGGTACAATATCAAAGTACTGTAAATATGACTTATGCAATAATTTTTAGCATGTGAAATAAAATTAAATTTGGAGGAAAGGATTGTAAGGGAAGTCCTTTGAAACTTCAGCCAAGCTGTGGTCCTCCTTGTTCCAAATTGATTTTCCACTTGCCACACAGGATCATCTTATTAATGCATCCAGTATTTCATACAAAAAACTACTCCTTTCTTTCCCCTCTTTGCTTTCCTCCATTCTTTTCTTCCTTGCTGGATTTTCCACCTTCTTTAAAAAAAAAAAAAAAAAAAAAGATTTATTTATTTATTTATTTGAGAGCGAGAGAGAGAGAGAGAGAGACAGAGAGAGACAGAGAGAAATAGAGCAGGGGGAGGGAGAATCCCCAAGCAGACTCTTGCTAAGCTTGGAGCCTGACACAGGGCTCAATCCCAGGACCCTGAGATCATGACCTGAGCCGAAATCACAGGAGTCGGCCACTTAACGAACTGAGCCACGCAGGCACCCCTGGATTTTCTATTTCTTTTTTTTTTTTTTTTTAAGATTTTATTTATTTGACAGAGAGAGACACAGCAAGAGAGCAAACACAAGCAGGGGGAGTGGGAGAGGGAGAAGGAGCTTCCTGCTGAGCAGGTAGCCGGATGTGGGGCTCGATCCCAGGACTCTGGGATCATGGCTTGAGCCGAAGGCAGACGCCCAATGACTGAGCCACCCAGGCGCCTCTGGATTTTCTATTTCTGATACTAACATGTTGGTGACTGTAAAAATTAGGTAACATAAATTCCCAGTAAATGTTAGCACTTCCCTCAATTTTTCTTTGCTGTAACACTTCCCAGAAAATTTGAATTCTAGGTCACTGAACATGATATGATGAGGTCACTTATAAATTTTAATTTCCATACTGCAGGTTTATCCTACTTGGCATAATTTTAACAATGAAGCTTTTTTAATGTATGCAAATATCAACAATTTTTTCTTCCTCTAATTTAGCTTAAAACTTATCAAAATTAAGATGCTGTAC
The DNA here is from genome assembly GCF_054177405.1 of Leptonychotes weddellii. Taxonomy (NCBI): domain Eukaryota; kingdom Metazoa; phylum Chordata; class Mammalia; order Carnivora; family Phocidae; genus Leptonychotes; species Leptonychotes weddellii. The sequence goes on along the minus strand of NC_138373.1, from coordinate 112,370,648 downwards.
ATCCATTTATTTTTCCAAATGACCATGCAATAAAAATGTGAAGGCCTAGCATTCAACTGCCTTGATGAAAGACTAAGTTGTTGATGTGGGAAGCAAGGAGTCCATAATGAGGAGAGAGAGTGATGTCAGCAACAGATGCACCCTGAATCTATGAATGCTGGTCTGATACGCGTCTAAAGCAGCCTATCTTTGTTTGATTCTAGGCTGGAGAAGGCGGGCCACTTGATCTGAAGGAGCTTCTGTTGCTAAATCAAGATCCAGGCAACAAATCACACCTACTTTAAATCATCTGTTCTTTCAAGCATTATGGACACACAGGATAACATCAAGTACAGTGACAGTCACCCCTCCGGTACCATGGCACAATGATACCACTTAAGAGCTATAAATAGCCTTCAACCAGATGGGATGGCTTGGCTCAAGCTGTGATCTCATTTTTTTAAACAAAAGTTTAAAAATAATTAATTCCTGATTTCAGTCATTCATTTGGCAAGTATTTATTGCCTTAGTACTATGTGCCAGGCACTAGAAAGGCAGTGACTAAAGGTTGGAAGTCTCTTAGAGGCATTCACACATTTTACAAGTTCCACATCCTCAAAAAAGTGTTTCTCAAGAACCGAGCTGCAAAGCAACCAAATAACCCCCAAGGGGATGATCCCTCTGTGAATTCCTCAAACTGCTCCCTACTCAGTGCTCAATAACAGGTGGCATGGGCCCAGAGAACACTGTCAAGGAAGCCACTACTCATCTGAGCAGCAAAGTTCATTAAGGTACGATTTTGCTCGGTCCTACAGTCAGCAGTTATCAGAACAATTACAAATATTTGTTTTGGAAATCCTAAAATAAATCAGCTATTGGTATTTTTAAAAATCCTTATGCTTCTTCAGAACATTGTTTGTGTGGTGCCTAAATTAGAAGATCTACTAAAATATTTAATTAGGGAACACATGAAAAATTAGTAGAGAATTTGTGATCTACTTAACTCCTGATGACATGTAGCACGAGGCTGGGGTGGGGAGTGCCTTAGAAAAACCCAACTCAACTAGAGAAACCCAACTTAAAAGAAAGATGATACCCACTTTCTCTGAGGCTTAACCAGAAGACTATAATAAATCAAGGCACCTCGAAGTAAAATTAACATGGTAACAAAAATCTGAAGACAAAGGAGCTCACAGTTTTTTGTCACATATCAAATTGTGTAAGTGTCTTATATGGTTAGAGTGTTCAAGTTACCAATTAATTAGTTTAGTTCCTTCAGAGCCAGTGGTACAAACTATAGTCTTTTCTTGTGACTTTCCCTGAAATGAACTTCTAACAGCCATCTTGTGTATTTCTTAAATAAAACTAAGAAACTCAAAGGAGACTGTTATCAAAGTGTCTTATTTAGTCTAATAAGGGAAGAAATTATCTTGATTATATTATGCAATGAATTTTAAAATGGGCATTTGGAGGTACATAATTTTGATTAGAGAGACAGAATGAGGCTAGCTATTAAATACCATAATTATATACCTGAGAAGCTATAATCTCAAATTTTTCTCTCCTTTATATGAAATCATGTGATATTTCTTTGATATGACTGGTAAAAAATATTGAGAACTATTTCCTTATCCTAATCATCCCTTGAATAAAGAAGTACCAAGTTAAAATACAAAAATATGAACAAAATATTTAGAAGCCTTTATCAAATGATGTAAGTATGGAAGAATATATAGTAAGATTTATATAAATATATATATGTACATATATAAATATATGTATTTATATATGATATATAAATATATGTAAATATACAGAAATATATCTATAGATATTATCTATATATCTATGTATAAATATATATAAATATATCTATATATCTGTATAGAAATATATAGAAATATATCTATAGATACTATCTATATCTATATCTATATATGTATAAATATATAGAAATATATCTACAGATATTATCTATATATCTATATATATAGATATCTATATATAAATATATATCTATATATAATGTAAATATATAATAAATATAAATATATTAAAAATATATCTATATACCTCTCTCTATATATAAATATATATACAAAGAGAAAAAAGTTTATTACCCAAAAAGTAGCACAGTTTGATCCCATTTTAGGAAAATTATATAGGCACAGATAAAAGACTAGTAGGGTACTATAAAGTATTAACAGTGTTAACTCTGAGTGATAGAATTAACATTTTAGTTTAGGGATTGGCCAATATAATGATTTCACACTTAAGTAGGTGAGTCTTCATGAATTATAGTAGTAAACACAGTGCAGATGTCCTGCAAGCAGATACCATAAAATCTTCTCCTATTATCTGGTTACATTATGGGTAACCCTGGTTGAATTGCTTTTATTTTTTTTTTCCATCGTGGTAAGTGTACTCTCTAATCCTCATCTCTTATTTCACCCATTCCTCCACCCACCTCCCCTCTGGTAACAACAATCAGTTTTCTCTCTATAGTTAAAAGTCTGTTTCGTGGTTTGTCTCTTTTTTTCTCCTTTGCCCATTTGTTTTGTTTCTTAAATTCCACATATGGGTGAGAGCATATGATATTTTATCTTTCTCTGACTTATTTCACTCAGCATTATACTCTCTAGCTCTATCCATGTCATTGCAAATGGCAAAATTTCATTCTTTTTATGGCTGAATAGTTTCATTCTTTTTATGGCTGTATATAATTCCATTCTATATATACACCACATCTTCTTTATCCATTCATCTATCCAAGGAGACTTGGGCAGCTTCCATAGTTTGGCTATTGTAAATAATACTGCTATAAAGATAGGAGTACATGTATTCCCTTGAATTAGTTTTTGTATTTTGGGGAGTAAATACCCAGTAGTGCAATTACTGGATCATAGGGTAGTTCTATTTTTAATTTTTTGAGGAACCTCCATACTGCTTTCCAGAGGCTGCACCAGTTGGCATTTCCCCCAACAGTGCAAGAAGGTTCCTTTTTCTCCACATCCTCACCAATACTTGTGTTTTTTATTTTAGCCATTCTGACATGTGTGAGGTGATATCTCATTGTGATTTTGATTTGCATTTCCCTGATAATGAGTGATGTTGAGCATCTTTTCATGTATCTGTTGGCCATCTGTATGTGTTCTTTGGAGAAATGTCTATTCATGTCTTCTGCCCATTTTTTAATTGGATTTGTTTTTTAGGTGTTGAGTTGTATCAATTCTTTAAATATTTAGGATACTAACCCTTTATCAGATATGTCATTTGCAAATATCTCCTCCCATTCAGTAGGTTGTCTTTTAGTTTTGCTGTTTCCTTTGCTGTACAGACATTTTTTATTTTGATGTAGTCTCAATAGTTTATTTTTGCTTTTATTTCCCTTGCCTCAGGAGACATAATCTAGAAAAATGTTGCTATGGCCAATGTCAGAGAAATTACTGCCTGTGCTCTCTTCAAGGATTTTTATGGTTTCAGGTGTCACATTTAGGTCTTTAATCCATTTTGAGTTTATTTTTGTGTATGATAAAAGACAATGGTCCAGTTTCATGGTTTTGCATATGATTGTCCAGTTTTCCCAACATCATTTCTTAGAAGAGACTGTGTTTTTCCTGTTGTATATTCACTTCTCCTTTGTTGAAGATTAGCTGACCATCTCATTGTGGGTTTATTTCTGGGTTTTCTGTTTGATCTGCTTCCTAAACAGGAACTCATTACAGTCCCACAACCCAGAGCAAAGGTTAACCTCAATGACAAAAATGACAGGAGTAGATACAGACATATAGAGGAAGTTCTTGATTATCAAATAAGTCTTCAGTGAAGTATTGATCAAGTGATAAGTCTTAAAGTATATGCTCCCTTTTAGTAATCAAACAGACCTACTCCTATGATTGACTATAAGTTTGCTCATTTACTCATGGAGCATTCACTGAGTTCTGACTCTATAGCAAGCTCTGTACTACTGGGGCTGAGTATAAAAATGACATCGTGTCTTCCCTCAAAGAGCTCACAGTCCATTTGGAGAGACAAGTAAATTGATGTGTACCATGCAGCATATGCCCAGAATATCACAGGAATGCAGAGGAGGGGCACCTGATCTAACTTGGGGCAACTACAAACAGTTTGGTGTTGCTGGAACGTGAAGGATAACTCGAGAAGTGTTGAGAGCTGATGCCAGAAAAGTAGGCTGGGGTAAAATCATGGAGGCTTAGTCTATTTTGATAAAGAACTAAGACTTTAATTGTGTGAATAATAGAGAATATTTGAAAGATTTTACTGGTGAAGTTACATGCTGCATAAAGAAAAACTTCATTCATTCCAGGGAATCACTAACACAAAAATAGTTTGTAACCTGTAAATGCTATTGAAATGCTCATTATTTTCAACCATCCTCCTTTACATCTGGGCATTTGCTCTGGGATGATGAACAGAATATTCTCAGTTGAGTTCAGATTTGTGCCCACAAATTTCTTAGACTACATTAGGTTAGAAATAAAATTTCTTAGAAATTGATTCTTGATTTCATTTACAGTATACACTGAATGCAAAACTGTGAGTGATAAGGAAGTCTAAAACAGAACTAGGATATTTCAAGCAAGTTTGAAAGAATCAATTTAAACAATCAATTGTTTCTCTTAGAAAGACCTATAAAATTGACTCAGATATTCAACAAGGCTTCCTCCTTCCCTTTCACTGATTTACTCAACAAATGTTCATTAAATGGTTTCTCTGTACCAGGCACCGTGCTGGATCCTGAAAATACAATGGTGTACAAAATAGAGTCTTATGGGCCTCACATAGTTTACATTCCAGGGAAAGAGAGATATTAATAGCTATGCAAATATACATACTATGTAAGCGCTATGAAGGAAAAAGTTGAAATTATATTTGTTATGGAAAACCTGCACGAGTTGGGGAGAGAATAGTGCATATCGCTTTTTCAAGGAAGTAACAGTTGAGCTAAAATCTAAAGGATGGTATTATATAGGGTGATAGGAGGTAGTATTCTAGGAACAGTCTATGCAAAGGCCCAAGAAGGGAAAAGGACAGGTGCCTTCAAGGAACTAAAAGATGCCTGGGGGGGGGGGACCTAGAGATGAGACTAGAGATATGAGCAAGGTCTGCTCATCCATGGCCTTTGGTCATATTAGAGATTTATGCTAAAAGCAATTTTTTAAAAAAGACTTTTAAACGTTTTGACCTTGGGGTTTCAAGTGAGCTGGCTGCAGAGTGCACAATGGATTGAAGGACCAGAACAAATGCAGTTAGGAGGCTGGAGCAGCACTTGGGGTGAGAACTGATGCTGGCTGAGGCTAGGGTGGCTGCAGCAGAGATGGGGAGAACTGAACAGATGCCAGAAATATCTCAGAGGTAAAACTGGCACGCTGTGGAGATGGAGTGGTCATGGTGATAAGCCAGAGGGAGATGTCAGAAAGAACTCCCAAATTTAGGGCTTCTCCAACCAGATGGATGGGCTGCCACTCATGGAGACAGCAGCGGTCCAGGTGTGGGATGACCGAGCACTTGTTTGGTTTTGTCCATGTTTAACTGGAGGTACTTCTTTTTTTTTAAAGATTTTATTTATTTATTTGAGAGAGAGAATGAGAGACAGAGGGCACGAGAGGGAAGAGGGCAGAGGGAGAAGCAGACTCCCCGCCGAGCAGGGAGCCCGATGCGGGACTCGATCCCAGGACTCCAGGATCATGACCTGAGCCGAAGGCAGTCGCCCAACCAACTGAGCCACCCAGGCGCCCTAACTGGAGGTACTTCTAAGACATCAGTAGATGACTTGTTGAGTAGGTATCTACATATATAATATATATTCTCCATAGTAAAAAATCTTTTTATTTTCTCCTCAGTGCTGTTCTTCTCCCCACTGTCTTTCCCATTTCAATAAATGAGCCTACACTCTCTGTTATTCACTCTCAAACCAAGAGATCATCCTTAATTCTTCTTCCTTTTTCTTTTTTTTTTTTAAGATTTTACTTATTTGACAGAGAGAGACACAGCAAGAGAGGGAACACAAGCAGGGGGAGTGGGAGAGGGAGAAGCAGGCTTCCCACTGAGCAGGGAGCCCGATGCGGGACTTGATCCCAGGACCCTGGGATCATGACCTGAGCCGAAGGCAGACGCTTAACGACTGAGCCACCCAGGCGCCCCCATCCTTAATTCTTCTCTTCCTCACACCTGCATCCAAGCCATCAACAGGTTTTACCAGCCTTACCTTCAGCATAGGTCCTGAATCCCAACTTCTCCCCACCTTCTCCACCAACATTCTGGTTGAAGCCAGATTCATCTCTTACTTTAACTTCTGCATGCCTCTTACTCCTCTCTATGGTTCCATTCTCATCACCTCCTAGAGTTTATTCACACAGAAGCCAAAAGAATCTTTTATATATGTATTTTTTTATTTTTTAAAGATTTTATTTATTTGAGAGAGAGAGCAAGGGCACGAGCAGGGGAAGGGGCAGAGGGAGAGGAAGAGAATTTCAGCAGACTCCATACTGAATGTGGAGCCTGACACAGGGCTCAATCTCACAACCCTGAGATCACAACCTGAACTGAACTCAAGAGTTGGATACTTAACTGACTGAGCCACCCAGGCACCCCAAAAGGATCTTTTAAAAGCATCAATCAAACCACGTTCCTCCCCCTCTAACAGCCCTCCCCTTTTTTCCCGTAACTCTTACAATAAAGCCTGAAACAGTGTTGACCATGGGCTCCCAGGCCCTAGGAGACCTAGTGCCTGCCTTCCTTCCCCACCTCATCTCCCCGGCTCACTTCTCTCTCTTCACAACTATCTCTTGCTGCTCCTTAGATAGTCTCTACTTCTGAAATGCTGCTTTGGAATGTTCTACTTCCACAGTCTTGCATGACTTGCTCATTCATTTCATTCAGGTTTTTCCTCAAAAATCATTTTCTCAGAGACTCAGTCTCATTAGTTATTGGGGAAATGGTAATGAAGACCACATGTAACATTATCTCATTCCCATTAGACTGTCAAAAATGAAGATGTCTCCTCATCCCACGTGGGTCAACTGGAACTCTTAATGACTTCTAGGTGGGAATATAAACTGGTACCACTCCTTTAGAAAACAATTTGGTATTATCATGTAAAGTTGAACACTGACCCAGCAATTCCACTGGCAGGAATGTTATGGAGGAACTCCCGTATATGGGCATCAAGAGGCACACAAAAGAATGTTTAGCAGCACTGTTCAAAGAGTAAAAGGCTGGAAACAATCCAAATATCCATCAACGAGGCAATTAATCAATAGGTTCTGCACATTCACCCAACAGACCATAACTCAGCTGTTAAAATGAATGAACTGAAGCCACATGCAGCAATGTGGAACAATGATACTATTTTTTTTTAAGATTTTATTTATTTATTTGAGAGAGAGAGAGGGCGTGTGTGAGAGAGAGAGCAGGAGCAGGGGGGAGGGGCAGAGGGAGAGGGAGAAGAAGACTCCCTTGAGCAGGGAGCCCGATGTGGGGCTTCATCCCAGGACCCTGGGATCATGACCTGAGCCGAAGGCAGATGCTTAACCAACTGAGCCACCCAGGTGCCCAAAACTATTTTTAAAAAGCAAAATAAATAAGCAAAATGAAATAATATAGTGCTATGGATATATCCATAAGTGATTAACACTATTTTTATAAAAGGCAAGAGAAGAATTTAACAAAAAATTTAAGAAGTGGTTACTTCAAAGCATAGACAGGTAGATGGGAAAAGACCAAGTACAGGGGGATGAAACAGAATTGTTTAGTTTGAGATTAGGTGGTAGGTTTGATATGTTTGAAAGTATATGTTGATATATGTTATGCTTCATAACTTATAAACATGGTAGCACGTATATATTAAATTTAGGTAATATAAATTAAAATACAAAGTAATGGCTAAAGCAAGATGAAGGAGAAAGTTACTACTTTAGGTAACTTTTTAGTTACTTTTCCCCTAACTATTAAAATAACTACTGCACCTCTTCTCTGGATTTTATTTTTCTTCACAGAACATGTGACTGCTAAAGGTACATATTTCTACGTACATACATAACACACACATTCATTTTCTTAAGTTTCTCCCACTAGAATGTAAAGTCCCTAACTGTGGTGTCTTTGACATTCTTGTCCACCGCAGTATCTCCAAGGCCTAGAAGGTACCTGACACACACAATAAATATTTATGGGATAAATGAATAAATGCATGAACGAATGGCCTATATAGCACAAGCGAAGTACTAGGGCACTAAAGATTTAATGCAGGGACTCTGGCGTCAAACCCAGGCTCTAGTCAGTCTTAGACTGGGTGACCAGAAGTGAGTTACTTAACTTCATTGTGTCTGAGTATCCTCATCTACAAAACAGGGTAATGGTGTGGTTAAGATTGCTAAAGAAAAGGGAAGCCTGGGTGGCTCAGTCGGTTAAGCATCTCCCTTTGGCTCAGGTCATGATCCCGGGGTCCTGGGATCAAGTCCTACATTGGGCTCCTTGCTCAGTGGGGAGCCTGCTTCTCTCTCTGCCTGCAGCTCTCGCTGCTTGTGCTTGCTTGCTCTCTGACAAATAAAATTTTAAAATCTTAAAAAAAAAAAAGAAGATTGCTAAAGGATTTACTTGACTATAGAGAATAGGGGTGATTGGACGGGAGGTGGGTGGGGGATGGGCTAGATGGGTGATGGGTATTAAGGAGGGCACTTGTGATGAACACTGGGTGTTATGTGTAAGTGATGAATCACTAAATTCTACTCCTGCAATTAATATTACACTATATGATAACTACCTAGAATTTAAATAAAAATTTGAAACATTAATAAAGAAAGAAAAAGAATTTAGCACTTTGGCACAAAATTATTATTACAGAGTAACAACAGAACTTTCCCTCATAAAAGATGTCCATTTCAGTGGTTGTAAGCAACTGGAATTCTTTAGGCAGTTTTTCTATGACCAATTTCTTCCACACCCAATTTTAAAACATGGACCAATTTGGAATCCTACAGTTATTTCTGTAGTTTGGTCAAACTAAAGATGTGCTAGGAAAATTTGTAACCACCAAACTTCCAGTGAGGACAGAACAATTTAATCTTGCATGGCCCTAGCCACCAACTTAGGAGATCAGCCAGAGGAGAAGAGTAAAAATAGCACCTGCCATCTTTTGAGGGCTTTTTCTAAGCCAAACAACTTAGACACATCATCTTGCTAATTCTTGGGAAGTCAATGTGTATAAGAACTCCAGAAGTAGGCTTATTGTAAACTGTTTTAAACTTTGGGCCTGAGCAGGTTCTGCTATGGAGATGATATTCAAAAAGAAAGTAGCAATTCTTGAGAGTAGATTTGCACTACCAGCTGTAATACATTCTTTTAAAACAAAACAAAACAAAAAGCAAGGGATGCCTGGGTGGCTCAGCGGTTGAGCGTCTGACTCTTCATTTTGGCTCAGCTCATGATCTCAGGGTTGTGAGACTGAGCCCCGCAGTGGGCTCTGTGTTCAGTGTGGAGTCTCCTTGTCCCTCTCCCTCTGACCGCCCCCCAAAATAATAACAAAAACCCACAAAAAGCAAAATCTCTCTTTCACATACTAAATGATGCCTTATTATATAGTAAAAAACCAGGGCCTTTATTGCTGTGAAACCCACGTGGTCCCTTCTAAAAATTGCTTTAGCAACACCACCTCTACCTCAAAAGGATCAAACTCTGCAGTGCTGCTGGCTCACGGTGTTCCCAGGACACTCACAATAAAGAAGAAACTTTCACTGAATTAATCCATGTTTTCCATCTGAACTATAGCCACGGACCCAGGGCATCCCTCCCTCCAGAGGGACCACACCCTCCTGGAGTGCTCTCAGTCCTTCTGAGAGATCTGCTCCAGCTCTGTTCAGGCTAGGGATATAGAGGACACTCCAGGTGCTCTAATGACTTGGAAGAATCCCAGGTTAATAATAATACTGACTCATAACAATGACCCTTTATACAGTTCTTACTATATATTAGGCAGTATTTATTCTGAGTTTTTGCATATATTTACTCATTTAATCTGCATAACTACTCCATGGGGTAGATATAAGGCTTGCAATTTGACTAAATCCCGTAAGTGAGACTCATGAAAGTGAACACATGATATCTATATGCAAACTGACCTTGCAGAACAAGGTTAAGACCAGAGCAGAAATCCCCAAAGGCCCCCACTAGTAAGAAATTCAGCAGCTCCCTGTGGCCTGGCCTCTTGAGTTTGATCGCGTCGGGCACCCCCTTTTCCAATCCAAAATGCTATTTCTCCAGAATTAATAAATGAAGAGGAGGAGCGCAGAGGAGTACTTAATTTCTGTCACATCCCACTCCCTGACTCCTTCTCGTCGAGTTTACTGCCTGCATGCAACTCTCAGACCTATCTTATATCCCATCACTTAACATCACCCAGGGCATCTTAACTCCCTTCTGGCCTTTTGACACAGCCAAAACTTCCTCTTGGAATTTCGTCCTGATTCTAGTGTCTCTCTATCACCTCTCTCCAGTCTCTCTACGTTTATAACATTCTGCGGATGTTTCCTATCCCATGCAATTACTGATTTCATTTTTTATCTTGTCCCTCTCCTCTTTAAACTTTTAGCATCTTGAGACCACAGGCGACATTTGCTTTCCCAGTGTCTGATAAAGAACTGCCGGGGCTGCTGCAGACGCGCAATAATGTTAACTGACTGCATGAACTAAGAAAGCCATTGCTCCTGGTGAACAACACATCATTTCTCATCATCCACCTACACAATGCCTTTGCAGAACCAGTGGGATGGAAGGATTAGAAAGGGAGGGGTCCCTGAACTAGCCGGAGCTGCCTGGTTAGTTATGAAGAACTTACAAGAGAACCCTTTCTGAGAGCTTTGCTTCCAGCCCCAGAATTTAAACTTGCATCCTTTTCAATCAAACAATAACCATCACTACCACCTACGACCAAGGCTTCCATTTAATCCTTGGGACTTCTCACTTCATTAATATCCAAGTTTCTGAATAGCTTTTGAAGTTCAGTGAAAGGCTGCTCACAATGTTTTGAGCAGAGTTTCTGTTCTGAGAGTTACTTTTTCTCTTCTGGGCAAACCACATTTGGTTTTCCTTTATTCTTCTAATAAATGCTGTTTAAAAGGCTGGAGGCATTGAAGGTGAAGCGAGAAAGATACATCTAGAAGTTGCTAATCAATACGGAATTTCTCTGGGCGCCTGTGTGACCTCAGCGTTTTTCACATTTCCACAGGTCTCCTTGGAGACAGTTGCTATGATCACGCAGTGTCCCCGGCTAAAAATCTTCAAAATGTGGACTGCTGCTTTTATTCTCTCTCATCTCCTCTTTATTAGCAGTTTTGACCTCACCCAGAGTTTATTTCTCTATGAATGTAATCTGCTCATAATTTTTTATCCCATAACATTCCAAACAGAGTATCCCCGGTTCTTTTGGTCCCCGGAAATGCTTTTATTTGGATTATAACATTTGGCAGTCCATTAGAAATATCATTTATACTTTTATGTTTCCTGATTCCCTGAAAGTAAATTATTCATAGGACAGTCCACCCTGCCTACCTCCTCTTTTTCAAAAATACTGATTTGCCCTTGAAGAAACTAAGCATTGACAATGAAAACACTCGACCTGTTGATTCTTATTATGTTGCTTATTTAGCAAGCTTGGCTTGGAATATTTCAAGATTAATTTTAAAATATATGTATCTTTTCTATGTCCCCTTTTGACTAAAGTTAATGTAAGTATACTTTTATTTGGTTCTGCATGCATTATTCACATTTCAAATACCTAAATTATTTCCTAATGGCTATTTCTTACAAATATGTGAGAAGAAAAAGAACTCAAAGTGCTGAATATACTATAACAAAATCTAAGTATTGACTGCTCAGTAAATGGGGAAGGCTAAAATGCAATTTCTGAAAACAATCTTTGCACTCTCCAAGCAAGGTGAGCTACTTTACTGAAATCTAGAATTCAAATGTAAATTACAAGACTGATCATTCAGAGCGTTTCCAAAATCCTAATTAGCTAAATCTGCAGGGTAGGGAACACATCTAGAAATAAAATATATGGTAAATGGATCAGAGAGAGATCCTTGCAGGGTTTTCCTGTAGCTACTGTATTTTTGAAAAGAGGAACAGCTCAAGGACAAAGACCAAACAAAGTTCACATCTTGGAAGGAGGGAAATGCCAGTGCCGCAGGGTTACGATCATGAGAATGGGTGGCAACAGGATACAAAGGCGTTTTGTTAGTACAGGTATAAATAAAAGAATGCAAACACTTTGTTCATATGAAAAAAATAGTGCTACCTAAATTTAGGCTAGTAATTTTTACAGTTAACAATATTAAAATGTAGATTTTATAGATAGTTAAACATTAGAAATTAATTCTTCTGGACCTGCTTTAAACATTTCTTTAACATTCAGGGTTAAATCAGAAGGAATCTATGGAGCCTGTGAGTTAGTGAGGTCACCAACAAGAAATAAATAGTGGGAATTCATTCACCTGTTCACTCATTCAACCACAATTACCTTAACATTCATTTTGCACCAAGTACTTTGGTTGGCGTTCGGGATGCAAAAGTGATTAAGACCGAGTCTTAATCACCCTTAAGAATTCAGTGGAAAAGACAGAACCATCAAAGTATAATAACTGAGGCACAAAACAGAGTATAATTCAGTCTTTAAAAAGGGACAAGTGTCTGATGTGAGAAACCATTTTAGGAGAGTTGCAGTTTCTCTGTTTTGGATGTGAAATTCGTTACTGTTGACACAAAAATACTGTCCATACAAAGATCAAGCTTGTTCTCAGGGTGGTTATAGTACAACATAGAGGACAGACAAGAAAAAATGACAACTAGTACTTCTCAAATCATCATGGTGAAGGGCCAGTTTCTTTGAATCCTTCACGGACTGATACTTCTGAAAAAAAAGAAACCTAGAAAAAGGAAATAAAAATTCTAAACACTTGTCTTCAAGTTTTGTACTTATTTCATGAAGAAGAGTAACATATCTCAGTCCATGGACAAGCATAATAAAGTATTATGGTGGGCGCCTGGGTGGCTCAGTTGGTTAAGCGACTGCTTTCGGCTCAGGTCATGATCCTAGAGTCCCGGGATCGAGTCCCGCATCGGGCTCCCTGCTCGGCAGGGAGTCTGCTTCTCCCTCTGACCTTCCTCCCTCTCATGCTGTCTCTCATTCTCTCTCTCTCAAATAAATAAATAAAATCTTAAAAAAAAATAAAGTATTATGGTGCTAAAATAAAAGTATATAAGCTGGTGTCACATAGAAGGAAGTTATCGGTTTACGAGGAGAGGCAGAGAGTTAATCTAAGGAAAAGCTTTATGGAAGATGTGATCCTTGAACTGTGTCTTAAAAAAAAAAATGGGGGCGCCTGGGTGGCTCAGTCGTTAAGCGTCTGCCTTCGGCTCAGGTCATGATCCCAGGGTCCTGGGATCAAGCCCCGCATCAGGCTTCCTGCTCAGTGGGGAGCCTGCTTCTCTCTCTCCCACTCCCCCTGCTTGTGTTCCCTCTCTCGCTGTTGTCTCTTTCTGTCAAATAAATAAAATCTTTAAAAAAAAAAAAAAAAGGAGGATTCCCCAGAAAAACACTGTGAGGAGCATTCCAGGCAGGAGTAACAAACACACAGAGGCGGGAAGAGCAAGAGTTTCTATAAAGCTGAGTAATGAGAGAAAGGGAAGGCCAGTCTAAAAGGGGTTTATAAGCTGAATATGAGCATTATCATCTGAATGGCCCCCCATCTGGTGAAATTTCATAAAGACTGAAAAAAGAAAGCAGTTGATTCCTTTACTGGGTATTTAAAATACTGTTACAAAACCAACTCCTGGGACAGTCACAAGTGAATCTAAACCCTCTGGGTGGGGTTCATTAAATACGTACTACCTTATAAATATGTGACTTCCTCTTTCTTTAGAGTTAACATTGCAGATAATGAACCTTTGTCATAGTTTTAAAATGATGGAGAAAAATTCCCGTCATGCCAGACCTAGAGTTTTCAGATGTGGAGGGACAGGGTTTATATTCCTCGTCCTGTTTTTGTTTTTGATTTGATTTTTACTTTGCCATCTTTCCTTGCCGACGGTCAAAGCAGAAAAGAATGTGGGCTCTGTCTAGTGCTGACTTTCACCTGCTCCATGACCGTGGACAATTCACTTACCCTTCCAGTTTTCTTAACTACATAAGAGGGATGGTGATAGTCCCACCCCACAGTGTTATCGTACTGGGAGGATTAAATTAATACAAGCGCTCCTAAGAGTGACTGACAAATTATAGGTGATCAGTGTCAATAGAGTTAATATCACTAAAATAAAAGGAAATACATGGATGTATAATATCCCTTTTCTCCCCTCTACCTCCAAACCCCACAATGTCATTCACAGAAGTATCCAAAAGTAGGACCAAGTGGGCTCCCTCGATTCTAACCCTGTACATCATCCAGTATTTCTTCAACCTAAACACGTATTACAGATGGAGAAAATAGAGCTAATTATAGGCTTCGGAGTAAAAGGACTAAGGCAAATCAATAGAGAAGAGCTTATTTTCCATCCTGATCCTACCTTAGTGATCCCTAAAATTAGAAGCCAGTAGTTTTGGGTTATTGAAAGAAACTTCCTCTGAGAGAGGAAACCGGAATAAGACAAGACAGTTTAGGCAGGCTTTATTTAAAACATTTAGCACCTCTTAGAAATGTAAAGTAATCAAGGCGAGGCTTAAATATTTCAAAGTCTGAGATGGTCGTGGAGAGTTCACCGCGGGTTTGACAACAACTGGGGACTACGGAGTAAGCAATGCGGTGCCACTTCACACAGAGGCTTAACAAGGGGACGAAGTAATTTTGGGTCAGGAATGTAAGAGTTTATCTTAATTTAGCAGCTGTAGAGCTGGCAGCAGCCACATCGAATGAAGCCTTTGCAACGAGATCAGCATAGGGCACAGCCAGGTCTAGACAAAACACCACCACGACACGGACAGGCACGGCGGCTCCCAGTATCCGCACAAATTCCAGAGATAGAGCCAAGGCTACTTGAGATGTTGCTGGCACATACGCAGAAACTTGAAAACTCTAGAGGCCAGGGAATTCTGTGGGCCACCTTACAGATGCTAAAGGCACTTGGCAAATGCTTTTAGGAGGCTTTCAGTATCCTGGGTAATATGATGCTTTTTATTTTCCTTACACTTCAAATTTATTGTCAAGTGTATTGTTTCTGAGACCTACTCCTTTTCCCTCTGTTCTCCAAACACTTCCACATCTTCACCGTGTAGTTGTCAGGACAAATGGAAGAGCTCTTTAGTCCCAGGTGTGGCCCTTTAAGACCAGGCTAGGCTGGACTCTGTTCTCACCTGCCAAAGAGCTGACCTATAGGAAGTAAGTACAAGCATTGTCCCTTAAATGCAAAAAATTATATTGGTTTTACCATCAACTATAGAGAGACTATAAAAGTATAAGAGAAAATGTTATTATGACATCTAGAACCATGATCAACAACCTCTCCACTGCATATTTGCTTTCATTATATTTTTAACCTCTTAATTCTGCTTTGCTACCATCTCATAGATATTACTAAAACATTACTGTAAGACTCCATGTATTTTTTTTCCTAAACAATGTGCCATGACTTCAGTGTGTTTTAAAATACCCAGTATTACCTATACCTGAGAAAGGATGCAAACAGTGGCATCTCAATGCCTACAAGTTCAAAATAGGACCAAAGAGGGTAGGGAAGGAATTGGGCTACCCTGTATTAGTCTGCACTGATAAATTTAATAATCGAGTAGAGTTAGAAGGATAGTCAACTGGGGTGCCTAGGTGACTCAGCTGGTTAAGTGTCTGACTCTTGATTTCAGCTCAGGTCATAATCTCAGGGTTCTGGGATAGAGCCCCAACGTCGGGCTCCCAGTTTAGGCAGAGCCTGCTTGTCTCCCTCTCTCTCTTCCCCTCTCCCTGCATGCACGCATGTGCTTACTCTCTCTCAAATCTTAAAAAAAAAAAAGAAAAGATAGTCAACTAAAGAAAACAAAACAGTAGTTTATATGCCAGTGACCTTGGGGGAGGAAAAAACCCAGAACAGAAGTCATAGACATATTTAGTTAAAATTATTAGGCTGCCAGAGATTGAGGAAAACAATTTCCTGTTAATATCTGACAATATAAAACACCTACTTAGCAGGTGTTTACCTGCTAAGTAGCAATAATCATGCCAAAATTACAACTCTCAGGTCTTCAAGTTAGATTTTGAACTTAACCCTGTTCAAGTCATTCAATCATCCAAAGAAGCATTTATAAAACATCTATTAATTATGTAACACTGCATCCGACTTCCTGGAGTAAATAAAAGATAAACCGAGATTTTCAAACCCTTTCCTCCACAAATTTATACTCTGATGGTTAGTTTTGGGTCAACTTGGATAGCAATATAGTACCCAGGAATCAAACACTAACCTAGATGGTGCTGTGAAGGTGTTCTGTAGGTGTTTAAAACATCTACAAACAGCTGACATTAAGTAAAGGAGATCAGCCTCCATAACGTATGTGGGCCTCAATCATTTGAAAAGCCATTAGAGCAAAAACTAAGGTTTCCCAGAGAGAAGAAGGAATTCTGCCTCAAGGTTGCAGCATCAATTCCTGCCTGAGTTTCTAGCCGGCTGGCCTGCCCAACAGATTTTGAACTTGCTGAAATCTATTCCGTTGATTCTGTTTTTCTGGAGAACCTTGACTGATAGACACTCTTATGAGCAATTATAAGCAAATAGGAAGAATAAATTGCTACAAATATGCCTAATATAGGTATGTCCAAGAGTGTACACTCAAAGAATCCAGTATAATAGTATGATTTCTATAGTGGGACCAAGTATACAAGACAGAAGGAATATAAAAGGAGTGCCTATATTTGCCTGCGGCAGTCATGGCTAGCCAAAAAGCCCTGTGATTTGAAAGGCTACAAAGAAGATTTTCTACAGAAAAGGAAAAAGCACACACAGTTGAAGAGATGCTAGAATGCAGAATCTATGTACTGAAGCATAAAGTTAAAAGTCAGAATGAAAGCCAAAGGATGGAGCAAATGATATAATAGATAAAACGGGTTGCATACAAAAGGCCCTGTCTGCATATGAGAAAGATAAGATCATGGAAGATAAAGCTTAAAGTGTGTTAGGTCCTAACAAATTTCTTAGCTGTTCAATTTTTGTTTTTTTTATAAATGCATAAATGAATGCTGCGTTACATTAAATTGTTACTGTAAAGATGTAGTTAAAATAAGCAGAACAAGTTCAGCAATGTGGCAGGATACAAGATCAATATATAAGAATCAATTATCTTTCTATATGCTAACAATGAACAATCTGAAGACAAAATTAAGAAAATCCCATGTACACTCTTACGCAGAAAAAAAAATCTCTAGGAAAAACTTTAACAAGTGTAACACATGTCAAAAACTACAAAACATTGTTGAAAGTTATTAAAGATCCTAATAAATGGGAGACATTGCTTGTTCATCGATCTTAAGACATTATTTAGTGTTAACACGGAAATAGTCTCCAGCTGGATCTAAAGATTCAACAAAATCCCTATCAAAATCTCAGCTAGTTTGATTTTTTCAAAAACTGGTAAGTTGGTCCTAAAATTCATATGGAAGCAACCCAGGATAGCAGGGGGGAAAACAAACAAAAAAGAACAACCTTGAAAAAAAAAAAAACAAAGTTGGAAGACTTTTACTTCAAAACTTACTACAAAGCCACAGTAATCAGGACAGTGTGGTTCCTCATAAGGACATACATATACATCAATGAACTAGAACTGACAGTCAAATACAAATCCTCACATTTATGGCTGATTTTCAACAGTGATCACAAGACAATTGAATGGGGAAAGAATAGTCTTTTCAACAAATGGTGTTAGACAACTGGATATCCATATGCGAAAGAATGAATTTGGACCTCTACCTCACACCTTACACAAAAAATAATACAACATGAGTCACAGGCTTAAATGTAAGACCTAAAACTATAAAACTCCTGGAAGAAAATATATAAATAAATATTTATGACCTTGGTTTAGGCAATGGTTTTTAGATAATGGCACTAAAATCACAAGTGACATTAACAATAAAAAATTAAATATAAAAAAAACCCACAAGTGACAAAAGAAGAGGTAAGGTGAACTTCATAAATATTTAAAATGTTTATGTCTCAGGGACACCATCAAGAAAATGAAGACAACTCACAGAATGGGAAAAAATATCTGCAAGTCAGATATCTTATAAGGGATCTGTATCTAGAATATATAAAGAATTCTTACAATTCAACAATAAAGAGAAATATTCAATTTTAAAATAGGCAAAGAATTTGAATAGACATTTCTCCAAAAAAGATATACAAATGTCCATTAAGCACCTAAAAAGATGCTCAATATCATTAGCCATCAGAAAGATGAAAATCAAAACCACAGTAAGATACCACCTCACACTCATTAGGATGGCTAAAAATCATTAAGTCAGATAATAGCAAGTGTTGGTGAGGAGGTGAAGAAAATTAGCACCCTCATATATTGCTGGTGGGAACATAAATGATACAGCCAGTGTGGAAAACAATTTGGTGATTCCTCAAAATGCTAACCACAGAGTCACCATATGACTCAGCAATTCCACTCCCAAGAATATGCCCAAGAGAATGAAAAATTTATGTCCATAAAAAAATTTGTACACAAATGTTCATAGCAGCATCATTTATAACAGTAAAAGAAAACAACCCAAATGTCCATCAACTGATGAATGGATAAACAATATGTGGCATCTCCATACAATCGAATGTTATTCAGTCATAAAAAGGAATGAAGTACTGATACGTGCTATGACACAGATGAACCCTGAAAACACATGCTCAGTGAATGAAGCCAGACACAAAAGATCAAATATTTGTATGATTCCACTGACAGGAAATGTCCAGAATAGACTAATGCATAGGAACGGATAGATTAGTCATTGCTTGGGCTGGGGTGGGGTCAGGTAGGGCATAAAGAGAGAGCAAAACTGGGGTGATTGTTAACGAGTAAGGAGGTTCTTTTCGGGGTGTGGAAAAATGTTCTGAATTTATATTGGGGCAATAGTTGCACAACTGTGAATATACTAAAAACCATCAAACCACTTTAAATGTGTGAATTTCGTGGAATGTGAAGTATATCTCAAAGCTGTAAAAAAAGGAGATGTGATGTAGTTGGATAATCCAACTGGATTAAGCAGAAAACCTTTTCAAAATAGAACAGATGTGTTAAAGGGTAGGTGGTACCAGAAAAGGAGGGAAATATATAGTGCGGGAGCTTGATGTTTCCCCAAGGTGGGTCTCTAGTGATCACCCTCCATGCTCAACTCTCCTCAGGGACAAACTAGTAGCCCAACCTCCCAGGAATCTGATTCTCAACAGTCGCACAAGGACTAAAGGCATTTGGAGTTAAGTTACTTGAGTGTTAGCACCTTAGAGACACTGTCCTTGGATTCTTCTGTTTCCCACAGCTACCCTAGTTTTGGTTGTTCAATTCTCCTTTAATTCTGTCTCCCATAATTAAAATTCTATAATGTGAATAAACTGCTCCTTCCTTGCTTAGGTAACCCCAAGTCAGTTTCTGCTGGGGAAAAAAAAAATGGATTATTTTTGGATATTCAGGGAAGGCTGTCGGATGTGTACAAGTATCATGAGATTTACTGAGACAAAGTGCAAAACGTAAA
Source organism: Leptonychotes weddellii (assembly GCF_054177405.1). NCBI lineage: Eukaryota > Metazoa > Chordata > Mammalia > Carnivora > Phocidae > Leptonychotes > Leptonychotes weddellii. Next base: position 112,350,927 of record NC_138373.1, on the reverse strand, counting down.
CTAATTTCCCCTGAAGAATTTCTGATACAGAACATTCCTTTAGGAATTCACCTAGTGATACTGACAGGTTACTGTAACAAATTGTTGTTCTAACTTCACTAGGCAGAGACCAAATATTCTTTTCAGTGGTAGTATTCACTATGCTGCTAAGCAAACCAGATGAATAGAGATATAAATATTATTATGTCTAACACTTTAAAGAAGGAGGTAAATTCAGGCATTAGGAGATTGCTGACAAATCTTATATACCTGAACAGTGTTTCTCAAATTTGAATAATGGATGAACTTTTTTAATACAAAAGAGTCCTGGAAAAATGGAAAAACCTCAAAGTGGGAAACCCTGTATCATAATTTTAGCTTCATAATAGTTATCTTTTTTAAAGATTTTATTTTTAAGTAATCTCTACATCCAATGTTGGGCTTGAACTCAGAACCCGGAGATCAAGAGTCTCATGCTCCACCGACTGAGCCAGCCAGGCGCCCCCGTAATGGTCACTGATACCAATTTGATTATAAAAGCAAAAGTCAGTGTGACTGGTTACAATTCAATGTCCATCAACAGGTGAATGGATAAACAAAATGTCAGATCCATACAATGGAATACCGATCAGCAGTGAAATGAAATGAACTACTGACATGCTACAACCAGATAAACCTCAAAAACGTCATGCTAAAAGAAGACAGATGCAAAATATCACAGGTTGTTTGATCCCACTTATGTGAAATGTCTAGAAAAGGCAACTTTATATAGACAGACAGCAGATCAGTGGGTACCTGGGACGGCAAGTTAGATCAGGGATTAACAACATAAAAACAGGAGGGATTCATTTTTGGGGTAGCGGCAATGTTTTCAATCTAGACTGAAACTCCAAGTTAGGTTGAGAACAGCCACACAACAAACCAAGACTGCAGTGATGGCTGCGCAACTCTATAAATTTATTGAAATGTACACTTAGAACAGGTGAATTATTTGGTATGTAATTGCAGCTGAATAAAGCTTTTCAGGGGGGAAAAAAGTAAATGCGAGGCAACAATAAATAGGTCAAGAGGTCATAATCCAAAATATACCCCTGTAAGAGCACAGAGAAAACTTCTAAACCATTTAAATAAAAATGTACAGAGAATTCAGGGACCTCTGAGAAAGCCCTCACACATCCCTATGTAGTTAAGAAAAATTGCCCCAAGGGTGTAAAACAGTCTTAAAGTTTTCTGGAGACCTAAACATTTTTACCCTCTTTTTGCAAGTACACAAAAAGACGAAACAACAACAAAAAATCAGCAATGTTTTATACTCATTTTTCTAGAGTGCCTTATATAAAGTCTTATGCCTTTTCGGTTATATTTCATTTATCTTCATATGCATTTATTATTAAAAACATGACCATAGGGGCGCCTGAATGGCTCAGTCAGTTAAGCATCCAACTCTTGGTCTCAACTCAGGTCTTGATCTCAGGGTCATGAGTTCAAGCCCCGCACTGGGCTCCACACTGAGCGTGGAGCCTACTTAAAAACAAAAACAAAGAACCCAAGACTGTAAAAATACATGTTTTTAAAAATAACCTATAGTTCTATACTTTTGTAGCTTTCCTTTCTTCTTCTTTTTTTAACCTAGCAACTGCAGGAACTCCCCTCTGTCTTCCAATAAAAACTCTCGGACCCTTCTCTAGGTTATATTAACCCTTTGCTTATTATTTTTTAAAAAGATTTATTTATTTATTTTGGAGAGAGAGAGAGAGAGAGCACACAGGGGGAGGAGCAGAGGGTGAGGGAGAGGGAGAGAATCCTCAAGCAAACTCCCCAGTGAGCAGGGAGTCCGACCTGGGGCTCGATCCCAGGACCCCGAGTTTATGACCTAAGCTGAAATGAAGAGTCAGTCGCTTAACTGACTGAGCTACCCCGGCGCCCCTAACCCTTCGCTTATTATAAATAGCAAAACTGAGTTTCCCAGTTTGTTCTTTTCCTTATTTCAGGTTCTTTTTTCTGTGTGCAGAGGTTACTAATTGTAACACAGTTCAATCTCTTAGTCTTCTTTCTAGGTTGTTTATCTTACAGTTTCAAGGCTGTAAGTTATCATTCGTCCATGGGTCTGATTATAATCTTTTAAAACAGAATGCACTGAGCATGCTATCTTGATGACTCAGGCTCATCTCCAAAAACACTAAGTATTGCATTTTGCCGTGTTACAGTGCCAACATAGCAAAAGAGCTTACTGAGGTATGTGGGCGTGTCTGTCACCCATTAAATGGCCGTAGGCTACCCATGCTTAAATCCTTCCTCGGTCGTCATCCTGTCTGCTTTGATTTCTCACTTTTGTCTGTGGGCCTGTTTATAGCTAGCACCCTTTTCTGTTTTCTGATGTACTGACTCCATTGTTCTATGATTAGGAAGCAGACCTATTAAACTTACTGGTTTAGAGTTGTATATAAATCAAAGCTGGGGTTTGAGGTTTTGAGTAAGAGTTTTTCAACTCCCCAGTATGTAAACTGCATGAGCTCTGGAACACTCACTTGGCTTTTTTCAAAAACATGCCGGTGCTTTACCAAGATAGTTGGACTGCCCCATACTACCGTGCTGGAACTCCTGTGCTCCGCTCTTACCAACTCAGCTGTTAAGGAATGCAAAAATAATGACAGCTTAGTTGTCGGTTAACTTGGACACAGGCAGCTACTACCTCCTCCTCTGCCCAGATTTTGGTAAATGATCGTAACATTTTCTTTTGTCATTGAACATAGCATGCATCAGAATTCGTTCTGACAACCCTTTAGTAAGAAACTAACAATATAGATGGGGCGCCTGGGGTGGCTCGGGAGGCTGAGCATCCAACTTGTGGTTTCAGCTCAGGTGATGATCTCATGGGCCATGACACAGAGCCCAGAATGGGGCTCCCCACTCAGTGGGGAATCTGCTTGGGGGTTCTCTCCCTGTGCCCCTCCCCCTGTGTACCAGGTGATTACAACATGGGGTTTAATTTTTCATTGTTATTCCTTTAAGAGTGTGTGTGTGTATTATAATATGTATATTTAACAATTTAAAAACATATCAGGGGGCGCCTGGGTGGCTCAGTCGGTTAAGCGTCTGACTTCAGCTCAGGTCATGATCCCAGTGTCCTGGGATTGAGCCCCGCATCGGGCTCGGTGCTCAGCAGGGAGCCTGCTTCTCCCTCTCCCTCTGCCTGCCTGTCTGCCTACTTGTGATCTCTTTCTCTCTGTCAAATAAATAAATAAAATCTTAAAAAAAAAAACATCAGAATTGTTGAAGCTAGGTATGGGTATATGGGGATTTATTGTACTCTTCCCTCTATTTTTGAGTATGTCTGCAAACTTCTAGAACAAAAATTTTATATACACACAATATACACACATATACTTTCATCTTAACACCCTCTCTAACACATAATACTTATAAAAAACCTAGTAAAACTGGGGCACCCAGGTGGCTCAGTCAGCTAAACGTCTGCCTTCGGCTCAGGTCATGACCCCAGGGTCCTGGGATCGAGCCCATGTCGGGTTCCCTGCTCAGTGGGAGCCTGCTTCTCCCTCTCCCTCTGCTTGCCGCTCCCCCTGCTTGTGCTCTCTCTCTCACTCTCTCAAATGAATAAATAAAATCTTTAAAAAAATAAAAGTAAATAAATAAAATAAAAACCTAGTAAAATTTAATGTCCTAAATGTTGTTACATACATACATACATACATACATAGGCTCTATGGATATGGGAAACAAAGGACTATGCTATCCTTAAAACACTTACAGTCTAACTGGGAGATTTAGACTTGACAGTATATGATGCAGTGGCCAAATGAAAAGTAGAACCAGAATCCAGAGAAAGGAGGGGTCGGTTTGGTTTAGGAAAGATGAGGATGCTATGACCCTTGGAAATGAGCAAATGTGACAAAAACAGTAAGCAATTAATACAAATAATAAATGTGCAAACTAATTTTAAGCAAATAGATTTGTGCAGGCCTCTTTATGCACCTGTCGTTTTGCTTCAAAGTGAGGAATCAAAGTTAACTGCAGTCTAGGAAAATGGAAAGAAAATAAACTACTGTTCCACTTCCACCCACTTTGTTACCTTCTAACCAAATCTTGTCAATCATTTTAGGGAAGACTTGGGAACAGGCGCCTCAGTTCCTCTGAAGGAGGCAGTAAAGCATGATGAGCACGGGCATCTGCAGTCAGCTGGCTCTTGTTTGGGTCTCATCCACCACCTGCAAGCTATGGGATCATACTACAAGACGCTTAACCATTTTGTGCCTCAGTTTCCCTATCTGTAAAATTAGGACAATGACAGTATCTACTTATAAGAGATACTAGGAGGGGGGCGCCTGGGTGGCTCAGTTGGTTAAGCGACTGCCTTCGGCTCAGGTCATGATCCTGGAGTCCCTGGATCGAGTCCCGCATCGGGCTCCCTGCTCGGCAGGGAGTCTGCTTTGCCCTCTGACCCTATCCCCTCTCATGTGTTCTCTCTCATTCTCTCTCTCTCAAATAAATAAATAAAATCTTTAAAAAAAAAA
>NC_138373.1:112335424-112345916 GCF_054177405.1 Leptonychotes weddellii | reverse complement strand
TTTAAAGATTTTATTTATTTATTTGAGAGAGAGAGAATGAGAGAGAGCACATGAGAGGGGGGAGGGTCAGAGGGAGAAGCAGACTCCCTGCCAAGCAGGGAGCCCGATGCGGGACTCGATCCCGGAACTCCAGGATCATGACCTGAGCCAAAGGCAGTCGCCCAACCAACTGAGCCACCCAGGCGCCCCTTGTTTTTGTTTTTTTTAAAGATATTTTATTTATTATTTATTTGAGAGAGAGAGCACGAGAGGGAAGAGGGTCAGAGGGAGAGGCAGACCCCCCGCTGAGCAGGGAGCCCGATGCGGGACTAGATCCCAGGACTCCAGGATCATGACCTGAGCCGAAGGCAGTCGCTTAACCAACTGAGCCACCCAGGCGCCCTGGTTAGTGGTAGTTTTAATCATGCTGAGAAGGTAACTCTAAATTACTTGGGATGATGAGAAGAATTGTTTTGGATGTTTGCATCTCCCATTTTCTTGTTAAACCCTCTTGAAGTGCATAACTTTGATTTACTAGGTGAAAACTAGCCTCTTTAATAGGTATGCTTCCCCTAGCTGAGGAAAGATTTAACATTAAGTATGGAAGGGTTAAAACAATCAAAACTGCAATATTTATATTTGTGTTAAAATATGTACAATTAAATTTGTACATACTTGTTTAGTCTTATGTATTGTGTTTGGCACATTAACAAACATATTATGTGTAAACGTTTGTTGTTACCACCATTACTTATCATATGAAAGAGAAATTGGCCAAAGAAAGTGACAGCCTTATAATTCAAACTTGAAGTACCCGATTAAGTAGTTGACTGAGACTCACGATCTTGAGTTAAAATCTTTTTAGATTTATGTTTAAAATAAAAATGAGAGAAATTTAGGAACAACTTACTAAAAGTTTAATTTATTAGATATGTTAGTACTATTTAATACTTATGGAGGTTTTGTTGATGAGCAAAGTATTTATAAGGAAAATTAAATTAATTAAAATGTTGTGATCTTTTTTGATATTAATATTCTTTTTAAAAAATTTAAATTCAATTAATATATAATGTATTATTAGTTTCAGAGGAAGAGTTCAGTGATTCATCAGTCTTATATAATACCCAATGCTCATTACATCATGTGCCCTCCTTAATGTTCATCACCCAGTTACCCCATCCCCCCACCCCCTCCCTTCCAGCAACCCTCAGTTTGTTTCCTATGGTTAAGAGTCTCTTATGGTTTGTTTCCCTCTCTGATTTCATCTTGTTTTATTTTTCCTTCCCTTCCCTATGATCCTGTTTTGTTTCTTAAATTCCATATATCAGTGAGATCATATGATAATTGTTTTTCTCTAATTGTCTTTCTCTAATTTCACCCTCTAGCTCCATCAACATCATTGCAAATGGCAAGATTTCATTTTTTTGATGACCGAGTAGTATTCCATCATATATATGTACCACATCTTCTTTATCCATTCATCTGTGGATTGGCATCTCGGCTCTTTCCATAATTTGGCGTTTGGCTATTGTGGACATGGCTGCTATAAACATTGGGGTGCAGTTGTCCCTTCAGATCACTACATTTGTATCTTTGAGATATAAACCTCATAGTGCAATTGCTGGGTCATAAGTAAAATGTTGCAATCTTTTAAATTAAATTTGCAAATAGGACCAAACATTATTCAGACTCTGATAGTTATTGTAAAAAATTGCTAATCATTTTATCCATTGGCTGAATAATTTTTCCAGTAAACTTAAGTGAGAACTTTCAGATTTTCAGCTCCTTGTGGCAACTTTAGTCTAGAGGGGAAAGCACATTCCTGTTGGCATCTGCATAGACTCAGTAAAAGCACAGGGAGAATACTGGAGAACTGCATGGAGATTCTTTCAAATAAACTTATGGCTTATGATATAGACTGGGAAAGCTTTGAGGAACTGACTTTCTGTGTTCTTCTACTTCAAGAGTCTTTTTTATTTTTTTAAAGTAAACTCTGCACGTGGGGCTTGAACTCAGGATCCTGAGATCAAGAGTCAGATGCTCTATTGACTGAACCAGCCAGGTGCCCCTACCTTAAGTGATTTTGCTGCAGTGATGAACATTAATAGACCTGGCAAAGCATGGGGTAGTCCATGTATACACAGGAATGCATGGATGGCTTGAGTGGTCACAGAGGGCAGATGAAGAAACCACCTCTGATCCCCTCAAAACAGAAGAGCTACTAGACATGACATAGCCTGCCAGTTAGAGAAATAATGCTAGTCTCAACAAATGATCAGTCCTTTATGTTTTATTATACAAACACTATGGCCCTTTTCTTTTTTCCTTTTTTTTTTTTGGAGAGACAGCACACATGGGGTGAGAAGGGCAGGGCAGAGGGAGGGAGGGAGAGAATCCCAAGCAGGCTCCACGCCCATTGTGGACCCCCACGTGGGGCTTGATCTCACCACCCTGAGATCATGACCTGAGCTGAAATCAAGAGTCAGTGGCTTAAAGGACTGAGCCACCCAGGCGCCACTGGCCCTTTACAATAGCGTGTTACCAGCACTCCTTGAAATGGATTTTTGATATTTGCTCACTTATGACTATTCTTTCTTCTCCTGAATATCAGGGTATTTCTCTCTTAGTAAGATGAACCCCTCTTCCACTGTGTAAGTGTGATTAGACTCACCTCTCCAGTGAGGACTGACCATAAGACAATTTTTCCTGAGGGGTCTTATCCTGTACACATATATAAAACAAAAGTTGTTACTTTGAGGTTTTAAGGCACTGGATATGCTAGCTACATTGTTACAGGTTGGTGATTACCTTCTGTATTTTCTTCATGCAATACCATTTTTAATAAATGAGAAGTTTTGGGTGGTGGTTCAGTCAATAAAGCTTCCGACTCTTGATCTTGGCTCAGGTCTCGATCTCAGGTGGTGAGGTTAATCCCCACATTGGGCTCTATGCTGAGCGTGAAGCCTACTTAAAAATAAAAACAAATTAAAGTAGAAAAAATAAGTTAGAAAGGTTTGTTTTAAAGTCTAAGTCTGTGATGTCTTTTCTACTGTAGTGGAGGGTAACATGAAAATTTTTCTATTTGTAGATCTCTTTATGGTAAGAAGAATAAGGACTGATTATACAAATTTTTAAAAGCATGTATGTTTTCATTTTCATTGTAAATGTTTTCAGTTTTATTATTCTCTTTCAATAAAAAAGTTTTGCTGATTTTGCTGCTATGCATTTCTCACCATTGAGTGTACAATGTGTTATGGTCTTTTATTCTGAAATTATTTAAGATTTATTGGTGACTTTATTTCTAAGTCGCTGTTTTGTTTTTTTTTCTTTTTAGGTAGGCTCTACAGCCAGCATGGAGCCCATGTGGGGCTTGAACTCATGACCCTGAGATCAAGACCTTAGCTGAGATCAAGTGTCAGATGCTTAACTGACTGAGCCACCCAGGCCTTCTTGCTGTGTTTTCTTAAATACAAATCAAGCATAAAATCTGATGTCAGATACGTTTCTGCCCCTCCCTTCTTTGAATTACTAAAATTTAACTAAAGCTCAGCCTGTTAAAACATGTGTTATTTTTGTGATCCCTGACTTAATACATATTCAAATATACTTAAAATTCTAATGTAGCAATCACTGAATTATAGTTGGCCAATTATAGTATAACTCAAACAACTATTTGACAGCTGCTCAAAGCAAATGGAGGCTAGTTCATTGCTAAGTGGTAATTAAACAAGTGAAACCTGTGACTTAATAAATGTTTTGAAGTTTAATTCAAAGCCTCCACATGCTCTGCAATTATCAGCAAATTCTCCTGTCAGTTAGTGTGGTATCTTTATTTTTATATTGGCAAGCTGGGATTCGAGAATATAAATTTTTTCCAGGCTCACTAGAAAAGCTGAAAGGAAATCCCTTAATATTTGATTTCTAATTTTGTTGCATGAAATTTTCCCTTTTGCAGGTTTTTAAATTAATCAGTAAGCTAAAACAAAAAGAATATTGAGCATCTATGTTGAGGCCTTATAAGAAGTCGTGACATATTAAAATTGTTTTTCAAATAATAACCAGTGGCAATCTGGAGGGTGGGCGATAACTGGGAACAATTGATGAGGGACAGACCAGACAATAGGCCATGCAATAGTCCTACTAGACATTTTGAAGGCTAAAATAAGGTAGTAGCAACAAGGATGGAGAGAAAATGTTAGAGTGCGAGTCAGTTCTGTGATAAAATTGACTTGATTTGGTGTCTTGTGAGATAAATATGGAGGTTGAAATAAAAGTTAAAGATAATATTCAAATGTGTAGTGTGGGTGACTAGGTGAATGGTGATTCCTTTTACTAAAAGAAAAATTTTATAAGGTGGAATAGGTGGGCTCATGAAGAAAGACGATGAATTCAGTGAATAATATTTATTTTTAATAAATAGCCCATAAGTCTGGAAAAAACTTAAAAGCACAGAAGAATATAAAGTGAAAAGTAAGTTTCAATTCCATACTTGGCCTCCAGTGTCCAGAATCAACCACTATCACCACTTTTTGTGATGCCAGTTACTTATCATACACCAATTTTTCTCTTTCTTCTTTATCAATGGAATCTTAATTTTTTTGGAGGGCTCAGTAAACATTTTTTCTAGTCTTCTTTTCAAATAGAAGTGGCTATGTCACTCATTTCTGATCAGTGACATTAAGTAGAAGCTATTGGATTGGATTTATAAGAAAGTTCTTTTAAACAGCTTTTGCTCTTCTTCCCTTTCTCCTTCATTTCTATTTGGCCTGGAATGTGGATGTGATGACTAGATGTCTAGTAGCCATCTTGGGCAAAAAAGCAACCATGAGAATGGGAACCATTCACTGATGATGGTGGACCAGAAAGATGAAAGGAGGTGAGGGGTCTGATGGCTATGGAGTCACCATCCCAGTCCTAGACTATTTACTTCCTGGTAACTTTGATGTGAAAGAAATATAAACCTGCGTCTTACTTAGAAATTCTCTCTACAGCCAAAAAATCTTAATTGATTTAGGATTCTTTCATGAATTAATATTCATGATATATATTAATATATATTAATCTTAGGTTTGAAAATTTTATTACTGTAAATCTCCAGTATTGTTTTCTTTGATTCTGTCTTGTTTGATTCTAAAATGCCAACCTTCTTTTTTTTTTTTTTTAAAGATTTATTTATTTATTTGAGAGAGCGAGAATGAGAGAGAGAGTACATGAGATGGGGGAGGGTCAGAGGGAGAAGCAGGCTCCCTGCCGAGCAGGGAGCCCGATGCGGGACTCGATCCAGGGACTCCAGGATCATGACCTGAGCCGAAGGCAGTCGCTCAACCAACTGAGCCACCCAGGTGCCCCTGCCAATCTTCTTTTACATTAACATTTTTATGTTCTGTTTTTTCCTGTTCCTTTATTTTTTAACTTTTCTGTACCAACTTGGTTCAGTGTTATTTATAAAGGGCACTTGCCTTGATTTTTAAAAATTCTAACAGTCAGTGTTATACAGAAAGTTTATCCATTTATATTTATTTTGATTGCTGCTATATTTGTAGCTTTTTAAACCATCTTATTTCATCTTTGACACTTATATGCTTTCTTATTTTTTTATCCTGACTTTAATTGGAATAACTAAGTTTTCCTTGTTCTCCTTTTTCCTCTACTGGATATATATTATACTAATCATATATTTTTTCTCAAAATACAACCCTCATCACAAGATAAAAGTTTAATGTGTTACACATCCTTTTGTATTTCACTTCCACTTCCTTCCTCTCTTCAAACTTACATTTTGATACAACATGGACTTTTAGATACAGATATTTTTAAAAAGGTCAATGAATTTTGATACTTATGTTTTACTCATTTTTTCTCATCATTATTTGTTGTATCCTATAATTCTTCTTAGAGTCATTTTTCTTCTTATTATAAAAACATTTTCTAGTAACTTTCCTAAAGACAAATGATGAGTACTATAAATAGTACTTCAATGTTTGAAAATGTCTGTATTTTATTTTGAATAAAATAGAGTATAAAGCTCTGAGTTTATAGATACGGTAGACTGCAAAAAGGCCCTAATTCTTTAGTCTTTCCTGTATCTATGGCTTGATTCTGGGCTTGGCTCACATGACTTATTTTGGCAAACAGAATATTAGCAAATACAACACAAGCAGAGCATTGAAAAGCTTTTGTTTTATTGCTCTTGTGTTCAGCCATTGCCTGGAACAAATTTACCCCTGTTATCCCATATGAAGCCATCCTAGGTTAGCCAATGGCCAACCGACTTCCATACATAAGGATGGGCCCAAGTGAGACCAAAAAATCACTGAGCAGAGTTCAGCCTGATTGTCCAATTTGCAGACTGATGAGCTAAATAAACCAGTATTGTTTCAAGGTTTTGTTTTATAGTGACATTTTGTGGCGGTAGATGACTGATAGAACAGGTATCTTTCTTTGCCACTTGGAAGATATTGTTCTGTTACCATCTTGCATATAATATAACTGTTGAGAAGTGTAATAAAAATTTGATTGTTTTTCCTTTATAGATAAAGTATAGATAAAAACTTTCTGGACTTTCTCTCTACCTAGATGTTCAGAAGTTTTGCTACTATATACTATATCTATCTATACCTATATATATAAAACTAATATTTTCAGTAGATGCATTTAGCAGTATGTTAATACAAAGAAAAATGTATGAAAAAACACTGGGATGCTGCTTGAGGAAAAGGGAATATTGTTTTAACCTGTCACTTCACACTTGTAGTGAGTTAGCAATCAAGATGGAACTGGAAATGCTGAGGGTTAGGGCAATGGCAGAATACTGAAGTTTACTGCTGTAATATAAGAATTCCTATACTGGCATGGAGATCCAAGGTTCACAGTATCATCTGCTTATTGGCTTTGGATATCTGCCTATAGGATTGCCGTTTTGGAGCTAATAAACCCTAGAAACCCAAAACCTGCTTTTTTAAGCCTCTACCCACAGTCCCCAACTCTGTAACAATAGGAAGGGGTTGCTAATATGAAGAGAAATTCTCCCTTGTGCCTTTTTCAGAAGCGATCTTCAAGAACAAATATAAGGATGATCTTCCCAGAGAACAAAACTAAGGAAGCTTTTTGGTTGGCAGTCCTTATTTGTTGCTTCTTTTTCTCTGCTAGGTCAGTTAGTTGTTCTGTATCCACATTCTGTCTTCAAAAACTTTTTGACATTTCTAAATCATCCAAAGAACCAGTTATACACATAGAATATGTGTTCCATCAAAAGGAAAAAAATGAATCTTAGAGGATTTAAAAATTAAACAACAAGCAAAGCAAAAACTGTATCTCAGTTTCTGCCTTTTATTAAAAAGTTGACTTCACAATTTTTTTCCTGCTCTTTATTATATTGGTTTTTACATATCTATATCTATCTGTTCTACTGAAGTTCTAGAAGTAAGAAAAGTCGTTGTAGTACACTACTTATCCCAACAACATTTATAGCTGGTGACAATGTAAGCACCGATATGACCCCGTTGGGATGATGGGGGAAGGGGAAAGAAGTGAAACAGACCACATCAAAGCCAAAAAATCATGACAAATCTGATAAATCAGAAGTGACATCACACACATATTTAGGAATGCAGAAGAAATTAAAAAAAATGGCCCGAGAGCTGACAATGGTTGTCCCATGGGCAGTAACTGGGAGTAGCATGTGGTGGTAAGGAGAACTGCTCTTTTTAGATGTATCTTTTGGTAGTATTTGATTTTGAAAACCATGTGCAACTATAAAACATTTGTAACTAGTTTTGAAAATAAAAAAGATATCTTTGGTATTATTCTATTGTCTATATAATGGAAAGTTATTTTCAAAGATATAATAGAGACGAATATAAAGGAACTATAAGCATAAGTCTCTGAGCCCTTTCATGAAGATGGCACCAAAAGTGAAGAATGAAGCTCCTGCCCCTCCCAAAGCTGAAGCCAAAGCAAAGGCTTTGAAGGTCAAGAAAGCAGTGTTGAAAGGTGTCCCTGGTCACACAAAAACAAAGATCTGCATTCATATACCTTCCCATAGCCCAAGACACTGCATCTCCAAAGGCAGTGCAAATATCCTTGAAAGAATGCCCCCAGGAGAAACAAGCGTGACCATTATGCTACCATCAGATTCCCCCTGACTACAGAGTCAGCCACGAAGAAAGCAGAAAATAACAACACACTGTGTTCACTGTGGATGTCAAGGCCAACAAGCACCAGATCAAACAGGCTGCGAAGAAGCTCTGTGACATTGACATGGCCAAAGACAACACCCTAATCAGGCCTGATGGGGAGAAGAAGGCATATATTTGACTGGCTCCTGATATGATGCTTTGGATGTTGCCAAAATTGGGATCATCTAAACTGAGTCCAGCTGGCTAAATCTAAATATAAATTTTTTCACCATAAAAAAATAAGTTTCTGAAACTTTTTTTTTTTTTAAGTATATCAAAGGACATCTTACTAACTTCATTTTGTAAGGGGACATGAGGGTGAAGGAAAAAGCAAATGATCAAAAACCTCCAAACAGATGGAAGAAATAAGATTAGGATGAAGATAGTTTTTGCTTTTAAGACAGAAATCCAGTTCTAAGCATACTATTACTGACTGACATAGAATTAACACTCCAAGGACTTTTGTTTCAGCAAAATAATTTTTTTTTTAAGATTTTATTTATTTATTTTGAGAGAGAGAGAATGAGAGACAGAGAGTATGAGAGGGAGGAGGGTCAGAGGGAGAAGCAGACTCCCTGCCAAGCAGGGAGCCCGATGCGGGACTCGATCCCGGGACTCCAGGATCATGACCTGAGCCGAAGGCAGTCGCTTAACCAACTGAGCCACCCAGGCGCCCTATACATGTGTTTTTAATAAATAGTTGACTTAATATATACTATTTACAAAATGCTCTGAAGAGAAGTTAATCGTCTCCTTATCTCATCATATATATTTGCAACTCCAGTGGTAGATACTCAATTTTAATATATCATTTCCTTGTGGTTTTCTTGTTCTCTAACTTACAAAAATTCAATTCAATAAGAAAAAGATGATGCAGTTCAAGATTTAGGGATGAGTAATACCCAGTTTCACTAAGCTTATGTACAAAATGAAGACATCTATTTGGATTTCAGTTCCATTCTGCATTATGGTACCCTTGGGAAATTTGCTATAAAATCCTGCTTCATTAGGCACTATTTTTTATATGTGCCAATAGTTCTCACATCTGTTTTTGTCTGGAATGGACAGAGCCCAAATAGAGTTATTAATGTCTTTGTGAAAAATTTTTTTTAATAAATGTTAAAGAGTAACAAATTGGTGAGTGTGTGATTTCATATCGCCATGGTAAATCAGCGCTTAGTACTCAACATCACCATCTCAATGTTGGCACTCAACCATTCCCACAAAGTCTATTTCAAGTATTCTTAACATTTTGGCTTTGGTTAGGTTGCAAGAGTGTCACTTATGGATGTAAGAAAATATTTTAAGACTAGCTCTTTCCTGGCATAGCCTGCTATAGTATTTCTCAAACTAGAATCCCAGACCACCGTGATTCTCAGATATATTCTCTATAAGAATTTTTAAATTTTGTATTTTCTTTTGATGAAAATCTTTAAAATATATAAGTATTTTTGAGTTGTTTGCATTTCTACCTTATAACCAAATGTGGCAATTTCAGTTTTCATGTTTGATTTTGTGTTGATCATGGGATCATCTTAAGTGATGTTGTTTGTTTATTTATTTATAGATTTTATTTTTAAGTAATCTCTACACCCAACATGGGGCTCGAACTCACAACTCTGAGATCAAGAGTTGTATACTCTTCCGACAGAGCCAGTCAGGCACCCCAAGTGATGTTTAAATTTTAGTAGGGGGGATAGACTCTTCTCATCACTGGAGTCAGTGAACATATTCTCAAAACCAAAGAATTCTCAAGTTTGGGATGTACTGGTCTGGCTCTTTAGGTGAGAACAAAGCTATTGCTTTCTGTACAGACCAGTACTTCCTTGGAGAGAAGTCTGTGAATCCATATATATATTAGAAAAGACGTTTTAGGGGCGCCTGGGTGGCTCAGATGGTTAAGCGTCTGCCTTTGGCTCAGGTCATGATCCCAGGGTCCTGGGATCGAGTCCCACATCGGGCTCCCTGCTCCTTGGGAGCCTGCTTCTCCCTCTGCCTCTCTCTCTCTCTGTCTCTCATGAATAAATAAATAAAATCTTAAAAAAAAAAAAAAGAAAGGACATTTTATTTATTTAATTTTTTTTTTGGTGGGCTCCATGCCCAACATGGGGCTTGAACTCAGGACCTGGAGACCAAGAGTCATATGCTCTACCAACTGAGCCAGGTGCCCTGATAAATATTCAATCATATGTTTTTGGGTGTGTTATCTTTTCTAAAAACTTTCTCAAACAAATATTTTTGTTGGACCATGTAAAACTGCCTTGATTAAAAGTGTGCATATCCACATGCAAAGATTTAAATTAGACCCTTATCATACATCATACATAAAAATCAAC
>NC_138373.1:112318593-112335324 GCF_054177405.1 Leptonychotes weddellii | reverse complement strand
CCTGGGTGGCTCAGTTGGTTAAGCGACTGCCTTCGGCTCAGGTCATGATCCTGGAGTCCCGGGATCGAGTCCCGCATCGGGCTCCCTGCTCGGCAGGGAGCCTGCTTCTCCCTCTGACCCTTCCCCCTGTCATGTGCTCTCTGTCTCTCTCATTCTCTCTGTCTCAAATAAATAAATAAAATCTTTAAAAAAAAAAAAATCAACTTAAAATGGATTTAAGACTTTAACATAAGACCTGGAAACATAAAACTTCTGGAAGAAAACATAGGGGAAAAGGTTCATGACATTGTTCTTGGCAATGATTACATAGATATGATACCAAAAACACAGGCAGCAAAAGCATAAAATCAGCAAGTGGGACTAAAACAAACTAAAAAGTTTCTACACAGCAAAGGAATAATCAACAGAGTGAAAAGGCCAAACTACGGAATGGGAGAAAATATCTATAAACCATGTGTATGATAAGGGCTTAACCTCCAAAATATATAAGAAACTCCTACACCTCAATAAACACCCCCCTCATAACCTGATTAAGAACTGGGCTAAAAACTTGAATAGATATTTCTTCAAAGAAGACATATAAATGGTCAATAGGTATATGAAAAAAAATGCTCCCTGTCACTAATCATTAGGGAAATTGAAATCAAAACCACATAAGGTATCTGTCAGGATGGCTATTATTAAAAAAAAGAAAAGACAACAAGTGTTGGTAAGGACATGGAGAAAAGGGAGCCCTTGCACACTGCTGGTGGAAGTGTAAATGGTACAGCCAATATGGAAAACAGTATGGAATTTCCTCAGAAAATTATAGAACTATCATACAATCTAGTAATCCCACTTCAGGGTATTTATTTTAAAGAACTGAAATCAGAGTCTTGAAGAGATATTAACGCTCCCAAGTTCATTGCAGCACTATTGACAATAGCCAAGGTGTGGAAACAACCTAAATGTCCATTGACAGATGAATGGATAAAGAAAATGTGGTATATACACATAATGGAATACTATTTAGCCTTAAAAAAGAAGGGAATTTTGTAATATGTGACAACCTGGATGAACCTGGAGGACATTATGCTAAGTAAAACAAGCCAGTCATAGAAAGACAAATACTACATGATTTGACTTATATGGGATATCTAAGGTAGTCAAATTTATGGAATCAAAGAATGGAATGGTGGTTCTAGGAGAAATGGGGAAATGGAGAGTTGCTCATCAATGAGCATAAAGTTTCAGTTAAGCAAGATAAATAAGCCCTAGAGATCTGCTGTACAACATTGTACTTGTAACCAACAATACTGTATTGTGCACTTAAACATTTATGAAGACAGCAGATATCATGTTAGGTATTCTTTCTACAATAAAATAAAATGAAAGAAATCAAAAATATTCAAACCCCCCAAATTATGAGTCTCTGTTCTCAGCTTACACTATTCCTTTGAACTTGTTATGTCTTCTTCCTTCAAAAATCTACCCATGATTAAAGACTACCTTTTGCTTTCAATGTTTCCAAGTGACTCTGAGTAAAAGTGATCTCTCCATCACTTTGTTCTGTAATCATTTTCCTAATATTCTAAATTCCATGTCTTTTGAAGTCAAAGTATAGTCTACCAACCTGTCTCCACTGTTATGGTAATGATTCAGGTTCCCCCTTGTGGCATATATTTACAGATATCACAGCTGGAAAGGATTCATTAAATTATTTGCTGAGGATACCTTAATAATGCTTGTTTAGTCCACTGTTAAATTACTGCAACTCCCATTCAAGCCCCAAGAGAGCGACAGACTTACCCAACCAAAGTCAGAAGCTAATGAGGAAGACTGCATGTTCATAGCTTTCTGGTAGAGCAGAACTCTTTGAAGAATATCAAGTTCCTGGAAATGAGGAGGAATGAGGAGTCAAAATATCTTAACCACAACAGTTAACATTTATTGCCACTCTGATGTTTAGACAATGAACATAGTGTTTTTTGGGCATAATCAAATCTAATTTTCACAGTCCATGAAGTAGTTACTCTTACTATCTGAATCTATTCTGAATGGTTCTAACTCCTAGATCTCCTATAGTTACCAGTTAGTGCATGGACAGTTTTGCTTATAACTATGAATGTGTAGTGGAGTAAAGTTCAGATCAGGCTTGCCTGTGAATTGCTATTTTTTTTTCAGGGCTTTGTCTTTATTTTTCCAAACCTTAGTTTAATATTCTCATGAAACTTCATCAGAGTCCTTTAGAGTAGGTAGTTCTTTTTCTTATTGCATTTATACTGATGAGGTACAAAGAGTTCATGTCTTCAAAGCAACATCACATTGGAAAGCATGATTTTTAAAATTTTTACATTATTTAGCTACTATTATCTTGCTCCCAGGTTAATAGAGATTATATATTAACATATATTCCTTATTTGAATTACCATCCATATTTATTGTTTTCTTAAGTCAGAAAGGATGAATACCCAACTTTTGCATCAACATGGACGGAACTAGAGGAGATTATGCTAAGTGAAATAAATCAAGTAGAGAAAGTCAATTATATGGTTTCACTTATTTGTGGAACATGAGGAATAGCATGGAGGACTTTAGGAGAAGGAAGGGAAAAATGAAGGGGGGGAAATCAGCAGGGGAGACAAACCATGAGAGACTATGGACTGCGAGAAATGAACTGAGGGTTTTAGAGGGGAGGGGTGGAGGGATGGGTTAGCCTGGTGATGGGTATTAAGGAGGGCACGTATTGCATGGAGCACTGGGTGTTATATGCAAACAATAAATCATGGAACACTACATCAAAAACTAATGATGTACTGCATGGTGACTAACATAACATAGTAATAAAAAATAAGACAAAATAGTGGTGTTACCTTTTGCTTTAATTAATACAAAGCATCATCTCCCAAGATAGACTCTCCTATCAACATAATTAATATGCTTTTAAAAATTATTTTAAAAATTTTAACAACTTCATTGAGGTATCATTGATATAAATAAAACTACACATTTAATATGTATGATGTGATGAGTTTGGATATAACATTGGTGATACCATCACCACAATCATGGTAGACATACCCAATGCCTACCAAAGTTTCCTTGTGGCCCTTTGTTATTGTTTTTATAATTAATATGCTTTTAAATTTTCCTTAGAGATCACTAATGACAAACGAAGGGAAAATAAATATTTTCTCATTTTAGTAACCCTTATAATCTAATCTACATTCTTGTCAGATACTTTCCCATTTATTTGGCTTTGTATTTTTTTTAAAAGATTTTATTTATTTATTTGACAGAGAGAGAGACAGCGAGAGAGGGAACACAAGCAGGGAACACAAGCAGGGAACACAGCAGGGGGAGTGGGAGAGGGAGAAGCAGGCTTCCCGCCGAGCAGGGAGCCAGATGTGGGGCTTAACCCCAGGACACTGGGATCATGACCTGAGCCGAAGGCAGACGCTTAACGACTGAGCCACCAGGCACCCCTTCCTTGGCTTTGTATTTTATTTGCACATAGCTATGCTATTTTATATGTCAGTTAAACAAATTAATAAAGAATTTAAAGACACTCTTTTTAATTAGACATATAGAGGTTTCTCTACTGAGTGTTCACTGCAGAAGAAAAATTCTATTGCCTTTTATTATTCAAACATTAAAAAAATAATTTGTTTATTAAAAACAAACCATATATATATATTTTTTTTGCTGAGGACACCTTAACATGCTTATAATTTTTTATCATTAAATTCCTAATCCTTTGTTATTACTTAGCTAAACTATTTCTTAGTATTGTTTTCCTTTTTTAAAAAATTAATGTTTTCCATCAGTAAGTAGTGCAAATAAACAATATGGATGGAGCTAGAGAGTATAATGCTAAGTGAAATAAGTCAGTCAGAGAAAGACAAATACCATGATTCCTTCATTTGTGGAATTTAAGAAACAAAACAAATGAACAAGGTGGAAAAAAAAAAAAGGAGGGGAGGCAAAGCAAGAAAGAGACTCTTAACTATAGAGAACAATCTGTTGGTTACCAGAGGGGAGGAGGGCGGGGTTTGTCACAGCAGCCATAGGTAACTAATACAATAGGTAAATCACTTAATGGTAATGGGCAGGCTGTGGGGTAGCAGAGAAACAGCTTCCAGCTATAGAGCCCAGCACACCTTTTGTCTTCTGGCCCCGCCATTTTCTAGAGAAAAGTGTACTTAAACTCCATGAGTTTTAATGTCCTTGTTTGTAAAAATGGGCCTAGTAAAATCTCTCTATGTGGTTATAGTAAGTTATTGACTTAACAATCCTTAGAACAGCATCTAGAATTGAGTAAGTGTTCAATAAATGTCTTTTGTCATTGTTATCATTGATATTTACAACAAGCTAGTGCTGAAAATCTGACTCGTGCACAGAAATTGACACTTTGCTTCTCACTCTCAAGTTGCTAAAAAACAGTAGCACAGAGTAGAGCCAGAGAACCATGTGCAAATAATCTATCAAAATGACTACCAGAGCATCCTCCTCTTTGCTGGAATACCCTTTTCCATCTCTCCTTGTTAACAAAACTCTTGTGTTCAGCTAAATCAAAAAGCTAAAGGATGGACTTAATGAGTGTTAATTAAGATGAGTCATACTTTTGCAAATGCTAAGTCACTAGCCTAAAATAATGAATTTGGAATAAACCAAATTTAAAGTAGTCCCCTTCAAAAACTGGATGCAGCTCAAAGGAAACCTGGGAACAGATGCAAGAGCAAAGTATGCAAAGGAAGAAAATCCAGCTGAACTCTGACCCTCCAGAGGGGACCTGGTTTAGGTGTCCTGAAGAGGGACCGCTGCCTGAAAGCCAATGTTATTCTCCTAATTTTATTCTCTGCTCAGGAAAATGCTCTTTCAAAGGATGGGTTTCTCAGCAATTTTTCATCATTTTGGAAATTATACTGCAACCTAACTCTGAATTAAATTTGAGTAATTTAAATTAATGAATAATGGCAGCAGAAGTAAAAGTGCTATAAAAACTTGTTCCTCCTATGTTCTTCCTATAATCTGTAAAAACTTTACTAAAGGACATAAATGTCTACCTGAATGTGGAGCTGTAATGAATTTATGTTTCTGGATGGGAAGACTCACTACTGTAAATGTCAAGTCTTCAAAATTATATTCAATGCAACCACAGTAAAAACTTGATAAGATTTTAAAATGGAATTTAAAAAGCTAATGCTAAAGGTCATCTTTATATGTTCAAGAACTATCACGAAAATTCTGAAAAATGAAAAAGAATGAGGAGGAACTGGCCCTATTAGATGTTAAAATGTACCACAAAGCCAGAAATTTGACTATGTATAGACAAAGATGAATTGAGAAAAAAATAAGAGTGTACAGAAACACATGTATGTATATGGATTAGGTATGTGATACAGTTGGCTCATAGTGGTGAACTATCTAGCAAATGGCATCAAAACACTTAGCTATAGATCTGAAAAGAAATGCAAAAGTAGATTGATTATTAACATATCATACACAAAGATGAATTCTAGACAGTATATATATAACAAAACTAAAAAAAAAGAATCCTGAAGGAAAGCAGAAAAATATTTACAAGATTTTGGATTAGGAAAAGTTTCTACTAAGCAATATGCAAATCCCTGAAACAACAAAGGAGGTAAATTAAAAACTCTGGTTATTAAAAATTTTTAAAAATTTATGTCAAAGACTTAATATAGTTAAAAGCAAAAAACAGAGAATGTATCTGTCACTTTTCTGAGAAAATAACTGTCCATAAAATATAAAGTACTTCTATAAATGACTAAGAAAGCCAACAACCCATCAAAAATGAATAATGAAGTTTTTTTTTAAAAAGATTTTATTTATTTGTGAGAGAGAGAGAGAGAGACTAAGCACAAGCAGGGGGAGCGGCATGCAGAAGGAGAAGCAGGCTCCCCACCGAGCAAGGAGTCCAATGTGGGACTCGATCCCAGAACCCTGGGATCATGACCCGAGCCAAAGGCAGACACCCCACCGACTGAGCCACCCAGGCATCCCAATAATGAAGATTTTTAAACATATGTGCATGTTGATGGGAATGGTCCACCAGAGAGAGAGAAAAAACTATGCATGAAAGGTAGAAAGGAGATTGACGCAAGGTTTAACATCCTTAAAAAGGATACAGGTGATGGGTCCTATAAAATATAAGGACTAATTCTTGTTATATGTAATGGATAGAAAGATGGAGAAGGTGAGCTTGGTTTCAGGTTAAGTTTGTAGCATTGGTGGTTGCAAGATGAAGGAGTTGCCATAATGATGTAGAGTAGAGGCAAAGTTATTAGTTGAGAATAAGGAGAAGAGCAGAAAGCTAAGTGGTGTGAGGAGGGTCAGAGAGCAAACATACGTGAGAAATATACTAAGATCTCTTATAAATTTGAGAGGCCATATGAGATTTGAGTTGAGTAATGTGAAATGAAAACAGTTTGCCCAGATGCATATTTTTTCTTATTTTTAGATGCTCAAGGGTAAATAACAGAGAAGATAGAGGGTTCACTAAACTAGACAAACAAAGAGCATGTTCAAATGGTCTTTGTTGGAGGCTTATCAGTTAGCAGTTATCTGCTAGCCATTTGATATGGATACTGTGTTAGGCATTAAGGAAAATAGAAAAAAGGACTTTCCCTTAAAGATACTAGAGTCTAAATGAGAGATAAAGCTTTTTTTAAAAAGATTTATTTATTTGAGAGAGAGAGCAAGAGCGCATGCACATGAGCAGGGGGAGGGGCAGAAGGAGAGGGAGAGAAATCCCCAAACAGACTCCCCCCCCCCCCCCGATGGAGCCTGATGCGGCGCTCCATGCGGAGCTCTATCCCAGGACCCTGAGATCATGACCCGAGCCGAAATCAAGAGTCCGATGCTTAATCGACTGAGCCACCCAGGTGCCCCAGTGAGAGATAAAGCTTACCCAGGAAGTAAGTCAACAACAAAACAGCAGTGCAAGGACATTCAAATAAAGGATTACTTGTACTCCTCCATAGGTGACAAGGAAAGTGAACCTGGGAGGTTCACTGCACAGTCAAGATAATATTTGCCAGAAATCCTTCCTGACTGATATAGGGAGACAATAGTATCAGCTGCTTGTAAGAACATACACTTGACTCTCATGGAGAAGAAAAACATTTTTAAGTGCCTTCATCATTTTCCAGGTCTAGTTTACTGCTCATATTTATATACTGGTCAGTTTACTTAGGTCAAGATTATCTACTTACTGTATCTTTGAATAGCATCATGTACTGTTTAAGTGCGCAGATTTTGGGTTAGAGAAGCCTAGTTTAAATCCAAGCTCAATACAAATTCCACCACTTAAGCAACCTTGTGTCAAAAACTGTGGAGGGTTTGAGATTTTTCAAGCTCACAATTTAACCTGCCTCCATTTTGTAGAGATTGACATAAGACACGAGGCTCTTGGATCAGAGACAAAGAACTTTGTTACTCACGGCACAGCAGACAGCATGAGCTTCATGTTAGTAAAGGTTCTCCTTGCTCCCAAGTGCCAGAGGGCAACGAAAAGCAACCGCAGTGGGTTTGTGTCAAGGCTGAGGAATCCTTAGCTTAAAATCTTTCATAAGGGGGCTGCCAGAAAACCTGTCCAACTTCTGCCTTACAGAAAGATATTTTTATTGCGCTGGACAGCAAACAAATCTACCCTTTGCCCCAAGGGGAGATACCATGTCTAACTTCCAAAGCTTTTGGCTACATAAATATCTTCAAGAAGAAAGTCTGAAACAAATGTTTTCAATGCCTCTGTTCAGAAGACATGAAGAACTGTGAGAAATACCTGGAGAATTGTCTCCCAACGCCTTTGGAAAACAACTTGACCTCTCAAAATGGGAAGGATATAACCCTCCAATTATCATAAAATTTACAGAACATCTAGGCTTCAAATAGGGATTGCTCAGAGGGCCTTCATACATAGATGGAAAACTTATTGGCTTGGTTCCCTGATCTGTAAAAATGAAGATAATAACTATCTACAGTTTTATTTAATCAGCTGATATTAAATTATTAAATACATTGGCTAAAATCATACAGTAGCTAATGTATGAAACTGTCCTACACTTACTCTATACCCCAAAATATTAGTGTCACTCTCTCCAACCAGAATTAGGGCCCATTCTTGAGAGACATGTCTTTTGAATTTTCATCCTCCTCTTACATTTCTCTCATATTTATTTCACTTCCTTTGAAAAGTTCTTATATGTTTGACCCTTAGAGGATTTTGTGTTCTCTGAATTTAAGTCATTTTCACTCAGAGCCTAAATAGTGTATAGAACTAAAAGAAAACTTAGATGTAATTTTGTCCTACCTCTCTACTTTGTAGGGATAAGACTCTATTAGCTTAGATTCAATAAGCCAAAATAAGTTTTAAAAATTCTTTTGTTTAAAATATTCACAATTTTTTAATATCTCTGTCAAATATATTTGACAATATAAAATACCAGGAGGACTAACTCAAAGTTAAGACAGATTAAAACACACACATACTCACATTGCCAAAATGTAGAAATGCCATGAGACATGATTTATTTGCTTACTCAAATAGAATAAATTGTGATTAAATGGGTTTCAGTTTTTCAGCTAAAAATGGGGAAAGTAATAAAACTTGCCATAGAGTGATATTGCTAGAGTTGACTGAGATAAGAAAACTGTTAACTGCAAAGTTTTAAAAAATATTATTTTAGTATTTTTAGGAATAAAATTGTGAAAAAGAAGAAATATGGCATTAAATACAGTAATGAATAAGAAAGCATCTTGAAAATTGTCAATTATTACGCAAAAGTAAGTTATTATATATGAAGATATTTACAGAAACTGAATTTCTCCACTTTAAATAATTGGTAGGTTAAACTAGACCACGGAAACTCATTTTTTATTTACTTTTTTCCCCTCCTCTGGGAAAAATTTTAATTTTCCTCATTTTTAATTTACTTTTTAAAAATTATGAAATACAGCATTGTATAAGTCATTGTTTGGTCAGAAAAACAGAAACATCTTTAGGTCTTTCAAGCAGGAGTGGATTTGAAAGAGGGAATTACACTGCAATGGGAAAGGGTGGGGCAAAAAGTCAAAGAATAAGTACCACAGGGGTCAAGACTATGCCTGTCTAATTCATGATCATATCCCATCTTGATTGGCACGTAGTAGATACTTCATAAATATTTGTCAAACAAATGAGTGAAATGGCTTGCCATTTGAAAGAAAACAAAATAAAATTAAGCTTGAATCCCTTCCTTACAATTAGGCTTAAAACAAATTCTATGCGGAGTCAAGAGTTAAGTATTAATACTGGTACCCTAAAAGTGTTAGAAAAAAATAGGAGATAATTTTTCCAAACATGACACCAAAGGCAGTTATTGTAAGACAAAAGGTTGATGAGATAGCCTAGGTAAAACTTAAAACCTTTTATTAGATACAAATTTCATAAAAAGCATTCAAAGTCAGATGATGGAGAAATAAATTTTGTTAAATATGCAATAGATAGATGGCCGATAATCTTAATAAAAAGGAAATTTTGGTATCCAGCAAATAAAATGAGAACATAAAAATGTAAAAATAGGGCAATAGAGGAATTTTATGTAAAAAGATATAGATTCAGTGCACAAATAAAGAGATACTCAACCTCGCCAGAAATTATATAACAAAGAGATTCATTTAAAAGAAATAATATTAAGTAGAAAAGGATAAAAGAATAATGACATTTGTTTTGGTACAGTGGGAAGGGAAATAGAGTCCTCTATATCTTCTGGGAGTTTAAATTGGAATAGCTTTTTTAAAAAAAAAAAAGTATGTTGATCAAAAAAAAAATTGGACTAGCTTTTCTAGTATTTAAGCTAATTGAAATAGAGCACCTTCCTCAAGCTAGGCATTTATTCTAAGTATATATCAGAAAAAACTATGATAAATATGTAAGGTTGTGCAGTGCTTTTAAAAATTATAAAAAGTTAGAACCATTCTAAGTGATTATTAGGAGAGCATATTTTAATTAAATTGTAGTATACAACTATAAAATGGAATAGTATACAACCACCACTAAGTGTGGATTGTTATTTATACCATAGAAAAATGCTAAAAATAAGCTGTAAGCTGAAAAATGGTTGCCAAAAACAGTATGTATAGTGCTATTCTGTATTGTTTAAAAAAAGTCTAGTCATTTTGCCTGTCTAAGCTTCATCTAACTGTTTATCATCCATCCGTGTACTAAAAAACATTTGGAAGAATATTTAATAAATGTTAAAAGTGATTATCTTTGGGTGCTATGTTTGTAGCTAATTGTACCATTTCCATATTAAAAACATTATGCAATCATTACAGTAAGTAATATAACTAAATAGATAACATAATTAGACAGAACTATAACTATTTCCACTTGACAAGAATACATGAGAGTATAGAGAATATAAAACTGTGCATGGTAGGAAGAGCACAAAATATATGCATATATGAAAAATGATACTGAAAAACATTAGAGGTTTGTTAATGTTTGCATTTGTTTGAACGTATTAATTTTGAAGTCCACTCATTACAAAAAATATCCTTGAAATTTCTCATGAGAAGGCTGACCATTGATTTCCTGTACATTTTTGGCTTAATCACAAGTATGGCGTAAGTGACCATCTCAGAACTCCCATTTAAAACAAATAAGCAAATTCATAGATATTTAAGAGCCACTAGAAAGAAATTCTTGATTTTTTTCAAACTTTAAATATAGTCTATCCAGTTTTAGTTCAAGTCCTGGAAAAAAACCTACACATATTTTCTGTGTGTTACGTGAGTAAGTTCATATCCTGGTGGACATTTGGGATATTTATTTTTCCTAGATTTATTCATTTATTTATATATATATATATTTTTAAATTATGTTATGTTAATCACCGTACATTACATCATTAGTTTTTGATGTAGTGTTCCATGATTCATTGTTTGCGTATAACACCCAGTGCTCCATGCAATGTGTGCCCTCTTTAATACCCATCACCAGGCTAACCCATCCCCCCACAACCCTCCCCTCTAGAACTCAGTTTGTTTCTCAGAGTCCATCGTCTCTCATGGTTCATCTCCCCCTCTGATCTTCCCCCCTTCATTTTTCCCTTCCTACTATCTTCTTCTTCTTCTTTTTTTTTTTTTAACATATAATGTATTATTTGTTTCAGAGGTACAGGTCTGTGATTCATCAGTCTTACACAGTTCACAGCCCCCACCATAGCACATACCCTCCCCAATGTCTATCACCCAGCCACCCCATCCCTCCCACCCCCCACCACTCCAGCAATATATTTTTAATTTTTATTTTTTTGGAAAGAGACGGAGAGAGAGTGTGTGAGTGTGGCGGGGAGGGGTAGAGGGAGAGGAAGAGAGAGAATCCCAAGCAGGCTCCATGCACAATGCAGAGTGGAGCCCCACATGGGGCTCGATCTCACAACCCTGAGATCATGACCTGAGCTGAAATCAAGAGTCTGATGCTTAACCAAATGAACCACCCAGGCCACCCCATATTTTTCCTAGATTTATAAACAAAGGTCAGCTGCCCTGAACTTAGTGGACTGTAGGCCACTTCAAGTTTCCCAGTAATGTTGCCTAATGTCATACAGCTTTTTTAACACTATTCTGAATGGTGGGTGAAAGTCAAGAATCTGCTCTCTGGAACCAATATCAAGTAATGAAATAGCTGAATAGAGGTGAACAAAAAACAAATATTCAACTCTGACATTTAGATTGTGTGGTCTAAGGCTATCTCCTTAAACTTTCTGGTCCTTAGTTTTCTCCTTCATAAAGTGGGCATAATAATGTACTATTTCATTAAATTATCATGAGAATTAAAAAGAAAACCATCTAAAATACCTAGCTTACTAAGGGCCACATAAAAAATGCTTAATGAATGTTGCTTTTATTTGATTACTTTATCAACCACATAAGCATTGTTCTGCCTGATTGGATCAGACCTATTCCAACTGTTAAAAGAGTAGGAAAAAAGAGTGTCAATAGAATACAATAATAATGAATTTCTGGAAGATATAGAACGGATGAGAAATATACTTCCCCACCCACACGAATGAAAAGAAAATGTGAATTTTCCCAGATGAAACCCAGAATACTTCCAGCCCCAGCTGAGTGTGTACAAAGGTCTGGGCCACAGGCACCCAGCATTTTAACTGAAGAATGGGGAACAGTTGTGTTTACCTCCTATCCTCAGGTCAAAGTCCGCTAGTAAATTTCTCTAAAAGTGGGAGTTCTGATTCCAGAGATTCCAGAAAAAGTACTTGAGCCATATTATACCATTTAAATGTCTATCTACAAATACACAAATGTGAATAGGCAATTTAAAAATAGTAGTTACTTAAGAAAAGAGAAGCTCAGACTCAATAAATAGAAAAAAAAAAATGCCCATAGGAAACACAGTTAACACAGGGTAAAAAACAACAGCAACAACAAAACAACAAAAAACCAAACCCTAACAGAAAAAAAAATAAGCATCTTTAAAGATTTGAAGCATATTTTGTCTACCATAAAAGGCTGTTATGAGAAAGAAGAAACTTAATTACAAACTTTTTGATAAAAAGAAAAGAATAGACTAGCTAAAGAGAGTGGACCACTGAAGACTGAATTAGTAAACTGGGTGATGGTTCAGAAGGCTACATCCAGAGCTGAATGCAAAAAGCCAAGGAATGAAGTGTCCTGGAGGATAGACCCAGAGACCTTACGCTTGTATGAGGAGATGATGAGAAAGAACAGTGTGGAGAAAGTGAACAAATAATTGAAGAAATAGAATAATGACTCTGCTCTTCAGATGGAAGGGATCTTCTGAATACTTTCTGGGTAGAAAGTAGGGGTGGGGAAATAACCTATCCATGCCTAGAAGATGTATGGTGAAATGTCTGGAAGCCAAAGCCAAAGAGAAAATCTCGAGTTTCAAGAAAGGAAAAGCAACTTACTTATTAAAAAAAAAAAAAAAAAAAATCGGGGCACCTGGGTGGCTCAGTTGGTTGGGCGTCTGCCTTCGGCTTGGGTCGTGATCCCAGAGTCCTGGGATCGGGCCCCGCATGGGGCTCCCTGCTTGGTGGGGGGCCTGCTTCTCTCTCTCCCACCCCCCCTACTTGTGTTCCCTCTCTCGCTGTGTCTCTCTCTGTCAAATAAATGAATAAAATCTTTAAAAAAAAAGATCAGTCTAGTCACAAACAAACCAAAAAACCAAACCCCAATAAAATATATAGCTAAGTATAAACATTTACTCTTGAACTGGTACCAAAGTTTCCCCTTTAAGCTGACAGAAATTAGGAAAATTCCTAAAAAGCAAAAACACAGTGTTAAAGAAAAAGAGAGAACATTTAAGACAAAAACATCTGGATTATTGCAGCAAAACATGAAATGGCAGTATAGAGAAAAGTAAAAGCGTACTTGATTCTTTTCTAGGCTGAAGTTATAGATACTGATTACTTCTTGTATTGATATTTACTCTTTTTTTTAAATCTTTTTTTTTTAAGATTTTATTTATTTGAGAGAGAGAGAATGAGAGAGAGCATGAGAGGGAGGAGGGCCAGAGGGAGACGCAGACTCCCTGTTGAGCAGGGAGCCCGATGCGGGACTCGATCCCAGGACTCCAGGATCATGACCTGAGCCGAAGGCAGTCATTTAACCAACTGAGCCACCCAGGCACCCCAATATTTACTCTTTTTTTAAAAAAAAGATTTTATTTTTATTTGAGAGAGAGTTAGAGAGAGAGAGCGAGAGAGTGCACGAGTGGGGGGGGGGCAGAGGGAGAGAAATCCTCAAGCAGACTCAGTGGTGAGCATGCAGCCTAACACAGGGCTTGATTTCAAGACCCTGAGATCGTGACCTGAGCTGAAATCAAGAGTCGGCCACTTAACCTAATTAGCCACCCAGGCGCCCCATAAGGAGGCCTTTTAAATTTCAGCTCTGATGTGCTTAAATTCATTTACTACAGAACTCCCTTTTTATGCATATATTAAGGCAGAATCCTCTTTAGAAGTCCTGCCTTACTACCAGACAGTTCATTTCTGCTAGAGATATATAATGGTGGTCTGAAACTTGAAGGCATCTTAGAAACTGTGGCTTAGCCGGTTTCTTCAACCGTAAAATCGTATACGCCCGAAGATGCTTGGGGATTTGAGGTATGTGGGAAGTAGACAACTCATTCACTCTTAGACTTTTATGGACCCCAGTTCTTGGGAAGTTCTTTTTATGGATTTGGCAATAACAGCTACCCCTCAGGAAGGTTGTGTCTGCTCTAGATCCCATTCAGGATGACTAACTTTTTAGACTTCTCGGACTCGGGACAAAGCAAATATGTTTAAGGTTACTTGTTGGGAAAGTCATATAATTATATGTGTGTTTGTAAGACTATGAGATAGGACATTACAGTAATTAGAAGATATTACTAAGTATTGTAAAGAAAAGACACCAGTTTCGTATATAGAAAGAAAATAAAAGATCACTAGTTTCTCTCAAAATTCCCCAAACTGAGAAATGCTTATTGACTTGACTTTAGATTTTTAGCTACTTGATATATATCATTTACATATTAGATTCGGTATCACCAAAAAAGAGTAAGGTTTCTGTAGGCTAATATAAGATATAGGATATGAAAGCCAACCTGGGTATTAAATGAAAATAAAAAAAACCAAATTATTATCATTATTTATTATTTTCATAGCTCTAATGGGAAGTACTTTGTAATAGCCATGTTTATTATGGCTAGAGACAAAAGTGTGGAATAGGTCCTGGCAAGTTTCAAATTAGGCTTAATAAAAATTTAATAAAAAATCAATGTAAATTAATAAAAATAGTCCTGAATCTGAGTAAGATGATTTAGGGTTTAATACTAGCAAGGATGCTCAAACGAGCAACTGTTTTAAAAGTGTAATTCTCTGCAAAGTAATTTGTATGTTTCAAATAATTTGAATACAAATCTCAATAGACTTCTCTTTTGAGGTTTGAAAATCACTTCTAAAATCATCTGGAAGAATAAATGGATGAAAATGTCCAAAAACATTTGAGAAAGAAAAATTTTGTGTGGAAATTTTTACTACTAAATGTTAAAAGATTATCAAACTTCAGCAATTAATGTATGGTAGTGACAAAAGAATAAGTTGTAGAATAGAAAGGCAAGGAATAGACTCCTATATATATAGGGATTGATACTGAGATAAACGTGGCGTTTCAAGGTGGTGTGAAAGGGGAGATCACTTAATGAACAAAACAGTGGATACAGTATCGTCATTTGGAAAATGAAGTAATGTAGTAAGTTTAAGAACTAAATGGAACAAAATTAAGAAACTATAAATATAAAAGTATAAAATATTTTCCAAGCCTAAAAACAAAAAGAAAAAACTAAGGTGAAATATTGATAGATTTTTTACTACATAATAAAATTTCAAAATTAAAAGGCAAACTGGGGGAGTATTTGCAACATATGTGACTGAAAAAGCTTAATATACTTAATATAACAAAAATTTAAAAAAAATTTTTTTAAATAATTTTTTTATTATGTTATGTTAGTCACCATACAGTACATCATTAGTTTTTGATGTAGTGTTCCATGATTCATTGTTTCCGTATAACAAAAATTCTTACAAATTATTAGAAGATTCATTCATTAATAGAAAAATAGGCAAAGAAGTGAAGAGCACATTTGAAAAAGAGGTGATACAGATAGCCAAAGTTCATGAGAAAACATGTATACTTTGGTAGTTGTAAAATAAATGAAAAAATAAGACAGCCTTAAAGTACAACAGAATAATATTAAAGATTTTTGAAAAAGCTATTCTTGGTGAAGGTGAAGTAAAATGGGAAATTCCTTTCATTGATGATGGCAGAGTAAATTGGTATAATCTTTCTGAAGGTCAATTTGGCAATTTATATCAAGAATTGAATACATGTTCAAATCTCCTGATTTGTTAGTTCTACTTCAAGCAATCCATCCTAAGAATATATTTTAAAATATACATAAAATTTATGTACAGAGGTTTTTATTATTAAAACCTGACTATTCCCTAAAAGATCCATTATTATTTCAGAGATATTGTGCTTAAAACTGCCAGCCTTGGAGGACACACACCTGGTTTGAATCTCAGTCCTTAAAAGCACTGTGTCCTTGAGCAAGGTACTTAACTTATCGGAGACTGGTGCTGATCTGAAAGAGGGATGCAAAAAAGCTTACTTTGAAAGGCTGCTCTAAGGATTAACTGACAATATATCTAAAATGATTTGTACAACACTTAAAATTCCCCAGTACCAGAGTTCAAGAAATGGTACTTATTATTACATGTAGATGAAAACATATTCTTGGATAATTTTAATACCATTGAGAGAGAGCCATGATAAAACATTAAGTGGAAAAATCCAGACACAAAACTGTGACACACACACACACACGGAGGAAATATGAAAGGTGTGGTGGAATCTTAGAGGACTTTATCTAATTATCTATTTTTTTTATATTCTTATTTTTAAAAAAATGCACCCATAGTAATTTCATAGCCTGAAAAAAGTGCTTTTTTTTTTTTTTATTATTCTTATGTTAATCCCCATACATTACATCATTAGTTCTAGATGAAGTGTTCCATGATTCATTGTTCGTGCACAACACCCAGTGCTCCATGCAGAACGTGCCCTCCTCAATACCCACCACCAGGCCAACCCATCCTCCCACCCCCCTCCCCTCTAGAACCCTCAGTTTGTTTTTCAGAGTCCATCGTCTCTCATGGT
>NC_138373.1:112278288-112318093 GCF_054177405.1 Leptonychotes weddellii | reverse complement strand
GGTCGCTTTTCTGTTCAGAGAGTTGTTGCTATTCCTTTCTTCGATCTCCTGTTGAGTTTGTAGGTGTTCAGAATGGTTTGATCCCTATCCAGCTGAATTCCTGAGAGGAGACGAAATCCAGGTCTCCTACTCCTCCGCCATCTTGCTTCGCCCCTGAAAAAAGTGCTTTTAAGAAACTTTTAGGGAATGTGTCCATATCGTATTAAATGGAATATGTTGAGTTAGACTCTAGAAAATTGCATGTAAGGGGCTCCTGGCTGGCTCGGGCAGAAGAGCATGCAACTCTTGATCTGGGGGTTGTAGTTTTGAGCCCCTCATAGGGTGTAGAGATTACTTAAAAACAAAATCTTTAAAATAAAAGAAAATTTCATCTAAAAGTTCTAGAAGTAAAGGTAAAATCTAAGCTTTTTAAATTTTAGTTACATTAATTTTATGGAATGTCATTTAACCTATTCAAATGTAATGATTTACCTATTTTTTTTGTTGGTTCTTTAGAATAGAATTTGATGAATATTTTGCCTACTTAGTAGGGCAATTTAGGAGTTTCTATCAAAATACAAATGTGGACAATGAGAAAAATACACCATGTGAGTATGCACACAGGTAGGGCACACTTCTGTATTTAGTCAATTAACCCCTGATGATCCATAGGCATACCATTGCATGGTATTTATAGTCTTTTCTAAAGAAAATTAGTTCCTCCAATGATATCAAGTATACTGTAACTGAAATATATATTTTTAAGTAGGTTCCACACCCAAAGTGGGGCTTGAACTCATGACCCAGGGATAAAGAGTCAAATGCTCTACTGACTTAGCCAGCTAGGTACCACTGAAGAACTTTTTGAAAGAATAAAGGCATTTTCCTAGGTTGCTTCTTTTCATCAATTTAAGATATATCTATATCTAGGGGCGCCTGGGTGGCTCAGTTGGTTAGGCGACTGCCTTCAGCTCAGGTCATGATCCTGGAGTCCCGAGACTGAGTCCCGCATCGGGCTCCCTGCTCGGCGGGGAGTCTGCTTCTCCCTCTGACCCTCCCCCCTCTCATGTGCTCTCTCTCATTCTCACTCTCTCAAATAAATAAATAAAATCTTAAAAAAAAAAAAAACTCTCCAGGCTAAAAAAACACCGTGGGATTACCAGTTTATGACTTAAATAGCTGAGAAACAATTTTACATCTATTATCTCATTGAATCCTAATAAGAATGCTGTGAAGTACTTTTTAAAATTGCTATTTCATAATTATGGGTAATGAGACTGAGCACATTCAAGTAATTTGCCCAAAGTCAGAGCATTAGTATGTATATCTTTTTTTTTTTAAAGATTTTATTTATTTATTTGACAGAGAGAGAGAGAGAGAGAGAGAGAGCACAAGCGGGGGGAGGGGCAGAGGGAGAAACAGGTTCCCCACTGAGCAGGGAGCCCCACTTAGGGCTCAAACCCAGGACCCTGGGGTCATGACCTGAGCCAAAGGCAGATGCTTAACCGACTGATCCACCCAGGTGTCCCTAGTATGTATATCTTCTGATTCCAGTTCTATAGAGTGTTCTTTCTACTTTTTCAGCTTTTTTTAGAAGATGTTTTCTGAATATTGAAATGGACACGGGATCAGATATCTGGTTATCTCTGTCCTGGTCACAGTTTCTGTGTTTCCATGTGACTTGAATTTGACCTGTCAGATGAAGGGCACTACTAGACCTCTTGGCTTCTACGGCCACTTCTAATTCTGAAACCCCATTGTTCCCAGCCAATAACCATATATATGTAATCCCATGAGATAATAAAGTCATATAGGCTCAGGTCACTAGATTACATTATGGCCATGATATCTGGGCTACAATGATTAGTCAGCAGATACAGGGTGCCATTCTTGCCCATGCTATTTGCATTTTTGTCATTTTCTTTCTTGTCTCCACACAATCCGAAAAGATATCAGATCTGAGACCCTGAATGAATTCATATCGTCTCTACTTTTACACTAAGAATTATTATGAAATTGATTTTTACATTTTCCTAAATACATTTTAATCATGTTTAGCTATAAAATTCAATGGTTAGAGCAGAGATAAAGGGGCAAAAAGGCAATTCTTGCCCAAGTTCTTTTATAATTATAAGCTCTAATTTATGACTTATACCCTTTCAATGAGTTTCTCTACTCTGTAATGAAATGGGGTTCCATTAAATCAGTCTAAGTACTATTAGCTCTTTATGATGATTTCAAATATAAATGCCTACTTTTACTGCCTTTTGGGAAAATCCTTTGCATATTTAGTTTCTAAATAGGTCGGGAGACTTAGGAGACACAGTTCTCTTGAACTCTTGAACTAAGGATTTTCTCTGCTATGTAGATCACATAGAAGGTGTTGCCACATTCTTTCTCTTATGCTACCTTCTAGGTTACCCTCATACCTTAAGGATCCAAGAAAGGTCCATGCCACACAGAAGTAAGCTAACTAGAGAAAGCACATTTCATTAGGAGCCAGGGTATCACAGTTGTCCAGTATGGGCCCTGAACTTTGTGTATATTGTCCTATCAACTCTCTCAACAACCAGGTGACCTAGATATCAGTATTCCAGATTCAGAAGGGTTACCTAACTCTCCCAAGATTACATAATTAATTACTGGTGGAACTTGAACCAGAACTGAAGACAGGCTCAAAGCTCTGAGAGGTCTGTGCTGTATCATTGTCCTCATTCCGCATTTGGTTGTATGCAAATAGTTTCATTTCCTGTCCATTTTTTTTTCTCCATTTTTGAAGAGTCAAACCATTAATCACCATATATAATCTGTTCCTAACATCTAGCAGCTTCTTCTCAATATTTTAAAATCCATTCCAACTTATCATTAATATTGAATAAGCATTACAAAATAAAAGATAATAGAGGAGAAAAGCAATTGATAACTCATTCTTTAAATTTCAGCTTAAATATCACTTCTTCAAAGGGACCCTCCCCGGCCCTCCAAATTATATTAGGTACCTCTTGTTAGATTCTCTCACATAGAAATCAGCCCCTTTCCTTTATACCCTGTCCCTATTAGTAATTATATGATGGATTTTTATTTCTAAAATAATATTTACCACCCTCACTGGACTGTAATTCATGAAGGTGAGACCTTATCTTTCTTATTTACTACTGTACCTTAGCACGAAGCACAATATTTGGCCAAGAGTGCACTCAAGATATACTTGTTAAATAAATAAAAAGAAACATTTTGAGGATCTGATTATTACTGCAGCATGTTTGATGTTCATCTGGTTAAAATCTATTATATAGCAGTTCTCTGACAGATTATTCTCTGTCACCATCTCTGTAAGCATAGAAATAAAAAAGGCTTTATATGCTAGTTATAAAACTCACACGTTCATTCTTTTTTTTTTTTTTTTTAAGATTTTATTTATTTATATGACAGAGAGAGAGACAGCGAGAGAGGGAGCACAAGCAGGGGGAGTGGGAGAGGGAGAAGCAGGCTCCCCGCCTAGCAGGGAGCCGGATGCAGGGCTCGATCCCAGGACCCCGGGATCATGACCTGAGCCAAAGGCAGATGCTTAACGACTGAGCCACCCAGGCGCCCTCACACGTTCATTCTTTACGAAGAATGTCTTCAACAGCAATTTGCCCCTTGCACATTATGGTGGGCTATCCACATCACACAACGTGATAGCACCTTTGAGGTTTCCCGTTCTCACTGTATAGGTTTCCCAGTGATGTTGGAACCCAGGTCACATGCAGATCTGTTCATCTATGAGTACAGATGGAGCATATCATATCTACAGGGATTCAGGATGGGTCAGTGGAGAAAAATTCTGTTTGGGAGTAAGAAAGTAGAGGACATGTGTTTGAATCCCAGTTCTACAACTTTCTAATTATGTTGTTAACCTGCAAAACTGGGATGATAACATCTACTCCATAAAGTGGTTGTGAGAGGTGGATGAATTAATTATGAAAAAATGCTTTGCAAGCTGTATAGCATTGAATATCAATAATTCCAGTACCTATGTCTATTTTATAAAGTGCATGCAGAATATGTTGCATCAATAAAGTTGTTCATAACCACTGCTAGAAAAGCACACTGCCGTGGATTCTGGCTCATCTGACTATTTTATTTTATTTATTTATTTATTTATTTTTATTTGAGAGAGAGAGAATGAGAGACAGAGAGCATGAGAGGGAGGAGGGTCAGAGGGAGAAGCAGACTCCCCGCCGAGCAGGGAGCCCGATGCGGGACTCGATCCCGGGACTCCAGGATCATGACCTGAGCCGAAGGCAGTCGCTTAACCAACTGAGCCACCCAGGCGCCCCTCATCTGACTATTTTAAAATTTAGCTCCTACAATGAATAACTGCAATGGGCCATGTGATACTTTTCTTAACTGTTTCTTAAATTGGGGGATTGTTAGCATCTACATCTACTGAAGGCATTCTCACAAGTTAGAGTGGGGATAATTTTTAGTTTAGAAAATATGGTGGCCAGAGGTCACTGGTCATAATACAGTATATGAAATATATTCTAAGCATTTCATTGTTACACCATTTCACTTTGCTGAATCCATGAATCATGTTATCTTGTCACTAATAGCTTGTCAAATTGACTGAAAGCTGTGTTAATCATTTTCAGAATTTAGAAGTCTTATGAAGAACAGGTGGGTTTACACACTGAATCTAAATCCTCTTAAGAAAATTGATGAAATAGATCTTTATGTCAAATACAGAGGTCTTCTATGGCACCAACCATTGATTTGGGTTGTTAATCCACACTCCACTGAGAAAAACATTATGTCTAACATTCCTGACTGATTCTATAAATTTCTGAAACCAGCATGAAGTTTATATCTAAACTCCTCCAGGCCTCATTCAAAAGATTTTGAAGCAAGTATTTCTCACAGTAAACAGGCATTGCTGTTTGATGAAGGGCATGTTTACCACAGTGGTTTCTTGCAGAAGGAGCAAAGTGTTTTATTCAGAGCGACCAAGCCACATAATATCCTCAGTGCTCCATTTTGTTGCCACTTAAAATTATAATAGCTGCACAGATATTAAAGTGAAACATAGAGTATGGTATGCAATGTGGAGGAGAGCTTATGCGTGGACTACCCCAAACGACTTAAGTTCCTTACATAACAAAGCACACTGAGCTGAATTTTGCATGTGGGGAATAATGGTTCAAGTAAGTTAGGCATTTTGGATCTTTCTACTTGCTTCAATGGCTTAAAGTATCTGTAGTCTTGTCACAGTAGTTAATTAAATGAGTTGATTTATACATCTCCATAATATAAGAAAATGCAGATCAGGTTATGCTTTAGTATAAATGTTAACAATCTTTAGGAGCAAACTCCGTTTTTTGTGCTTTGGTGAGAGGCATCTTGAATAATAACCTTCAGAACGTCCCTACACGGTGCCTGGAACAAAGTAGGGGCTTGCTAAATGTTAGTGTTTTCCCATTGCCCGTTTTCTCCTGCTTTTTGAGAACTGAATCACATAGTTTTCTTTGGTTTGGGATTGTTTGAGGTCACAGTCATTTAAGTTAAATTATCACTAAAGTACATTTTTTCTTCATAACATCCGTATGCAATTGAGGCTGACAATTTTGCTGTTTCATTAACACCTTATGGTCTCTTCTGAGATGATTTTGTTTTCATTTTCTACTTCTGATACTTGTGGCATGGGCTGAGTTTACAGTCTTCCACCACACTGAAGACCTGCAAATACGAAAATCTAAAATAAACTAGGTAACTATATATAAAATTAAAATGCACTAATGAATAGATTTATCCTTTAAAATTCGATGTTAGTCTCTTTTTACTCAAATTATAAAACCTAATGTAAAATTTCCATTGTTGTAATAGAGGAACTCACAGTTTTAGGATACCTCAGTGTAATATTTCCTCATTAAAAATAGAATTAACAGTTTTAAAAACTGGAGTGAGGATGACTGAAATTAAGTTAATGAATTCAATATAGTTTAAATACGATGGTAAAATTAGTCCTGAAATTTGTGTCTTACCATGTAATTGAGTAATCCATTAAGATAAAATTTTTTTAAAATTTATTTTCATTTATTTTTTTAGTTAAAGATTTTATTTATTTATTTGACAGAGAGAGACACAGCGAGAGAGGGAACGCAAGCAGGGGGAGTGAGAGAGGGAGAAGCAGGCTTCCCATGGAGCAGGGAGCCTGATGTGGGGCTCGATCCCAGGACTCTGGGATCATGACCTGAGCTGAAGGCAGACGCTTAACGACTGAGCCACCCAGGTGCCCTATTCTTTTTTTTTTTTAAAGATTTCATTTTTAAGTAATCTCTACACCCAATGTGGGGCTTGAACTTACAACCCTGAGATTAAGAGTCACATGCTCTACCGACTGAGCCAGCCAGGTACCCCAAGATAAAATTATTCTGTGTGACAACACCCAACTTTTACCTAAAACAGTATGTGGTCTGGGACAGCTGAACATGGTTGGAAAAAAAAACTACACAACTGCACATTATTTAAAATTTATGATCACTAATTTCAAATGGGTCAAAAAGGCGGACAACCCTCTAATAAATTGACTTTTGAATTCTCACATGATTGTTTTACATTTTTTCCTCTCTCCTCAAATCTCTTGCATGTTTTCCTCTCTCTCAGCTGATGAGTTCATCTCTGAGAAAGAAGTAATCAGATGAGAAATTACATCATCTTTCCAATGGCAAATATATGAACTTACAGTGAAAAATTGTCCCCACTCTTATCTAAGCTCTCACCCTACACTTGGTTCCCATCTGTCTCACCTGTATGAAATACATGCTCTCCCTTCATAAAATTCTCCCTCTCTTCTCTCCCATTCTCATGTCTTTCCCCATATCTCCACTCTCCTTTTAAGCAAAACTTCTCAAAATGTAGTCTGCCTTTGTTGCCTTTTTGGTGGCTTCCTATTTTCTTCTCAACCCAATCCCATTTGGATTTCATCCTCACCATTCCACTGAAATGATTACTGACTACCCGGTAAACATTTCCACTTGTTCAGCTAATAGTAGCTCAAAGTTAACACATCCAAATATATCTCTCTATTTCCCTCAGGGGAAACATGTTCCTTCAGTGCTGCTTTGAATTTTTATTTTAAATTGAGGCATGATTTATAGATAGTAACATTTATAAATATATTCATTGTATAGTTTGATGTCTACCTACACATAGATCTTGGTAAACTTCCTCTAGTACAAGATGCAGAACATTGTCATCAACCCAGAAAGTTCCCTCAAACCTTATTTCCTGTCAATACTCCCACATGTAACCTCTATTGTGACTTCTCTCATGATAGGTTAGCCTGGTTTCGAAGATCATATAAATAGAGTCATACAACATGTAACTCCTTGTGTATTTCACTCCAATAAGATTTTTGAGACTTACCTGTAGTTCTTAATGCTGCATAGTATCAATTGCCTGAATATACCACAATTAGTTTATTCCTTCTCTTGATGGACATTTTTCTCTGTCATTAATTTCTGCTTAATATTTTCTTCACTCATCCTTCTTTGTGTTTGTTTTTTTACCTTCTTGAGATCAAAGCTTCTATCACTGATTACACACATTTCTTCTTTCTAATATGTGCATTTAAAAGTAGAACGTTCCTCTAAATTGCTGTTTTAGCTGTGTCTCACAGATTTTGATATACTATATTTTTATCCTTTAGTTCAAAATATTTTCTAATTTCCATTGTGATTTTTAATTTGATTCATGGATTACTTAGAATGTGTTACTTAGTTTTAAAATATTTGGGGATTTTCTAATTCTCTTTTTGTTATTATTTTCTAGTTTAATTTCTTTGTGATCAGAGAACATACTCTATGATTTTAGTCCTTTGAAATTTATTGAAAATGCTTTATGTCTCAGCATATAGTTTATTTTTGTTGATGTCCTATGTTTACTTGAAAATAGCATATATTCTGAAGTTCTTGGATATAATGGTGTATAACTGTCAATTAGGTCCAGTTGGTAAATAGCACTGTTCAATTGTTAATATCTTTTTTGATTTTTTTGTTGGCTTTTTCTATAAATTACAGAATAACTTGTATTAAAATCTCCAACTATAATTGTAGATTTCTCTTTCTCCCTCTGGTTCTGTCAAAGTTTGCTTCATATATTTTAATTCATATTTTTATGTAATACACAGGATTTTTTATGTCTTTCTGGTTACTTAGACCATTTATGTATATGAAATGCCTG
The DNA here is from genome assembly GCF_054177405.1 of Leptonychotes weddellii. Taxonomy (NCBI): domain Eukaryota; kingdom Metazoa; phylum Chordata; class Mammalia; order Carnivora; family Phocidae; genus Leptonychotes; species Leptonychotes weddellii. Next base: position 112,309,891 of record NC_138373.1, on the reverse strand, counting down.
TATTAATCTCTGATAAAATTCTTTGATCTCATGTCTAATTTGATTGATATTAGTATTTCTTCATCAGTCTTTTTATGGTTAGTGTTTGGATGATGTAGCTTGTCCTAATCTTTTACTTTCATCTATATATATCTTTATGTTTAAAATCTGTCTCTTCAAATGGCAAATAATTGGGTCTTTAAAAAAATCCAATCTAATGAGACCTCTTTTAATTACAGTATTTAATTGATTTATATAGATTTTCTGTGATTACTGATATGGATTTAAGTTAACTAATTTGCTATTTGTTTATATTTGCCCCATCTACTCTTTGTTCTTTTATTCCTTTTTTTTCTTCCTTCTTTTGCAATAATTAACATCTTTTCCTCATTCTACTTTGATTTCTCCCTTACCTTTTCAGCTGTAGCTTTTTGTATTACCTTTTTTTAGTGGTCATTCTAAAGCTGTACTGTGCAATACAGTAGCCACTAGGAACATGGGTCCACTTAAATTTAAATTTGCATTAACAAAAATTAAATAAATGTAAAAATCCAGTTTCTATTTGTGGGCAGTTACATAGGGATCATGCAATGGGGCATATGAGAGCAGATACCAGTAACAAGAAAAATCTGGGTACTCACATGAGTTTGGTGTCAGTTCCTACAAAGCTGGAAGGGGGTAAAATCCATCCTCACCTTCTCCAGTTTCCCTTTCTGTTCCTCCTCTCTTGGTTTTCTATGCGAATTCTCCTACATGCCACAAAGGATGAACCTCTCAGTGTTTGGTTCTATGCCTCCTTCTCTCCTCACTTTCCATTCCTCAAGCTCTTATTTATCTCCACAGGAAGACTGTGTATTGTATTTGCCAGGAGCCTGTTGGCCTAGGGTCTACTGTCCATTGGACAGTCACCTGAATGTCCCACTATCAACACATTCTTAAATAAAAGCATCAGTTTCTGTGTGCTTCTCCTCTTGTATTTCCAATCTTGGATTTGTGGCATCAGCTTTTCTTGATCTCACTCCAATATTCAACAGTTTACTAAGTCTTATAATTCACTAAGTCTTATAAATTAAATTCTGAAATATTTCTTAAATGTGCTCTATCATGTTTGGTGCTCCTAATCTCTTATCAGGTTATGAAACAACCTCCTAAATAAAAGGCCTTTGAAGCTCTAGGAACTTTCTCCCAAAGTGCATTTTTAAAATACATTTTCCCTAGAGTTGTGTTTTAGAACTCAAATATAATCCCATTGTTTTTCCATGTAAACAAATAAATAACCAAGGAACCCATTCACTTCTCATTTTCTATGGAATACCAGTACTACTTCCATTACTGCAATTTTCACCGCTAGTTTTTCTTTGCCTGCTTACATACTATAATTACTACTACTAGCTATTGCTACTAGTACTATTATTTCTATTTTTAAAAGATTTTATTATTTATTTATTTGTCAGAGAGAGCACAAGCAGGTGGAGCAGCAGGCAGAGGGAGAAGCAGGTTCCCCACTGAGCAAGGAGACCGATGCGGGACTCGGTCTCATGACCCAAGCTGAAGGCAGCTGCTTAACCAACTGAGCCATCCAGTCATTCCATTACTGTACATTTACTGAACATGTATTATGTGCCAGGCAATAGGCGCTTTACATAATACTGGTTAAAAACACTGACTTTGGGTTAGACAGATCTATGTTTTAATCATACTGTAGCTACTTATTAAAAATTATTTAATCTCAGTTTCCTCAATGGTAAAATATGGATAATCACAAGATCTAACATACTATAATATTATTTTATGATAATTGAATGAGATAATCCATGTAAAGCACAATAATTGTACATAGTACTCAATAAATAACAGCTGTAGTTATAATAATCATATTATCTCTTATTTCTAGCTCACTCCTGAGTCTTTTTTTTAAATGTTTTTATTTATTTATTTATTTATTTATTTGAGAGAGAGAGAGAATGGGAGAGAGAGAGCATGAGAGGGGGGAGGGTCAGAGGGAGAAGCAGGCTCCTCGCCGAGCAGGGAGCCCGATGTGGGACTCGATCCTGGGACTCCAGGATCATGACCTGAGCTGAAGGCAGTCGCTTAACCAACTGAGCCACCCAGGTGCCCTTTTTAAATGTTTTTATTTATTTGAGAGAGAGAGAGCGAGCATGAGTGGGGGGGGAGGGGAAGAGGGAGAAGCAGACTCCCTACCGAGCAGGGAGCCTAATGGGGGGCTTGTAATTCCCAGGACTTGTAAGTAATGACACCTGTCCTTTCAAAGCTTCTTGATGGTTATTGCTGAGGGCCTCTTGCAATCATAAGAACCACAAGGGCTGTCCAGCTACAGCATTGGTTATGGATTAGCTAAGACCAGCACAAAACAATGAATGATTGAAAACATGTATTTAAAGGCAGTTGAAGTTGAAAGAAGAAAAGAGAATTGAGAAGTATTTCATCTCTCCCTAACATTTCCTGTGTGAAGTCTCCCACTGGGCTAAGTTGTTCAGTGAACCTCTTGGCATCATCAGCAAGGTTGGACAGCATCAGTGTTGTGGGTTACACAGGAATATTTTGACCTTTGTTTCGAAGTGATTACTTGGATAAGTTGGGATAACCTTCCTGAGTTGACCTTACTGTACATTTTATTACATTTTCCAGCTGATTGACTTAGTTGCTGGGAAGCCAATTGTAAAGGGCACAGCTTACCTGGGTTGAATGCCCCACATGCCCTTCAAGTAACTAGGGTCTAAAAACCTCCAGGATATGTTTTTTTGTTTTGTTTTGTTTTGCCTAGACAGGCACTGAAGTGTTTTCCTGCCTGGCCAACAGAAACATGCAAAAGAGGATCTTGGGCCAGGGGACCCAGGACAATTTTAAACAATGAAGAATGAAAAATGTGTCAAGGGAAAAGCTATAAAGCCATCATCATGAAAATAGCACTGGAGATATCAGACCACACAACTGAGGACAACTCAGTATTATGAAACCAAAATGCATAAAGACAAACCACATGAAGGAAATTTAATAGGAATTAAAATAAACACTACAAATCAGTATTAAAGAAAATTGAATTTCCGGAAGTGGCAAAACAAGAGCAATTTAACAAGAGCAAGTCTGTGTAAATGAGCTTGTAACCCAGCACTATGATATATAAAAAGAAATTCAGAAATGTTATTACCCACCTCTCCCACTTCCTGCTACTCTCTTACAATAATTACTAGACAAACCAAAAAAGGAGGGATTGACATTTTATTTATTTTTTTTAGAGGGGGAGAGAAGTGGGGGAGGGGCAGAAGGAGAGAGAATCTGAAGCAGGTTCCACGCCCAGCACTCAGTCTCACAACCCTGAGATCATGACCTAAGACAAAATCAAGAGCTGGACACTTACCCGACTGAGCCACCCAGGCGCCCTGAAGGTATTGGCATTTTAAAATCCCTACTCTGTGGCAGGCAGTTTACTTAAAATATCTCATTGTCTCTTCCCAACAATTTATGAGATACATATTATTATTGTCATTGCTGAGGGTGCTCAAATAATGTGTCTAAGGTCACATGGTACAGTGGCAGAGCCAGGATTAATTGAAGCCCAAATCTGACCTCAAATGTTATCTGTTCATCTCACTGTGCTGCCTTCCAGAATAACCTCATTATACAAACATCTCTCCTATGATGTGGTGCCACTAAATTGAATCCAAAGACAGAGTGACGGGCTGTTCCTAAGTAGTAACGTGGTTACACTGGCAGTTATAGAATATCTTTTCTTTTTTCTTAAAGAAAATTTTAAAATTGAGAAAAGTATCATGCACACTGTAACAACCCTCCTCATAGGCTCACAGAACTAGCAGGTATTAACTACTGTATTTGATGTACGTCATTTTTTCCTACCAAATAGTACAGATTAAGTCTTTCTGTTTCTCTTCCACTCTCCCACTCCCTCATCCAATTCCATTTATAGAAAAAGATTAAATTTGGTGAGTGACAGATGGCCAGTTGTTTGCTAAAATTCCTGCTCTCCTTTTCAGAGTTCAGAGTTGTCACTGGGAAATCACTGTCCAGCCAGTGGCCGCATGTCTTCTAGTCAGCTATGGTCTCATGACTATTTCTTACCATTGGAATGGTTGAAAGTCACTTCCTGCCAAAGCTTTTAAGAAGCAGATGTGTTTCCTCTACATCTCTTTTCCCTTTTGTTGGCTGAATGCAGAGGACAAGGTTGTAGAAGATTATTAGAGTTTAATTTTGTTTTGGACATTACAGGTGAAAGACTGAAGGGATCTGAATCCCTGAATCACTTCAAGAAGGAATAATATGTGATGATGAGGAAAATTTACACTACATTGTTATATGAGCAAGATATAAATTATTAGGTTAAGCCACTGCAATTTTAGAATTATTTTGTTATAATACGCTAATTATTTGAATCTATTACCTAATGACTAATTAATTTCATACTTTATTTTTGTAGATAAATTGCTCTAATTAACTACTTTAATTCTATTTTATACCTATATTTCCTTAGTTAATTATGCTAATCCAATATTTAATTTTCCGTAGGTATTTTACCCTAAGTACTTTAATTAATCCAAGTACTTTTCTAATTAACTTTCTATTGAATTACCTTAATAGTACAGTTTTTAGTTTTTGTAGTTATTTGTCAATAAGATAGTTTTTAGGGGCACCATTTGCTAGAGCATGCAACTCTTGATCTTGGGGTTGTAAGCCCCGTGTTGGATGTAGAGATTACTTAAAAATAAAATCTTAAAAAAAAGATAGTTCTTATCTGTGTCACTTAAGAGAAACTATATATGAAAAATATAATGTGAACACTGATCTGTGAATTATTTTTCCACGGAAGAGTAGGTTTTTAGGATTTTTTCATGTTGATATATGAATGTATTTATAATACTATACATAATACAATATATATTATATATTTATCTAACTAAAAATAGATCATTTTTCTTAACTGCTATATAAAATTCTGTTTTATGACTAAAAGTCATACTATTTATTCACTTCTGATGAGCATTTAGGTTGCTTTCTCTTTTTTCCTTCTATTTTGCTGTTATGAAATCTGCTGCAATGAATATCTTTCTTTAGTTTCCTTGAGCATGAATGCAAGAATCACTCTAGGATATATGCTTTTACTTAGAATTACATTTTAATTACTCTCCAAATTACTCTCCAAAATGGTTGTTCCATTTCTATTTCTTTAAAAATTTTTTTAAAAATATGTATTTATTGGGGCATCTGGGTGGCTCAGTCGGTTAGGCGTCTGCCTTCAGCTCAGGTCATGATCAAGCCCCACGTCAGTCTCCCAGCTCAGCGGGGAGTCTGCTTCTCCCTCTCCCTCTGCCTCTCCCTCTGCTTGTGCTCTCTCTGTCTCTCAAATGAATAAATAAAATCTTTAAAAAAATATAAAAAATGTATTTATTTATTTTTGAGAGAGAGAGAGTGGGGGCAGGGGCAGGGGAAGGCAAAGGGAGAGGGAAAGGAGCAGACTCCCCACTGAGCATGGAACCTGGACTCAGGGCTCAGTCTCACAACTCTGAGATCATGACCTGAGCCAAAATCAAGAGTCAGATGCTTAACCAAATGAGCCACCCAGGCGCCCCCCAATTCCTATTTCTGTAGTAACATATAGTGTTCCCATTTCCCTGCATCCTTGCCAACACTTCAATGTTCTTGATAATTTGATGATGAGAAATGATATCTTGTTGTTTGAATTTTGTCTGGCTCTTTGGGTTTCCTCTTATGATTATTACCTGTTCATATCTTGTCCATTTTCTGTGGTGTTATTTTTCTTTTTCTAATTCATTTTTGAAGTTTTAAAAAAATAATCTGTATATGAATTTGGTTATCTCTGTCTTCTATATCTCTTACTTTTGGCTTTGATTATATGTCTTTGTTGAACATACATTTTAATTTTGATGTAACACTTATCAAATGTGTTTTTTTGCCATTTTTTTTGTATAAGACAATCTTCCTTATCATCAGTATTACAAATTTATTTCCAGGGCTCCCTGCTCGGCAAGGAGTCTGCTTCTCCCTCTGACCCTCCCCCCTCTCATGTGCTCTCTCTCTCTCTCTCTCTCATTCTCTCTCTCAAATAAATAAATAAATAAAATTAAAAAAAAAAAATAAAAACAAAAAAACAAATTTATTTCCATATTTTCTTCCAATGTTTAAACTTGTATACTTCACATATAGATCTTTAAATTTTTTTTTTTTTCAAAATTTTTTGATGTAATGCTCAATGATTCATTAGTTGTGTATAACACCCAGTGCTCATCACATCACATGCCTTCCTCAATGCCCATCACCCAGTTCACATGTAGATCTTAATCTAGCTTGGGTTTATCAAGATAGAGATCTAATTTTATTTTTTCCATGTAGAAAATTATCATTCCCAGTATCATATATTGAAGAGTCTACCTTTTGTCTCTGATTTGTAATGCTGTTCTTACACTTTTCTAGCTGTGTGATTTGGGCAAGTTACTTGATGTCTCCATAAAATGGGAATAATAATAATAATAATACTCTCCTCACAGAGTTATTGTAGTAATGAATTATGTGTCTATCACTTGGAATAATACCTGGCATATGGTTAGTGTTATGTATTTTATGGCCATTATTGTTTTATGTCATGTCAACAATCCTATTCTTTGGAATAGGAATCTTTAGATAAAAAAGCATACAATTTTATGGTCAGTACATACTTCCATGATATATTAGTCCAACTAAGAGCTGGTCCCTTCAAGAGCCAGCCACTTTATACTTGCCCTCCTCATTTGAGATAAAGGAACCACATTTTGACATGGATGAGATACAGAAACTGCATAACCATCTGTTGTGTATAGAAACACTGTAAACATGATAATTTCTTTGAAGAAATAACATTGACTAAGTATTCTTTAGTATGAATGAAATTGACAGTTGAGGTAATGCCAAAATGTCCAGCCATTTAATTTCAGAAGTGTCAAGAGATGCCAGCAACTAAATCTGAATTTGACACGGTGATGGAAATTACAGATGGAGGGGGGAACATAAGGCTTATGATGACATATGGACAATGAGCAATGGAAAGAGTAATAGACACTAATCAACAGAAATGAAAGTTAGGATGAGCGTTAAAGAATATAAAACTGGAAGTAGTCAAGAGTGAGAGGTAAATTGTTGCATCTCAGACATAGTAAGGGCAGAGGGAAGATTTGAACCCAGGTCTTCTGATTTCAAAATCTGAGCTCTAACTATACTAGATCCCCTCTTGTATATGGAATGTAAAAAATACATAAGATGAGGTGGCAGGGAGTTAGGTTTGAATCCTGCCTGTGTTAGTAATAGGTCTGTGACCTTGCCTAGTTTCTTTCTCACTAAATTGGGAACAATAATAGCTGCCTTCTATGGTTGCTGGGAGAATTGAGATAATGTTGGTGATGCCTGTGACTTGTCCAGGTGCCTAATCAATGCAGGTTCCTTCCTGAGAAATTACATAGTTTGTATGATTAGGAATTAAATTAAGCCATCCTCAGCTTCTTTGTTGTACAAATTATTTCTACAGAAAAATTAGACTCATTTACCTCTGTACTCTTTTTAAGAATAAAAAATTACAGCAAAATAAAGGGTGACTCTGTGATTTGGAGACAGAAACAGCAGCCTTATTCTGAGCACATGTAAGCACCACACATGCATGTGCACACGCACTCATCTGGTGTCCTAGATGTCCCCCCTGTAACTCAGTCCCAAGCTTCTGTCTCCGTATTAAAACTTGTTCCCAGATTTGAAAAAATGCCAGGCCCTGGATGATTCAAATTTAGCAAGTATTGGAAATTCTAGAATGGGTTCTCTGTTCCTCCCTGCTCGACAGACAGCTGCATCTTCTGGTGCAGTACCAGCCGTATCCCTGAGACACAATGGTCAAGGTCAGAGTAAATGGATTTGGCCATATTGGGGTACCTGGTCACCAGAGCTTCTTTTAACACTGGCAAAGTGGGTATAGTCACTATCAATGACCCCTTCATTGACCTCCATTACATGGTTTACATATTCCAATATGATTCCACCCATGGAAAATTCAACAGCATGGTCAAGGCTGAGAATGGGAAACTTGTCATTAATGGAAAGCACATCTCCACTCTGTCATCCTCATTTCCTGGTATCACAATGAATTTGGCTATAACAACTGGGTGGTGGACATTATGGGCCACATGACCTCCAAGGAGTAAGAGCCCCTGAACCACCAGCCCCAGTGAGAGCAAGAGGAAGTGATAGGCCCTCAGCTGTTGGGAAGTCCTTGCCCAACTCATCCTCTAACACACTGAGATCTCCCAACCTTCACAGTTTCCATCCCAGACCCCCTGAACAAAGGGCGTGGCTTGGGGAGCCCTACCTTCTCATGTAACATCAATAAAATATACTGTACCCAGCCAAAAAGAAAGATTCTAGAAGGACAAGAAAATGTCATGACATTATGATATAATATAATGTTTATGGGATAAATTAATTAAAGGTACTAGTAAATAGGTGGGGAAAGTATTTGAGAGGAAGAGAAGGTTCTCCCCCTCAAATCGTTGCAAATGTGATTTTTAAACTCCTTTTCAGGCAAGAGTGAACTTGGAGTGGTTGACCTGACTTAGTTTAGGGAGCCTCAATGATACCTCAAGATGCAGGGTGATCCCAGGAACAGAACTTGGAGTATAAAGCCAGGAATATAGTCTTCATATTGTGTTAATGTGAGGATGCTGGGCAGGGAGACAGAACCCACACGTGAGGAATGGGATAGAGATTGAACACAGAAGATAAGAACAAGAAGGTCCATGATGGAAGGGAAGAGGTAGAACACGTAATATATCCTGAATCTCTGGAGTGTGTCCACACAGAACTCTGTGTGGAGAAAACACCATGAGGGGTCTCAGTTGCTTAAGGCATGTACCACTACCGGGAAAGGCACCTTCTGCACATGTTATTGTAAAATGGGATGAAGACCCAATGTTAGAGAACACAGAGCACATCATTTCACTGTCAAGAACTTGTAAAATGGAATAACAGAATGTCTGCAAACTGCTCCTAGAAAAGTAAACCCATATTCCGAAATAAATGCAATTGTCCAAACAGTGATGAGATATTTATGGATACTGAAGTAAAAAAAAAATCCACATCCTGTTTTGCTGTCAGTGATATATTTTTTCCAGTGATATTTTCAATGGGTTAGTCACATCACATTTTCACACCAGAGTTATAGTTTTTGGGTCCAGCATGTGTCAGTTCACAGCTGAGAGTTTTTTTAGACATTTGTTGGCAACATTATGTCGCTCTGTAACCACAGTTTTTTCAATGGAAACCCAGTTTATTCATATTCGGTGGGCATTTCTCTTTTTTCTTTAGGAGCTCTCTAAATTGAAACTGGAACTCTCTCTGTCTCTATTTGTGTGTGTGCATGCATGCATTCATGCCTGTGTGATCTTCAGTTCAGTACAAAGCCTTTCAATGTATTTCATGTGATTAGTTACATTAAAGAGGCAGGAAGGGGTTAAACAGTAGAAACCTGAAGCCGGGCAGCCCAGGAGGATGGTAAAGTGTCATCAGAAAATGGCATGTCACTTTTTAAAAAATCTAATTTACATACAATAAAGTTACCAAGTTAAAAAAAAAAGAGTCAGTGTTTCCATTCACATTGCAATTCCATTTTCCTATAAGGTACCAAAATAGATATTGCTTTTCTACTAAAAGTAGAAAACTATAACTTTACTTACCAATAAAGTGCATGCAGAAGAATAAATCTTCGGTAGGAGGAATTTTGACAAGAGTGAGAGAAAATAAGCACCCTTAAAAACAATGGAAGAAGATTGATCTTAATGTGGAAGTTGAGCACGTACATCACTGGAGACAGAAAGCAAGGACCCTATTGTCACCATGCAGAAACAACATGAGACACAGGCCAGAGGAATCAGCAGGATGTGGATTATACAAGAAGAAAGAGAATACAGAGTGCATCAGAACAGAGACTGAGCTTTTATCTGTGACTCACTCTACTCTATAATCTTCAGGGTAGTCCATGTATTAAACTAAGTAGCTATTTAGGAAAAGTGTATATATTACTCATTTCACAGCATGAACTCAGTCATCCTCAACTAATCTATTATTTTCATAAAAAAACCCAGGAAAGCAAGCCCCCTGGCCAGGCTGGGAAATAAATATTAAGTTAGGATATGCTCTAGATTGCATATTAATAATCACACATGTGCCCCATCCCCAGACCCAGGCATGCCTTATCGATAGCACTGAACAACATCTTCTACATGTTAGAAAGTAAGAAGAAAATGAAGGGAGAGAAGGTCAGGAAGAAAAGATGGGAGGCTAACTGGTCCATATGACTGCTCATCTTTTTGTGATCTACATATATCCATCTTGTATTTGTAAAATGTTCGCTGGAAAGGGTTTCAGTGCAGATAACGGTGAAGACATCTGGGTACACACAGCGTGCCAGCACTGGGAGGCAGAAGCCATGAGAAAATAAGTCTCTGGAAAGCTAATGAAATATAGAGAGAAGGTTCAGATGTTGCCAGATCATGGAATTTGTGGAAACCTAAAACATGTAATACTTCCAGCACCTAGAGGTGAAGGGTCTGAAATCATACCTAAGTTTTATTGATATTTATCCTATATTTCTCCAGGTCCACAGACTGCTTAATGTTTGATCATGAATTCTGCCATGGTCTAAGCTTGCAGGCAGGTGTCTGTTTCCACAATGACACGATCTGTTGCCTGTCCCTATTGGGAGGCCAGTGTTCTTATGAGCCGGTCACACTTGGCTTTCTTTTTTTTTTTTTTAAAGATTTTATTTATTTATTTGACACAGAGAGACACAGCGGGAGAGGGAACACAAGCAGGGGGAGTGGCAGAGGGAGAAGCCGGCTTCCCGCAGAGCAGGGAGCACGCTGTGGGACTCGATCCCAGGACCCTGGGATCGTGACCTGAGCCGAAGGCAGACACTTAATGACTGAGCCACCCAGGTGCCCCCACACTTAGCTTTCAAAGTGGTTAAAGCCTGGGTTGGAGTTTTTCTTTTTTTTTTTTACTAAAAAAAGCATGTATAGAAACTGATATCTTTGGGTATTTCCAGAGGTAATATTGAAAAATGGTAATAAAAATCGTGAATTTAGGAAAACAGCCATAAGAATAATAAACTTATAAGTAAAAAAAGACAATATTTTTCAAAAGCCTTTCTTGGTTCTGAAGATCGGTGAACAAAAAATGCATATATATATTTAAGTGTATGGAACACATAAGTATATTTTGATGGTTTTTTGAGATGGTTTTTCTGAGAATTTTTAACTTCATCAAAAAAATTAATCCAATTTCAAAGAAAATTAAATTTCCTAGACTGGGGAATCAAGACAACAGAGAGAGAGTGTGTAAAAGCAATTTGGTGCTGCCAGAACATGGGTGGACTGGGTTCTCCCAGACCTCTGCCACTGACCTTGCTCCAGGAAGGGGATTTTAGCTTTAGCACCAAAGAAACTCAAGTTTATCTGTGAAATTACAAGCAATTATCCACCCTTGGACATGGCTGACTTAATCAAACACATATAAGCAGTGGTTATCTAGGTAAGAGTGTGAGGTGGTTGCAATGTTCACACATTTAAAGCTTTGTGCAAATTGAAAGGGAACTGAAAAAAAAGAAAACCCAAGGATTTTTCTGCATAGAAGTCATGGAACGTGTGAAGGGGGCTGGCTGTATAAAGGTACATTTCACATGCACTTTTGTGTGAGCTTTAGTTTAATTGGGCAACTCTGGCTTTTAATCATCTGTAGGGTTACTTTTAATTCTTCAGTGCTTTTATTCTTTTCTTTTCGTTTTTTTTTGCATTCTATTTCAATGCTATGCACAAATGTAGGAGTGATTTTTTTTTTTTAAACGGACATTGGAGTTGTTTTCTAGACATGCCAGCTGGGGTTAAAACTAAGATTCTAACGTGGAAAAAGACATCTCTCAAGGTCAATGTTCATGCTTCAGTTATAAGGCCTCTTTGGCCAGTCAATAATCTGTGCTATAATCATGACTGTCTCTGCATTTTGACATTTTTCTGAAATATCTTGGGGAACATAGTACTCTGTGGGGATGTCTCAGACCATCTGTGTAGATATCACAAGTCAATATTTCTTTTGCTCCTAAAGCATGCTGAGCCTGGGGGAAATACTGAAGTCTTGCCTCTTTCCTGTGCCCTAACCAAAAAACGGGCATGGGTCTCTTTTTATTCTCCTAAGTCTTCGGATCTCTCTAGGGTCCTATGACCTCCCATCCTATACCATGGCTTCATCTGGGAAAGGAGTAAGGACCCCGTCATTTTCTAAATTTTGTTTCCTCTCTAATCCTTTCCCTTCTCATCAGATTCAGCAACATTCTAGGCATTTATCCCTATTGGAAAGTATCTTGTTTATTTTTGTGTTGACTTATTATCAGTCTCTGATCACTACAAACTAAAATCCCTGAGAGTGACACTTCCTGTCCCATTCACCTCTGTATTCCCAGCTCCTAGAACAGTGTCTAGCACACAGCCGCATTCATTCAATATTTTTTTAATAAATCTATAGGATCTGGGGGACACTTTATTTAGACATGGGTAGAATGGTTTAGAAAGAGCAAAGAGGGTAAGAAATTAATCAACCACCTAGATGGATTTCAGTATGATGTCAGTTTCCTTTGGTAGTGGTTTTACTTCAGAGGCAGACACAGTGTGATTTCCACGGGTGTAGAGTACAAAGCTCTTTCTGAAAAGGGAACATTTAAATGACAACAATATTCCAAGAGAATGGGATGGACTAAAAAGTGTTAGACGTGTGTCAAGGACAGAAAGAAAGAAAGGGCATTTAGGGAAAAGCAACTGTGGCTATATTTGAAGAAAAGAGGCCTCAGTTCCCCCGTTACTACCTGGAACGGGATTCTGAGTTATCAGAAACTCTGTCCTCAGCTGAATAGTCTGCTAATGGGAACACAACTCTAGCCCTGATCAGAACCTAGAATACAGTGTGTGTACAGGCATTGCCCTAGTCAAACGTTAAATAATTTAAAAAATCCTTTTATTTATTTATTTATTTATTTATTTGAGCAGTGCTTCTCAAACTTTATTGTGCTTCGTTTGTTTGTTTTGGGCATCATAAATATTTTATGTCACTTTAAACTTATACATGAACATTTATTCCCTAATGTTTTGACATAAAGCCAAAGCCTCTTCTTAGGTTAGGGCCCTGGTAGGTTATAACAAGTACTACAAGGAGTTGAACTTAGGTTTAATGACTATTATTAGGAATTCCTTGGGTCATCTTGATCTCTCCATCTCAAGAAAGTTGTAAGATTGCTGGGAAGAGTTGAGAAAATGAAACTACAATGATCTCTCTGATTCAAGACCATGTGCATAAAGGGACTGTAAAATGACGACTGACTTTAAATATTAGGGTCTTTGGTCTATAGAGTTGACTCTATGGTCAACTATAGAGTGTATAGCACCAAGAAAGACTACGAAATAGGAGTGAAGCCAAAATAATGATGGAAGGAAAAGAAAGCTTATTGAGCACTGATTAAAAGAGTAAGACCCAACCATATTGTCTACGAGCAAAGTGCTCGTAATATACAACACAGGCTGAAAGAAAATTGAGTGAATAAAGAAAGATATACCATGCAAACAGTCAGCATAGGAAAGCTTGTGACTATACTAATATCAGATAAAGTAAACCTTTAGACAAAGAATATTAACAGATAAAAAGGCATATTAGAGTCAATTCATCAGGAAGACATAAAAATCATAAAGGTGTAAATACCTGACGGCAGCATTCAAAATACATGGAACAAATAATGGACACAATTAAAGAGACATAGATCCACAAATCCACAATCATACTTGGAGATTTCAAAATCTCTCTTTTATGAATGATAGAACAATTTCACAGACAATCAGTAAAGGCATAGGGTTTCTGAACACACTATCAACTACTTTGACCTAATTAATTATAGCCAATAATGGCACAATATACATTATTTTCTTTTTTTTTTTTAAAGATTTTTATTTATTCATTTGACAGAGATAGACACAGCGAGAGAGGGAACACAAACAGGGGGAGTGGGAGAGGGAGAAGTAGGCCTCCCGCAGAGCGAGGAGCCGGATGTGGGGCTCGATCCCAGGACTCTGAGATCATGACCTGAGCCGAAGGCAGACGCTTAACGACTGAGCCACCCAGGCGCCCCGATATACATTATTTTCAAGTATAGATACTATATAAACAAGACAGACTATATAGTAGGCCATAAAATAAGTCTCAATAAAATTAAAAATACTAAAATCATATAGATTGTTTCCTGGCCACAATGGATTTATATTAGAAATCAAAACCAAAAAGATATCAAGAGAAAATGCCAAACATTTGGAAAATAAATATTTCTTTTTTTTTTTTTAAGATTTTTTAACTTATTTTTTGACAGAGAGAGAGACAGCGAGAGAGGGAACACAAGCAGGGGGAGTGGGAGAGGGAGAAGCAGGCCTCCCGCCGAGCAGGGAGCCCGATGTGGGACTCGATCCCAGGACCTTGGGATCATGACCTGAGCCGAAGGCAGACGCTTAACAACTGAGCCACCCAGGCACCCTAACGTATTTCTAAACAACTCATGGGTCAAAGAAAAATTACACAGGGCATCAGAAAATATTTTTAACTGAATGGTAAAGAAAATATAACATATCAAAATTTGTATGATGCAGCTTAGAACAATGTTTAGAAGAAAATTTATAACCTTAAATGTTTGTACTAGAAAAGAAGGAAGTGGGGCGCCTGGGTGGCTCAGTTGGTTAAACGACTGCCTTCGGCTCAGGTCATGATCCTGGAGTCCCGGGATCGAGTCCCGCATCGGGCTCCCTGCTCAGCGGGGAGTCTGCTTCTCCCTCTGACCCTCCTCCCTCTCATGCTCTCTGTCTCTGATTCTCTCTCTCTCAAATAAATAAATAAAATCTTAAAAAAAAAATAGAAAAGAAGAAAGTTTTAAAAGTAATTATTGAAGATTTTGCCTTAAGAATCTGGAAAAAGTAAATTCAAAGGTAGTGGAAGGAAGGTAATAGTAAAGATAAGAATGAAAATAAATGGAATAGACAACTGACAAGCAATAGAGAAAATTAACATGGTCAAAAATAGGTTCTTTTAATGAGCAACAAAATTGATAAACCCCTAACTAAATTGATCAAGGAAAAAGAAAATAGAAATTACCATTAACAGGAATGAAAGAGTGGTATTCACTATAGGTCTAACTGATACTAAAATCTTCTAAAATTTTTCTTAGGGGTCAGTGTCAGTAAACTTAACCCAGAAAAGAAATTGATTGGCAAATGGTAAATTTCAAAATCTTATGTTCTTTTTTTGCTAGCTAGATCTACCCCAACAGATATTTGCTAGTTGTTTAAGGAGAAGTCAGAGAGATGAAAATATTACCAGGGAGTGTGAAGGGTATAAGAATTTCTCATAGTTCTGTTTTCCAAAGATCTTCATATTCAATGCATTCCAGAGAGCCTGAAAACCACACAAACCATGTTTTACTGTCTTTTCTGGTAATGCAACCAAAGATTGGTGAGTTCCCACTTTTGACTCTAAATGGAAAGAAAACGTGACTGCTTCTTCCAGACCTCAGGCTCCTCTTTAAGTCTAAACACATCCCTGGCCACCTCGGTGGCAGGTTCTGTATTCTATCACTTGATGGGTGTTCTCAGAATGGAGGTGTTTGTTATTATTCTTACTCTGTGAGTGACTGCATAAAAAATACGCAGTATAAAAAAAGCCTCACTGAAGAGCCACGCAGGGGTATTTATGAAGCCCCACTGTTTACAGAACACATTTGTACCACGGGCAGGCAGGAAACACAAAGGAGCAGGTATAATAAATCGCACTGTATATATATCAAGTTCTGCAGTTTCTGGAAAAATTTGCTAAAATCCCAGAACACTGTGAATAGTAACAATGATTATAGTTTAATATTTGTTTAGGAAATTGAGGATATCAAATAATCTGGAATGAAAATAGGTTTGTCAGACTAAAATGTTCAGGAAGATAGGCTAGGTTTTGATGGAAGAAAGGAAGAGCTGGTGGACGGGGCAGGCGGGAGGAGCTAAGGCATAGCAGGACGCTGGCGCCCCACTAACTGGAGTCCCTAAGGGTGCTGCTCAAGCCCAGGCCAGTCTCTTTTCTACCTCTTTCCTCTGTGGTACAGGACCAGGGAATAAAAACTTAAGGAATCTACTTTTTCCTAAGCTCTAGCCTGCCATTTCCTTTGTAACTTCCCATCCTGCTTTTTTCTGCAGGTTCACCACCTGTGGAAGGAAATGAACGCTCCAGTATCTTCCCTCCCTTTTTGATAGTGGAGGCCGACCCACAGCCTTCATTTGAGTTTGCGAAGGATTTTGACTGTTACAGGGAAACCGAATGATTCAACCACCTTCCATTTCCCCCTTTTACCCTCTTTTCCTCCTTCCCTTCATTTCCTTCTTGACTTGGTTCCTGTCCCCCCCACCCCCTCTCTCTCCCTCCCCCCCTTTCTCTCTGTCTCCCTCCCCCTTTTTTCCTTTACTAAAGGTACCCTTCGATGGTTGCAGGAAGATGAGGGCTCTAGGTCTCCCAGCAACCACCTCTTCACCAGGTGGTACGTTATGGCGAAATGAAGTCTCAGAATGTCACCATGCAGACTAGGACTTGTTAGCAAGCAGAGGCCAAACAGGTATCCGTTGTGCAGCTGGTGTGGTGTACTTGCAGCTCTCTCACCTTTTTAGCACCCTGACAGCCCCTGGCATGAAACGCCCCCTCAAAGCAAATGCAACAATATCCTGACAATAACCTAGCAGCAGGAGTTAACAACTCTCCTAAAAATGTCTAAACCTAGGGCCCGATGGAATCCTAAAGCTAAGGTGCCATTTTCAATGATGCAGACTCCTGAGATTACTGGACTTTTATGCTTGTTAGTGCAAAGATAGAAGCATAAACAATGTTAAGAGTGAGGAATTTGTGAAGTCAGAAGAAACCACCAAAAGTAAAATCTGGAAGTTCTTAGAATTTAAATAGACACATGCTGATATTTGGAGTTCTGCTATGTTTTATGGAGAGACAAATAATAAACAGTTTTGAAGTGTATAAAATACCATTGTTGAGCTTCCTGCGAATAGGTTCTGCTTTGAGGAATGGCTCAATCTCACCGCTCAGTTTAAACAGTCCTTGCAAAAGAGACAGAAGCTGGATCTGTGGTGCACCAGCCCTGGGGTGTTCACAAAATTCAGAGCTATTGGGTCCTCATATAAGAACCTTGCATTCAGTCACTAGATAGAGCCATTAGATATCATTCTAACGACATTGGACATAAGGAAAGGAGAGGTATCATGATTTATAAGATCCTAGATGAACACACACTTCTTATTCCTCATTCAGAGAAGGGGGAGGTGTTTGGAGAGGGCTAGAATTCTAGAATTCTAGGGACTGGGTGGATGTGGGTAGCCATGGAATATAGGATTTATGAGAATCATGTATTCTGATTTAATCCCAATATTTATTATATGAGGAACTGCTAGAAATGAGTACAGATCTCAATCCAGCTATAGGTAATCTATTATTTTTATATCAAAAGGTCTCTTGATTATTTGTCTCTTCGGTTATGGACAGAAGTCTTGACCTTGTCCTGTGAGCCTCTTTTGACTCCATTCAAAGGGAAGGAGGATTGTTCACTGTGATGCCTCAGTCATGTGATCTGTCTCTGGGCCAGTCAACAGACCACAGAACACCAGCATCTCCAAATCCATGATTGCTATTGTCTAGGTGTCTTTTTATTTATTTATTTATTTATTTATTTATTTATTTATTTATTTTTAAAGATTTTATTTATTTATTCATGAGAGACAGAGAGAGAGAGAGGCAGAGGCAGAGGGAGAAGCAGGCTCCCCGTGGAGCAGGGAGCCAGATGCAGGACTCGATCCCAGGACCCTGGGATCATGACCTGAGCCGAAGGCAGATGCTTAATGACTGAGCCACCCAGGCGTCCCTAGGTGTCTTTTTAAAAAGAACCCAGGCAGCTGTCAATTATGCACAGTAAGGAGAGATTTAGGGCGAGAACCATATGATGTTCGAAACCCACAGCTGTATTAGTGTGCTTGGGCTGTCATAACAAAACACTACCGATGGGGTTGGCTTAAACAACAGAAATTAATTTTCTCACAGTTCTGGAGACCAGAAGTCCAAGATCAAGGTGTCAACAGGTTCGGTTTCTTTTGAGGCCTCTCTCCCTGGCGTGCAGGTGACCTTCTTCTCCCAGGGTCCTCACATGGTCTTTCCTCTAGGTGTCTGTGTCCACATTTCCTCTTCATACAAGGAAGTCAGATTGGATTAGGGTCCACCTATAGGACTTTGTTTGCACTAAATCACTTCTTTAAAGTCTTATCTCCAAATGCAGTCACACGCTGAGGTACGGGGCGATAGGGCTTCAACGTATGAATTTGAGGGGACACAGTTCAGCCTCTAACAACAGGCCTTTAGGAGCTTCTTTTTAGTCTGTTTAGTCAGTGGTTTACCTTTTGGTTTTACTGAACTTATTAAAACGATTAGTAAGTTCCCCCCAAATATGGTTGCAGTTGAAAATAGCCTTCTACCTTCCTAGTTGGCTGTGAAAAACTAAATTTATGTCTAGGAAACAGACAAATGGCTTCTTGAAGTTAACTGACTCAAGTCAAAACCCCCCAAAATACATATTCATTTTCTGTTCCTCGGTTGTACGGCAGTTCTCTGCTCAAAAGTGTGCAATATAATAAAACTTACCTATCGCCTATGTCAACAATAACGAATAAACTTGAAAGACTAAGTTTTAAATACACATAAGGTCTTCATTTAGTTTTTTTTTTTCTCTTTAAGTGAAACATGAATTTTGAGCTCATTCCTAGTCTATGGGGAAAAAAATAATTATTTTAATACATTAACACACCTCCGAGTATTGAATGTTTTTGCCTTAGCACAGGCTGTTGCAATCCTGATACGCTGAGAGATCTCTTCTTACTTGATGTGCATAGTTGCAAGGGTGAGAAACCAGCAGCAACAGTAAAACAAAATGCCACTGTTCAAGGGATTCTGACTATTTCAGGAGCCCTGATGGCTGGAACCCCATGCCAGGATTTTTTGTAATGTTAAGATGAAAGGAGATGAGTATGTCATTACGATATGGAAATTAACTTCCTATGACTGAATTTTTCCTGCCCTCTGAGTTTCTCAGAAGAGAACACTGAAAATCAGATAAACGGCACATCATAAGGAGGATAGTCAATGACGGGACAGATGGTAGCTACACTTGTGGTGAATATAACGCAGTGTGTAAACTTGTCAAATCACTAAGCTGTACACTTGAAACTAATGAAGCATTGTGTTTCAACTATACTAAGAACACCCAACGATTCAAAACAAAACAAAACAAAAAAATAGAACACTGAAAATCAGGATCTAATCATTATGTGCTAGCTTCAAGTATCTTTCCAATGGAGGTTTGTATGTGTGGGTACAACTGGCTGGACAATAAATGCATAATAAGGGCCACCTACCTCTTTTTTTTTAAAAGTAGGTTCTATGTCCAACATGGGGCTCAAACTCATGACCCTGAGATCAAGAGTTGCATGCTTTACCAACTAAACAAGCCAGGCCCCCCAGCTGTCTCTTATTAGAGGCAGCAAACTTTGTATACTTTGCAGAGTGGAAGATTTGTGTCAATAAAATTTCCATTAGTTTTGAGGTTTCATAGACACTGTTCCCTAGAAGTACAGATTGGCTCACAAACCATAGGTACAAGGTGAGATAGTCTTCCATTACAAGAAATCTCTACAACATGTTGGTCTTCCTTTGGGTATTTACCACTTGATATCCAGTACTTTTTAAATTACTTGTTCAATGTAGCTCCTTGAGGATAGAAAGCATATTTTTCTCATTCATTCCTATTTGTCTCTCCCTTTTCCCCCATCCAGCATAGTAGGAGTAGTAGACGCTCAATAATTACTTGTTGAAAAAAATCTGCTGGGCATTTTAATACATTTCAGTATTTAATATTCACAACAATCTGGGGCATAATTGCAGGTAATTGAAATAACTTGTACAGGGTCACATAGTAAATTCAGAGTTGGATTCTCACCTCAGTCTGTCTGGTCCTGCGGCTCATCCTCCTGGCACGTGGCCTCTTACTTAAGCATGTCCTCCTCTGTGGTGTCTTTTGGATGCAGAATTCCATTTTTCTATGAGTGTACACTGCAAATAATGTCACAATAGTCAGATATTATTATTTTATCCTTCAGTTGATATAAATTGCCATGGGGCAGTACTATTTTTGAACAGTGTTTCCCTGGAATTATATTCCCTAAGACTACCTTTGTTGACTTGTCTTTGAGAACCACAGAATACTTTTAGAAGTTACTGGTTCTAAGTCTGTTTTGCCACTATTGCCAACAAAACATCTGGTTTGCCGGGGCGCCTGGGTGGCTCAGTCGTTAAGCATCTGCCTTCGGCTCAGGTCATGATCCCAGGGTCCTGGGATCGAGCCCTGCATCGGGCTCCCTGCTCAGCGGGAAACCTGCTTCTCCCTCTCCCACTCCCCCTGCTTGTGTTCCCTCTCTTGCTGTGTCTCTCTGTGTCAAATAAATAAATAAAATCTTTAAAACAAAACAAAACAAAACATCTGGTTTGCCAGTTGATGCCCTCAAAGTTATATTTTATCAGATGGCAAGCAAATAGAAGAAAAACAAAAAAAGTGGTGGATAACTAGGATCTGGTTTTGACTATTCAAACAAAGCAGTAACTCTATCCTACCAAATATTCAGGTTTTTTATAGAAATTACTAGGAAGAAGGAGACTACAAAATTCTAGGACAAAATAAAATGGTGCCTGAATGGCCCCAAACAGTAAAACCAATCTAGCACTCCTCTGAGTTTTGCCCTGCTTGGGGATACTGCTGTCCTCTCTGACTAAGCTCCATCTGAATAAGGGTGTGGTGGAGCTGACTCTGCTTCGAAGAAACCATGCTTTCTGTCCCCCTTCCCCCATCCGACACACAGCACCTGTCACCCAGATTCTCAACAAAACTGTTGCTGATACTAACTGCCACACCCACTGACACTTGGAGAAATCTAAGTAAATAAAGAGTAAGTTAAAAGTAATACTGTTTTGTGCTTCTTAAAACGTCCTCAAGTTGTTCTGGAAGTATAAAGAAGGCTAGAGGAGGTAGAGGAGACATGGGGACAGATTTCGATCAATCTCCAGCCATTCCCCAGCTGAAATAAGCTTGCCTAAAAGGAGTTTTTTGAGACTAGAGGAATGGATTTGAGTGAAGTAAATGTTTCCCTACGCCTCTAACAAGGAAATCCGGCTGTTGGGGAATGCAGCCCTTAGGAAACATCTGTATATAGCCTCAGGAAACAGCAATGAACTCTCTATACTATATAATGATAATTGTCGGAGGTTCAATTGTTGGCTTATTTCAGGAAGAGAAAGTATAAAGAAAATGTCTTACTTTTTCTTTTTTGCCAAGCTAAAAGTACATTATTTATATTTACACTGTTCTTTTTTTTTCCATCACCTCAATGGGATAACTATAATTTGTTCTTAGCATATTAATTCTGTATTTCATTTGTTCTCACTGTTTAGTTTTAGCTGAGAACTTCCAAGTTTCCATCAGCAGCCCCGACCATTCTGCTAAGATCCAGATTTCTATTTTTAACGGACTATTGACTTGTCCATCAAGATCTCTCACCAGTAGCATAAGCTCATCAAGTCCAATACTGAATTCCTCATCAGCTGCCCAAACCAGCCCTTTTCCTGATTTGTCCACTCCTGCTAACCTTACCACCAAAAAGAATCAGGCTGACAACCTGAGCCTCGTCTTTTACTCTCTCTCTCACCCTGATCCAACCAGTTCCCAAGACTTTTTGTTCTGCCTCCATTAGGGCTCCATTTTTTGAGCTGTGTGACCTTGGATAAATCATTTAACCTCTTTGGGCTTCAGATTCCTAATCTGTAAAAACAGGATGATAATACTAACTATCCCATTTAATTACCTTCTTAGGAGGAGTTAGTGATACATGTATAATACGTAGTACATTGCTTAGAACAAAGAAAGAGTTCAAAAATTTTCTTTTCCCTTTTTCTAATCCTCTACTTAAATCTGGCCCTGCTATTTCTCGCCCTATATTAATAGTTTTCTAACTGGACGGCCTGCCCTTTGTTTCTCCATGTTCAGGATAAATATAGTCCAGTATAGTCTTTCGTTATTTCATATTAGCTGAGGATGTAGCTCAAGCTACTTTGCCTGGTATTAAAGAGAGCAGTGTATTTCTTGGATTTGCTTTCTTTTTACTCTACTTTGCAATTTTCATAGGTTAGCCTAGGTGAATTTCATGTTTTTTCAAGTCTTTGTTCTAGCTATTTCCTTTCTCTAGGTGGTCCTTTCATCCATCTCTGTGTATTTGAATTTTACTCAATTAAAAATTATACATTTAATATATATCTTGCTAATTAATGAACTCCTTAAGGGCAGAGGCTATTATTTGCTCATCTTTACATTTGCAATGTTGGTAGTGTTTCTGACATGACATAAGCAGTAAACTTTTGCTGAATAAGTGAATAAAAAGAATGGACAAACTTCCTTGTATTCCCAAAATGCTTTGAAAGAATTGATTTTTGGTTATTTGTATTTCTAACCTACTGCACTCCTGATATTATTAGCAGAAAGTTTTTTTAGTGGAAATGATAACCAGGATATTGTCCAGTGTATTTATTTTGACTGTTTGACTTTCATTCCCTTTTCATCCAATAAGTTTTCTTTCCTAGGTTTAATGAAAGAAATGCAAATCTGAAGCTTTGTCTATGAGCCACAGTTAATTTTGAAATTATTTATAAGATTTGTTTTCTTAATTTTAATTTGAAATAACATGAGAAGAACCTCAAGATTATGATTATAATTTTAATTAAAAATATGTTCTGGAAACACATTTATAATATGCTTCCTTATTTTCCCTCCACCTTTCTAAAGTGCTGTTTCCCCTTGCTTTTTTAAGCTTGCATTTAATTTAATATTCAGGCTTAAAAATCATGTTTACAACAGTTAACCACAAAGGATCCACTGGACATTTAGAAATACTGCTATAGTTGGGCGCCTGGGTGGCTCAGTTGTTAAGCGTCTGCCTTCGGCTCAGGTCATGATCCCAGGGTCCTGGGATCGAGTCCCACATCGGGCTCCCTGCTCGGCGGGAAGCCTGCTTCTCCCTCTCCCACTCCCCCTGCTTGTGTTCCCTCTCTCGCTGTGTCTCTCTCTGTCAAATAAATAAATAAAATCTTTAAAAAAAAAAAAGAAATACTGCTATAGTTATATAATTTTTATTAGTGTTCATTGGGAGTCAACTGTATGCTGGAGTCTACTAGTGATGACACATCAGAGAAAATAAACTCTAACTACAGGAACAAAATCTACGCTGTCTTACAAGTTGTGAGAATAAGTGTGATTCTCTATACATAGTACTCTGAACTGCTCAGAATAAAAGAGTAGAATTCATTTACAATCATTTTCTTGTTATTAGATTTAGGTCTTGAGTCTTTCAAGAAAACTGGAAAACTTGCTGATGGGTTAAGTAAGATGTGTTACTGAAAAGTTGTTAATTAATCAGTTGCAAATTTCATAAACTTTTTTTGGGGGGAGAGGCTTATTAAAAGTCTGCTTAGGGCGCCTGAGTGGCTCAGTCGTTAAGCGTCTGCCTTCAGCTCGGGTCATGATTCCAGGGTCCTGGGATCGAGTCCCACATCAGGCTCCCTGCTCAGCGGGAAGCCTGCTTCTCCCTCTCCCACTCCCCCTGCTTGTGTTCCCTCTCTCGCTGCCTCTCTCTCTGTTGAAAAATAAATAAAATCTTAAAAAAAAAAAAAAATCCTGCTAAAAAAAAAAAAGTCTGCTTAAACAACACTGCATCCAATATGTCATTTCTGTATTTTTTTCTAAAGGCTCACCACCAGATATGGTCAGAATAGAGAGTTCAAAATTTTAACAGATCCCCATTGGCAAATTAATGTAATTCCAGATCCTCATCTATCATATTTGGCCACTAAATGACCTTTTCACTTTTTCTCCCATAACCCCTGTTTTTACATACTTTGACCACATCAAATATTTTGCAGTTCCCTGATTTATATGTTGAGCTATCCTAAACCTTGCCTGTGCTCACGCTGATTCCTTTAATTGGAACTCATTTATTTTTTTATTCAAAGTTTTTTTTTTTTAAAGATTTTATTTATTTATTTGACAGAGAGAGACACAGCAAGAGAGAGAGCACAAGCAGGGGGAGTGGGAGAGGGAGAAGCAGGCTTCTCACTGAGCAGGGAGCCTGATGAGGGGCTCGATCCCAGGACTCCAGGATCATGACCTGAACCAAAGGGAGATGCTTAATGACTGAGCCACCCAGGCACCCCAATTTTTTTATTCAATCATTAAAGAGATGTTTTTTGAGCATATTATATGTGTCAGGCATTATGCTAGGCAGTGGAGAAACAACATATACAGACCCTGCCCTCATGAGGTTTCTGTCCTGGTGAGGAAAACAAACAGAAAATGAGTAATCACATAAGTCAATGGAATAGTTACTGCAGTGATGGTAAATGCAGTGGAGAGGACAAGTAATGGAGCCAGAGACTGTTCAGGAATGGATGGGGGAGAAGCACTGGAGATCATGTGGTTAGAGGGGGCCTCCCTGAGGAGATCACAACATAAAGGGAGATATAAAAGACAAGATGGAAGGGCACCTGGGTGGCTCAGTTGTTGAGCATCTGCCTTCGGCTCGGGTCATGATCCCAGGGTCCTGGGATCGAGCCCCGCATCGGGCTCCCTGCTCCACAGGAAGCCTGCTTCTCCCTCTCCCACTCCCCCTGCTTGTGTTCCCTCTCTTGCTGTGTCTCTCTCTGTCAAATAAATAAATAAAATCTTAAAAAAAAAAAAAGACAAGTTGGAGTTCATCAGTTCCAAAGTGAGGGAAGAGTTTCCAGGATGGGAGGAACACCTTTGGCAAAAACTCAGACAGGAATGAGAGTGGCATATTCTAAAAGCTGAAAGGGAACAAACATGGCTGAAGTTCAGTAGTGGTGGGGAGAGAGGAGCGAGGTGAGGCTGTAGTAGTTAGGAGGTTGTGCGCAAGAGCAGCAATAAGAAGACCAGTTAAGAGATTGTTGCAGTGATGAATATCTGGGAAGGGGGAAAAGAAAAAAAAAAAAAAGGAGGGAAACAATCCATAAGAGCCTCTTAATGCTAGAGAACAAACTGAGGGTTGCTGGAGGGGAGATGGGTGGGGGTTGGGCTAGATGGGGGATGGGTATTAAGGAGTGCACTTGTGACGATGAGCACTGGGTGTTGTATGTAAGTGATGAGTCACTGAATTCTAATCCAGAAACCAATATTGCACTATATGTCAACAAACAAAATTCAAATAAAAAATAAATTAACTAAAAAAAAAAAAAGAGAGAGAGAGACTGCTATAGTAAAACAGGAGAACGATGACCACGATGGTGGCTACAGAGCTGGAGGAAAGTAAAAGAATTCAATATGTACTTTGGGATTAAAACAACAACAACAACAACAACAACAAGGGGCTTGTTAAATGTAGGGAGTGATAAAAAGAGAGGAACACATGATGACTTTTGGGTTTCTAGTTTGAGGGTTTAGATCAAAGGTGATGGTGCAAGGTAGTAATGAAAAACAAGACAGGACACAGATAAAATAGATGAAATCTTTTAAGAGCTTTGTGTAAATAAATTTGAAAATTAAGAGAAAATTTTAAATTGTTTAAAATTTTAAAATTTAAATCTGAGTAGACTAATAACCATTAAATAAATGCATTAAATATCTTACCCCAACCCATGCTTCAGACAGTTTTATAGGCTAATCCTGTCAAATCTCCAATGAATATGTAATTTATACCTTATAAAAACATTTTGGAAAGAGTAAAAGAAGAGAAACCACCCAACTTATGAGATGGATATAACCTTGAAACAAAGTCAGGTAAAAATTGTTTAAGAGTGGATTATATGTCTGTCTCACATATAAACATAGCAAGTATATTGAATAAAGTAAAAAAAAATTGAATTGAGTAATGCATTAACAATTCTTTGTGAACAAATAATGTTTATTCATGATGTTTGGATGATTAATATGTATTTTTTTCTTTAAAAAAATTTTTAATTTAGGGCGCCTGGGTGGCTCAGTTGGTTAAGCAACTGCCTTTGGCTCAGGTCATGATCCTGGAGTTCCGGGATCGAGTCCCGCATCGGGCTCCCTGCTCGGCAGGGAGTCTGCTTCTCCCTCTGGCCCTCCCCCTCTCATGTGCTCTCTCTCTCAAATAAAAAAAAAAAAAATTTTTAATTTAAATTCAATTTAATTAACACATACTGTATTATTAGTTTCAGAGGTAGAATTCAGTGATTCATCAGTTGCATACAACACCCAGTGCTCATTACTTCAAGTGCCCTTCTTAATGGCCATCACCCAGTTACCCCAGGCCCCCATCCACCTCCCCTCCAGCAACCCTCAGTTTGTTTCTTACAGTTAAGAATCTCTTATGGTTTGCCTCTCTCTCTGTTTTCATCTTATTTTATTTTCCTCCACTACGTTCATCTGTTTTGTTTCTTAAATTCCACACAGGAGTGAGATCATATGGTGTTTGTCTTTCTCTGCTGACTGACTTATTTCGCTTAGCATAATACACAAGTTCCATTCACTAGTTGTTGCAAATAGCAAGATTTCATTCTTTTGATGCCTGAGTAATATTCCATTGTATGTATGTATGTGTATATATATATATATATATACACACCACATCTTCTTTATCCATTCATCTGTTGATGGACATCTGGGCTCTTTCCATATTTTGGCAATTGTGGACATTACTGCTATAAACATTGGGGTGCAGGTGCCCCTTTGAATCACTATGTTTGTATTCTTTGGATAAATGCCTAATAGTGCAATTGCTGGGCTGTAGGGTAGCTCTATTTCTTAACTTTTTATTTTTTTATTTATTTTATTTTATTTTTTTTTAAAGATTTTATTGATTTATTTGACAGAGAGAGACACAGCGAGAGAGGGAACACAAGCAGGGGGAGTGGAAGAGGGAGAAGCAGGCTTCCTGTGGAGCAGGGAGCCCGATGCGGGGCTCGATCCCAGGACCCTGGGATCATGACCCGAGCCGAAGGCAGACGCTTAACGACTGAGCCACCCAGGCGCCCCATTTCTTAACTTTTTAAAAAAGATTTTATTTATTTATTTGAGAGAGAGAGTGAGTGAGCAAGAGAGAGCACAAGCAGGGGGAGGGGCAGAGGGAGAAGCAGACTCCCTACTGAGCAGCGAGCCTGACCTGGGACTTGATCCCAGGACTCCGGGATCATGACCTGAGCTGAAGACAGATGCATAATTGAGTCACCCAGGCGCCCCTCACTGTATTCTTAAGGAAAAAGAGCAGTGCTCTTTCATCTTATTGTCATCCAGGTCATACAGATGATGCCTATTAGTATTATTAGTATGAATCAACATTTATTGAGTGTCTACCATGTGTCCATTTTGTCCCCATGATTTATGTATTTAATCTTCTCAAGAACTTTGTAAAGTAGGTATTAATATTTCCCCTCTTTTTCATATGAGGACATAGAAGTACAGAGAGGTCTAGTAGCTGGACTAAGATCATATATCTTTAAATCCAATTCTAGGGGCGCCTGGGTGGCTCAGTCAGTTAAGCGGCTGCCTTCGGCTCGGGTCATGATCCCAGGGTCCTGGGATCGAGCCCCACATCGGGCTCCCCGCTCCGCGGGAAGCCTGCTTCTCCCTCTGCCACTCCCCCTGCTTGTGTTCCCTCTCTCGCTGTGTCTCTCTCTGTCAAATAAATAAAATCTTTAAAAAAAAAAAAATCCAATTCTAGGACTACATGTATGCACTTATTCAAATATACACTTTGGTTTTTCTTTCAGTGTGCTTGTGGTAACAGAAATGTAATCATATCATGTACATATAATGCGACTTACTTCTTGTGAGAGGCCTGGCCTACCTTGGGGCTCTCTCCTTGTGGTTATTTTTTCATCTTCCTCATTCCTTTTGACTACTGTTCATATCCAAATATAGACGTACCATAATTTATTAAACTATATAAAGATATTTTATTTATATATTTATAAAAATTATATATATTTATTAAAATAGATTTCTTTATCCAACATATGTCCTATATATATTATTTTTAGATTATATGCTTTTTTTAAATTTCAGAGAATGCTGAAATAAATGTATAACTCTTGTGAGTGTGCATATGAACAGTTCTTTTGAATACGTACTTAAGAGAACTTGCTGAATCTATGAATGCAATTACAAATTTTGATTCCAATCACTACCCACCAAACAGGTAGTAGCAACTTAATGTACACCGATCATGTCTGAATGTTTACTTCTGTATATGCCAACACTTGATACTATCTGTTTTTTAATTTTGCTCATCTAATCACCAATAATTTATAATTTCTATATGATTTTTATCAAGCTGAATATTTTTTCAGATATTATTGGTTCTTTGTTTTTGCGGTGGGGGAGGGGCAGAAGGAGAGGGAGAGAGAGAATCTTAAGCAGACTCTACACCCAGCATGGAGCCCAAGGCTGGGCTCTATCTCATGACCCTGAGATCATGACCTGAGCTGAAATCAGGAGTCTGACGCTTAGAGGACTGAGCCACCCAGGTGCTGTTTCTTTTTCTATCTTTCCATCTTTTCTTTGTATCTTCAGCCCATTTTTTGTTTGTTTGTTTGTTTGTTTACTCTTATTTATAGAAGGCTTTATATTTTCTAGATATTAAATGTGTATTTACTAAAGTGTTGCCAATATTTCTCCCCATCCAGTTGCTGGTCTTTTAATTTTTTTTAGCTTTATTGGGGTATAAATGTCAACTAAAATTGTAAGATATTTGAAGTGCGTTTTAAATTTGTGTATACATAAAGACACATTTTCCTATTTTTTTGTCCAGAAATCTTTAGAGGGTCAAATCCATCAATCTATTCTTTTTTTTATTTTTAAAGATTTTATTTATTTATTTGTCAGAGAGAGAGAGAGAGCACAAGCAGGGGGAACAGCAGCAGAGGGAGAAGCAGGCTTCCTGCTGAGCAGGGAGCCCGATGCAGGGCTCGATCCCAGGACCCTGGGATCACGACCTGAGCTGAAGTCAGACGCTTAACTGACTGAGCTGCCCAGGTGTCCCACCATCAATCTTTTCTTTTAAAATGTTGGGGTTGTTTGTTGCTTAGAAGAACATTTATACCATAAGTTATTTTCTAGAATTCCAATATTTTCTTCCAATATTATGATTCAGTTTCTTTTCCCATTTACAGCTGGAGGGTTTTTGTTTTGTTTCGTTTTTAGTGAGGTCAAGAGCAGTCTCTTGTAGTCTTAGAGTGTGTTAGAAAGCATTCCCTTCCTGACGTCAGCATTTAGGAGTACGTGGTGGTGCTGAGGATCTCAACTTACATGCATGCGGAGAATTTCTGTTCTGCCGGAGGCACAGATTGTAGCTTTTCTAAAATCAGCAAGTAAAATAGAGCAGCATGTGGACTGGTTTTTCTCACGTTATTTGAACATTACAGTGTGCCAATGATTGCTTTCTGGAAGTAGCCAGAAATACTCTCCAGTAGAAATTGCTCTCTTTTGATCTGGGAGCCGTGGGAAGGATCATGTCTCAGGGCAGCTGTGACCATTAAACTGAGCTGAGAA
Source organism: Leptonychotes weddellii (assembly GCF_054177405.1). Lineage (NCBI taxonomy): Eukaryota > Metazoa > Chordata > Mammalia > Carnivora > Phocidae > Leptonychotes > Leptonychotes weddellii. The sequence goes on along the minus strand of NC_138373.1, from coordinate 112,280,121 downwards.
TGGGTTCATGGAAATGACTTGATTAATAATTTCAAGGGGAAAATGGGCACAGGTACCTAGGCTGGTGGAGGTATTCCACAGAGTGTTAGCACTGGAAGGAATCCTCTACATCTGGTTCAATGTCTATAATTCTATATGTCTGTAACTATAAATGAAGAAACCGAGGTAAGAAAGAGTCATTTAAGGGCACCTAGCTAGAAAGACAATGATAAAGTGAACACTGTGATGATGTGATAAACAGAGAGCTTTTTTAGGCTTAGTGACAAACTCTGTGGCTTGCTGAGCTGACCTCTAGCATGTCTGACATTTGGGAAGTATTTCAACCTCTGAGGTTTAGAATCCCATTCCCAAACATGAAAGAATAAATATAACCCTGTAAATGCCCTAACTCATTCTGTGATAGAAAAAAATCCTCATTTTCCCCACACCCTAATGGACTACAGATCTCTGAGGCTTTACTTTACATTAAAATTGTATTGCTTTTCCTCGTTTCAAAATACTTGCCTCTGCATGATATCATTTTGATGTGGGAAACAAAGGCAGAAGAAAAATTATTAAATTTCCTTACTACTTACAGCCCATTGACAAGTCTGACCCCAGGACCCTGTAAGTCTACTTTAACATATAAAAATTCCACTGGAAACTTCCTTTATCTCAACCACCCCCCCCATACATGTTGGCAATCATCCGCCAAGTATATGACCCACCGATACACATCCGAAGGGTCTCACTGAGTGAGGGACAGGTGGGGCTAGGTAGGGAGAGATAGGTAGGGGCCTACGTGACCAGGCTTGCCAAAAATGCCAGAAATGCTGAGGTGTAAGAAACTAGAAATAAGGAAACAAACCAGACCACCCTGCCCTGGGCATCAGAGATGGGGTCTTTTTATGGCAGTCACATTGCGACCAACAAAGAATAAGCAGACCCCAAAGAAAAAGTAAGACATTAAAGATGTTATCACCAGTCCTTACTCTGACCAAGATGTCATAAGAATGTTAAGGCCACAAGCTCCCTGGTCAGTTCTAAATAAAAGACTGTTGGGAGAGGCCCACGTTGGCACCTGGTTGGGACCCCTCTCACTCAAGAGCTTTTTCTGTGTCCTTGCTTAATAAAGTTCTATCGCTTTGCTCATTCTCCTTTATCTGTGAGATTCATTCTTCGACTCCCTGAGACAAGAAACACTCTCCTGCTTCAGTTTGATTCTCACTTGAATTTGCCTCAACAAAATTAAAATGGATATATAAATAAATAAATAAGGTCCTTGTGGATTTTGGGTATCAGTAGAATACCACCACCATAGTACTGCTCTTTCACCATCCCACTACCTTAATTTTTAATGATGTGAATTTTTTTTTTTTAAGATTTAAAAAAAATTGGGCGCCTGGGTGGCTCAGCTGGTTGGGCAACTGCCTTCGGCTCGGGTCATGATCCTGGAGTCCCGGGATCGAGTCCCGCATCGGGCTCCCTGCTCAGCAGGGAGTCTGCTTCTCCCTCTGACCCTCCTCCCTCTCATGCTGTCTCTCAAATAAATAAAATCTTTAAAAAAAAAAAAAACAGTCCAGTGGAACTAACTGATCCTTTCTTTCTCAATATTTATTTCCAAAGATATACATATGCATTTATTGCACGACTCCATGAAGGAAAAATTTCAAATTAAAAAGAAAACCTACTTTCATTCCTTCTCATTTAGTCCCATATGGCTAAAATGCAGTAAAGTGACCCATCTGATGTTATATATAATAAAATGTTTTTAAAAGAGTTAATGCAGGGCGCCTGGGTGGCTCAGTTGGTTAAGCGACTGCCTTCGGCTCAGGTCATGATCCTGGAGTCCCG
>NC_138373.1:112258150-112277788 GCF_054177405.1 Leptonychotes weddellii | reverse complement strand
ATGAAGGAAAAATTTCAAATTAAAAAGAAAACCTACTTTCATTCCTTCTCATTTAGTCCCATATGGCTAAAATGCAGTAAAGTGACCCATCTGATGTTATATATAATAAAATGTTTTTAAAAGAGTTAATGCAGGGCGCCTGGGTGGCTCAGTTGGTTAAGCGACTGCCTTCGGCTCAGGTCATGATCCTGGAGTCCCGAGATCGAGTCCCGCATCGGGCTTCCTGCTCGGCAGGGAGTCTGCTTCTCCCTCTGACCCTCCCCCCTCTCATGTGCTCTCTCTCATTCTCTCTCTCTCAGATAAATAAATAAAATCTTTAAAAAAAAAAAGATTTAAAAAAAAATTATTTATTTGACACAGAGAGAGAAAGAGAAAACACACAAGCAGGGGGAGTAGCAGAGGAAGAGGGAGAAGCAGACTCCCCCTGAGCAGGGAGCCTGACATAGGCCTTGATCCCAGGACCTTGGGATCATGACCTGAGCTGAAGGAAGGCAGACACTTGACCGACTGAGCCACCCAGGTGCCCCCAGTATTTTCTTTCTTAGGGAAGGTTGTTGGTTCTCTCAGTGAAACCCAAAGGCACACTGTAGGAAATAAGTAAACTTAAAAAAATTTGGTTTGCCCTTTTATAAATGTGTTTATTTATTTATTTATGAATAGGTACTTTTTTTTTTTTTTTTACAAAAGGATATACTATAACAATGGACCCTCATCCTGGTCCCCTGACCACCCATTCCCCTCCCACAGGGCTATTCCTAGGCCAGCACCCAGCAGTTTATTTAGTGTGTGTCTTGCTGTTTTCAAGCTCCATGATCCAGGAAACTCTGTCAGAGTCTCTGCGCCTGGAAGTCCCATTCTGGCCTTTGGGAGCTAGTCAATGTTGGGGTGTTCTTCAAACTTAAAAAAAAAAATCACAACCCATAATAAGAACCATATTTAAATAACACGCACATTTTTATAATACACACATTTGGGCAACGATACTTACCCTTGCTATAGAAGATACACCCTACTGTTTTCAGTTGTTTCATTTTTTAACAATCTACTAAACATGCCCACATATATTTTATCTCTTCAACCCAGTTCAATTTAAGAATATTTATTTTTCTTGTTGTAACAGTTACAGAGACGTTTTGTTAGATGCAGGATTGAATAATCAAGTTTGCCCGAATTCCCCTGCAACCTTGCTTACCCCTACCCCTCCAAAATGATAAAGGAATTTAAATAAAAGGGCAAAACCACAAAGGCTAAGAGGAGAAAATAGCAACAGCATTTAAAAAGCTGGACCGTAGATGGGCAAGCGATAACAAATTTAGCTAAAGCCTTTCCCTGGGAAAAGCACAGAAGTCGAATGTTTCCAGCCACAGAATCTCAGAAAGACTCCGGAAGTGGAGGTCCCAGCTGCCCCTGAAAGTGCTGAAAGCCAGCCCCCACTCGCTTCACCAAGGCTGGAGCTCAGAGGCCTTCACCAAGACTGTGCGACTTTTCCAAGCTGGGTGGGGGGAGGGGCATGTAGTGGCTCAGAAATTTATATGGAGATATCCAAAGAACCCCCGTATTTCAGCCCCCCTTCTCATTCTTGCCTGAACCACTGACCTTTACCCTGGGTCCAGGTCTCTATGGAGCTGTCTCTCCTCAACGTTAGGCCTTCCTTCACATATTTTGCCATGCCATGCTTTATCAGCAACACCCTGATGAAGCTTTTGTTAGCTAATGACTTCTTTTTTGCTTGTGTCTTTTTTAAACTGTTGTTGTTATTGTCATCAGTATTTTTCATTTAATAAAATTCATTCATTTTTATCAGTATTTTCATTTTATTTTAGGAAGGAGATCAGGTGAAAGCATCCTCAGACTGAACAAGAATTATGTAAGTTTTTCATTGGTTAATATCTGTGCATACAAATGAATACAGACATACATATGCAAGTTATAAAGCACAGTCGTAACCCATCCTCTGACCCATGAATTAGAACATGGACCGTTCCCATGAAGCTCCCTGATACCCCTCTCCATTTGTTCCTTCCTCCTTCCCCCAGAGGCAACCACTTTCCTAGACTGTGTGTTTGCTGTACTTATACTTCCTTTTATGGTTTATAGGTTTTATAAACATTGAATCATATGTAATCTCTTGTAACTTCCCTTTTTTAATTTAACATTTTGTTTTTTAAAATCACCTCTGTTGTTGTGAGTAGTTGTGTTCTTTTATTTTCACTGCTGTCTTTTTCTCTCTTATCTTTATTTTTAGATACATGAACAGTGCTTCTATGAACATTCTTCTATATGGTTTCTGATATAGATATGCAAGAATTTCTCTGGTTTAGGAATGAAATTACCGAGTTGTAGGATATGCACAATTCAGCCTTACAAGATAATGCCAAACTGTTTTCCAAAGATTTTCTGCCAATTTACACTTCTAAAAATCGTGAGTTCCCATATTCTCACATTCTTTTTTTTTTTTTTACTTCAAAATTTTTCCTATTCTTCTGGGTATAAAATAGTTTCCCATCATTGCATTTAATTTTTTTAACTTTTCACTCCACATTATGTATTATATAGTACTGAGATGTACACAGATCATAAGTATATAGCTAGATAAATCTTCGTAAAATGAACACATGGATCAAGAAGCAGAGTATTGAAAATAAGCATGCAGATACATAAAAAAGTCAACTTCTTATAGTTTTGAGTCTGAAAATTTCTCAAATCAAACAAATAGAAAGAATAGGTCTTTAGAGCAGGAAAAGTTCTGCATTCGACTGCGTGCCTTGAGCCATTAAGAAGCTGAACTGGTTGGAGCAAAGGCAAAGTTTAGATTGTGGGAGAATGACTCTGATTCCTTTTCAGCCTAAAGCAATTACCCCGCTGTTGGAAAGTTGAAATACTGGACCAAATTATATTACCTAAGTTAAAATAAGCACCCTTGAGAATAAATCACTATATATCAAGGTACATATATTATGCAAGAATTGCAATTCCTATTTTTATATCTTATGAACGAGCCTTGGAATTTTCACTGAAAATAAATTCATTGTTGGTATGTTTTTGGCTATTTGTTATCACTGAGTGATGTATACACTATCGGGACATTCCCAAAGCCATTACCCTCTGGGATTGGAATGTCCAGAAATATTCTTGACTAAGCCATCGATAAAAACAACGAAACACTTAAAAACAATAGGTGTTTTTAATATGATAACTGTGGATTTGGGGGTAAAACTGACATTTAGTCACCCGTGGTTTATTTGGTCCATAGAGCAACCCTGTAGAGCACACAGGACATGTATTATAGTCTCTGCAGCTGACAAAGTCTTAGCAATAAATGACTTGCCCAAAGACACACAGTTAGCAGGGGGCAGAGCCAGGACTTGCGCTCCATGTTTTCATATTCCAATTCTAGATCCCTCTTTGGGGATATACAAATTAGAGATAAGCATAAAGCAAATCATGAGACACAAAATCACAACCAGTTAATCTATAGAATTTAAACTTACTGGGCGCCTGGGTGGCTCAGTTGGTTAAGCGACTGCCTTTGGCTCAGGTCATGATCCTGGAGTCCCGGGATCGAGTCCCGTATCGGGCTCCCTGCTCAGCTAGGAGCCTGCTTCTCCCTCTGACCCTCCCCCCTCTCATGTACTCTCTCTCATTCTCGCTCTCTCAAATAAATAAATAAAAAATTAAAAAAAAAAAGAATTTAAACTTACTTAAGATATCAACTACAAGACTGACAACCTATTTATTGCATTGTATTCCAAATTCACATCCCATTGTTAGTCCCTGGGCACTGGGCTGGTAAAAAGAATTTGGTAATTAATTCATCAATAAATATTTGCTGAGCACACATACAATAAAAAAAAAGAAAAGAAAAGAAAGAATTACAGGCACCCCTGTCACTTCCCCATGCTCTTTCAATTCACTCTACCCCTAAAGAACTGCTATCCCTATTACTAACAACGTATATTAGTTTACATATGCACATTTCTTGGGTATCTGGCTGCTTGCCCTAGTGTTATGGTTTTGAGATTCATGCCTATTGTGGGGTGTGGTATTACTTTTGCAACCCCAGCAAGCTCACTGTAACTTTACCTTTTCCTCTCTTTTTGTTCTATGACTTAACACATTTGGGACAGAGGTTTAGAATTGCTGCCCTAAGCAGCTTAGAAATCTGAGTTCTCTTGTCCTGTCCATGGGGAAAACACAAAGTAGGAGATGAGAAATGGAACCAAAGAGATTAGAAGCCAGAAAGACAGTGAACCAGAGCAAGAAGGAACAGGGCAAGAGGGCTCAGTACATCTGTCAATGGTCCAAGAACATCTGAATTTCCTGGCCATGTTGGTGGTCAGCTTGCTCTAAGTAGACTTAAATAAGTAGGTTTATATTCATTCACTATATAGGGTGCTGAGGATTGAATAGTACACAGAACTCGCCCTCAAGAAATTTCAGAATATGGAAAGAGGACTGACACATAGACAAACAAGTAATTACAATATAAAGTGGTAGGAACTATGGTGGAAATGAAGCACCTAGAGGAGCTTTCATCTCTGCTTGCGGAGGTTCAGGAAAGACTTGTCCAAGAAAGAGCACTTTGCCTTAGGAGTCTGCTATGTGAACAGAAGTATAAAAATAGAAGAGTTTCCAGACATAGGCAATAATGTGCACAGGAATGAGGTCTGAGAAAGCATAGTTTATGCAATCTGGAAGTCTTTCACTAAATAGGCAGCAGGCTATGTATGTAGACACTGAATGTTGAAGATTTAAGAAGAATTTTGATCGTGAGGACCTTTGTATGCCATGGTAAGGATTTAGGACTTATCCACTAAATCACTAAAGTATCTCGTGTAGGAAAATACTAGCTTTGGAGCAGTGTTTTGGAGGGAGTGAGGAGGATTGATCGATAATTGGACAGGGTTGCAACTCCAGCCCCATTTGCAGAAATATTTTACATTCTCCACTCTTGATCTGTTCTAGTGTCCACCTTGCTTCAGACTGTTTGGTTAAGAGTCTTTCCCTCTTTTACTTAGGACTTGACAAAAGAAAGTGGTTTCTATGGGTTAGGGAATGTTGATGAAGGATGATAACAAATTCCATTTAAGGGCTCAGAGGGAAGGTCAGGCAGAGGATGCAGACTGGGCAGCTGAAGGGGGTGGAGCACAATCCTTGGGAGAAAAGACGTAAAGAAACTCTTGAAGGATGAGTCAGCACCATGGTGACTGAGGTCACCTCTAGAAATGTTAGAATTGACCTGAAGAGGAAGTGTTGTGAATTGGGCACAAGAATCCTCAATGAATGTGGGGGACTGACCAGTAGGAAATTGACAGTGACACGAAAAGGTAATAGGTAGCGTAACCTACAAGCACGAGCTTGAAGGAAGATGCTTTTTTGCACAAAGGGGGAGAAAAAAATGGTCTGGAAGGGACCCTGGGCTGCTAAGAGAAGGCCAACATTGTTCTGAGTCCCAGGGCCATGGTGTATGGGAGGATGGGTTGTCTCCATGGAAGATGGTACAAGGCAAGCAGTTTCATTGTGGAAAGGCAGGTCTTATTAAGGGAGAGAAAGGGAAAACAGTGAAAGGAAATAATTTTCAAAAACAACTATTTTTGTTTTTCTTCATTGTGATGGTGAATTTGATGTGCCAACTTCGAGGGTGTTTTTAGAGATGAACATTTAAATCGGTGAACTTTGAGTAAGTAGATTGCCCTCCATGATGTGAGTTGGCCCCATTCAATCTGTTAATGGCCTCAATAGAACAAAAAAGACCAGCCTCCCCAAGCAAGAGTGAATTCTCTAGCAAACTGCCTTTGGACGTCATCTGTACCACTGGTTCTTCTGGGTCTCCAGCCTGCCAGCCCACATTGCAGAGTTTGAACTCGTTAGTCTCTATAATCGTATGTGCCAATTTCTTATACTACATTTCTTTCTGTATGGACACACATCCCACTGGTTCTCTTTCTCTGGAGAACTCTGACTAATATAGTCATCTTTCAGATTTTTCTTGTATGATGTTTCACAGAATCCTTAAAAGACTGAGAATTCAGGAGAGTTTGTTTATAAGCAACAGGGATTCTAGAGGGTAGAAAGCAACAATTTTTGAAGGAAGACAACCCTGGATGGCCAATCAAGTCTTTGGAATAAGTAACAATGCCTGAAAATTAGGAAGTTCGTGTGATGAGTAGCCCCATGATTTTAAACTAACTTACTATCTTCGCCCCAGGAAAGCATGGAAAATTCCAAAGAATATGTCATCTAGATGCTGCTTGCAGCATCTCCTGGTGTGCAGAGGGGTAAAGAGCCCCTTCTGCCTCTGTGGGTTATTTCTAGAAACCCTGGGGCTGAGACCTCCTCTTTCAGTACAGGGCCTGCCTTCCACCCAACAGGGCCTCGGTCTGACCAGCTCTTCAAAAGCCTTTGACTCCTTCTCTTCTCTGAATAGCAAGTTCAGGAGTGTTCATCTCTGGGGTACTGAGGAAGAGAATGTCCTTCACACTTTCCTAACATCACGCTCCAGTGGGCTGCATCTCTGCTGAGATCTGTCACCTGAGGGCTCCAGGCAACACTGCCCCTCTTCTCTGGTATTAACTAGTTGTCTATTATATATTCTTCTAATGATACATTTTACTGATAATACTTCTCATTCTGTGCAAGTATACAGTACCAGCAGCAACAGTATATAAAGCTTCTGCATATCAGGACAATGCAGTTCGTACACCCCGATGGGACTCCCACACAAAGAATATCTTAAGGAGTCTTTTGCGAACATCTCACATGCATGTGCAAGAGCTCATGTCATGATCAATCTCATCTCACTGCCCTTTCTGAAGCTTTACTGCTGAGCAATCACCTTCTGGGCTGATAGTGTCAGTATTAAGATGCAAAAGACAATCAAGTCATTATCAGATCCAATCTGGAAGCAATGAGGAGCCTGAGGGACTGGAATTTAAGAAGGGTACACTCTGGTGAAGAACTGAATGAAAGGAATCAAAAAGCCTTAAAGCCTGGCATTCTTCCCGAGAGGACAGATGTGGGGATACCCCATACAGGAGGGCCTCTGGGGAGTCAGAGCAGCATGAACACGTGGACCCTTAATGGGGTTTCTGCCAGGCAAGTGGCTCAAGATGCTGGAAGAGACGGACCTAGACCCTGAACTGGGAAAAATGTGAGTGACCTTCTTCCTTGTTCTGCCTGGGATCAGAAGCTTCATTAATTTAATGGGCATCCTGGAAACAACAACGGTGATTGTCTGAGAACTTGGTTCTGAAAATCCTATACTGTCTGGAGTAGGCAGTAGGATGGTAAGAAGAGTCAAAATAGGCACTGTAGGTGAAGATAGAAAATATATATTCTTTTTAGACGTTTGAGTTGGAGGTTTCTGAGACACAATAGAATAGAAAATAAGAAACCAAAATAAAGTAGTACTAAGGAAGGACCACAATAATGGTAATGGCTAGGGGTTCTGTGAATGGCTGAATGAGAGGGAGAAAAAAATGAGGGGAGTGCAGAGGAAAAGAAGGAGGGGAGAAGGGAGGGAGAGGGAGGAGAGCTCATTAACAGAGGCTTAAAGAGCTCAGATAAAATCCCAGGAGCTCAGAAAATTCTCAGGTATATACACAAAATGAGTCTTTTCTTCCTTTTAAAAGATTTTATTTTTTTTTTATTTGAGAGAGAAAGCATGCAAGGGTGGGGAGGGGCAGAGGGAGAGGGGGAGAGAGAGAATCTCAAGCAGACTCCCTGCTGAATGTGGAGCTGGGTGCAGGGCTTGATCTCACTACCCTGAAATCATGACCTGAGCCAAAACCAAGAGTCAGATGCTTAACCGACTGAGCCACCCAGGTGCCCCAAAATGAGTTTCAGAAATAATGCATTTATCTGAATGGAAGACCAGAATTGACATGGTGGTCATTTGACTAAATGAAAAGCACTGCAGGGTGTTTGGTGATGTATCAGCCCAGCAAGAAAATAAACAGTGATCATTTGATATTCTCTATTTCTAACTCATCTAGTTCTATAAGAGATCATTTCATGGAAAAATAATATTGTGGCTGAAATGCATCTCAAAAATATTTTCCTAGTTTAATATAATTTCTAAGTGACTTTCCCCAATCTATATACATAAAGAATAAGAGGTATGGGAGTAAGTCACTTCAATCTGTTGCATTTAATGATGGTTTAACTGATTCTACCATCTTATTTAGTGCATGTATTTCTTTGGTTCGTGTTCCCCCCACCACCCTTTTAGCACTAATAAAAATTTCAGATTAGTTCAGAGAGGTATTCTATTCCTCTTAATTTGGAGCCATGAACACCAATTATAGTTATTATTTTGCGTGTGTCTTAACCTCATACCTAATGATACAAACAATTATCTTTTATAGAACATTCCTTCAAGGAAAGCTCAAGATTTAGAGAGTCAAAGCACAACCGAATTAAGCATTCACACAGAGATCTAAGCAAAAGGAGACTCTGAAAAGGTTTATACCAGAAAAGGATTAACCCCTACCCCTACCCACAAAAACATGGTAAACGTGCCTATCAAAAGTTAGCATAACCAATTTAATGTGGTCAGGAAATAGTTTAGACTTAGAATCAGAGAATCCAGAAACTAGAGGTAGAAATAAATTAGAGTTAAAAAGTTAGAACTTGGGAGGTGATTTGGCACAGCTGTTTGGCTTTATGAAGATAAGTTATCAATATTTATACTTGGCAGATAAGGACACTGGGGTCTGAGGTCACCCAGCTGGTTAGTGGCCAAAGGGAATTAAATCTCATGTTCCCTCTTCAGTACATGTTATCTAGAGTTAATTAAAAAATTTTAAAAATTTTTATGATTTTTTAGAAAAGCAGAGCCCAAACCCTAATATATTAAATGAGAGAGTTCAGAAGGAAGATTCAGGTTCTTATCAAAAGAATAACTTAGGAATTTATAGCTATATGATCTAGCTCAAGAGACCTTGAGGAAAAGAAAGTTTTCTTCAACTAAGATGTGGGAAAAGAAGGAAGGACATATTTTTCAAACAACTTCAATGTTTTTTGTTCATCTTTCAAATGTTTCTTCTATATTGTTTCACTTAGCTACAAATGCCTTCAGAGAGGCCCAACAGAGTTCTCTGTAAGTAGATCAAACAACTTGGCATTTCTTTGTTACAACCACACTCTCAAAGTTTCCCCAGGCTGTTGAGAGAAGGTATGTTTCTCTCTTTTGATATGGCACAGATACATTTAATTCATATTCTGCTGTCTATAATATATTTTAAAATATCACTGATGTTCAACAGGAGGAAAGAGTTATGAATAAAATGACAAGTTATCTTTCCTGTTATATTGTGATGAAAATATAAAATTTCTTCTTTGCTTAAAATAAATTTTAATATATTAGTTAAAAGTAGATAGGAAACTTTTTTCTTTTTGCTTTAGAGTGAATTTCATATTTCTTTTCATTTTGGAAGTTTGGGAATTGAAATATGTTTTGGAGTGAATGTTCATAAGACTTACTGTGGACAGGACAGTTAAGATAATGAACAAACTTTTATCTTTGCAACTCAAATATTATGACCAAGAAAACATGAGATGATCTTTTGGACAGATAGAATCAAGTAGTTATAGGACATGAAGTAACTACAAAGATCACCTCTTTGCCCTTACATAGAGTTTTAACTAGATCTGAGGCTTTTCGATTTACATGCAGAAAAAGACATGCTACCTTGAGAAAATTTTCTTGAATTTCCAGTTGGAGATGAAGCTCTTCGGCAGTTTTTAAGCAATTGAAGGAAATAAAAAGTTCTCATCCATGGAAGTTGTAGTGGGCTAATAGAGTATCTCCCTGAGTAAGTTACATTTGCCACCATTCAAGATGACTTTTAAACAAGATGATGAGCTAAGTAAAACTTTTCTTCTCTTCAAATGACTATTTTTAGATTGAATTGAATAAGTGTCTTGCTTCATGTGACAGAACATAAAAGAAAGCCAGGGGCGCCTAGGTGGTGCAGTAGGTTGAGTGTCCAACTCTTCGTTTCAGCTCAGGTAGTGATCTCAGAGACCTGAGATCAAGCCCTGTGTGGGGCTCCACACTGAGCATGGAGTCTGCTTAAGATTCTCTCTCCCTTTCCTTCTGCCCTTCCCACTCGTGCTCTCTCTTTCTCTCTCTAAAATAAATAAGTAAACCTTAAAAAAAGAAAGAAAACCAGAATGTGATTCTTGACAAAATCTCAGACATCAATGTAGCTTGCATTATTAAATTATTTACATTTAAATTCACAAAACATTTCTTTGAATTTTTATGTCATTTAATTTCAAGGCATCTGTCTTCTTGATAATCTCATCTTAGTAAAGTAGGATGTGTATCATTCCACCCACTATACAGATAGAAAAACTGAGATACAGAGGGGTTAGGTGATTTGTCAGATCTGATTCTAGATTATAATGTTTTTTGTTGTTTTTTTTTCCCCCAACACACAATGTCTTTCTAAGAGTGTTTTTCAAACTGACTGCAAAACAGAAAGGGTATTATGGAACATGATGGAGGTATTAGCAAACACTATGTGGTAATCATTTTGCAATATGTAAGTGTGTCATTTCAACACATTTCATCTTAAACATACACAAATGTTACATGTCAATTATATCTCAATAAAGCTGGGGGGAAAAAGATAATGCTCCAAAAAAAATATATTTTAGCTTGTCTAACTTTTAAAGAATGCTTTTTAAGAAAATCTCACAAATGTAAAATACTATATGTGTGGTAGTTAGAATAGGTGTATTGAAATATTATAAGTCATTTAACTCGTAAGAAATCTGAAAAATTCATGAAATATAAATATTATTTATATATGAAAAACATTTGAAAAGTAAACGCTTTGAAACTCTAAAGACTCGGTTCCCCTTAAATTGATTTAATTAAATCATATTTAATTATTGTTTTTTTAAATAACATTTTCTTTCTAAAAACAAACAATAATTCACTATTAAATATATATATTTTTAAGATTTTATTTATTTGACAGAGAGAGACACAGCAAGAGAGGGAACACAAGCAGGGGGAGTGGCAGAGGGAGGAGCAGGCTTCCTGCCGAGCAGGGAGCCCGATGCGGGGCTTGATCCCAGGACTCTGGGATCATGACCTGAGCCGAAGGCAGAGGCTTAACGACTAAGCCACCCAGGCGCCCCTCACTATTAAATTCTATCACACACAAGATTTTAACCTAATTTCAAATGATAACAGCAGAGATAACAATCATACATTCCCCTTACAGTAAAAAAAAAAGTCAAAAATGGAAACAAAATAAATAAAAACTTAAGTACTTAGAAGCACATGAAAAACAAAGACATTATTTGCTGATAAACAAATCACTGCTTAAAAGATAATCAGATTAAATGGATGATTACACAGGGAGCTCAAAGGGAGATGCCACATGGCAGTGAGTGCTGTACCTAACGTTTCATGCACTGAAAGAGTCATTACTGGATTCAGGCAGTAAACAGAGGGAGATGTACCAATAAGCTTAAATGTAATTTCAACTGTTGTCAGTTTTGGAATGGTTACTTCAGAATTAGTTCGTAGTTTATCTGTAACCAGTATCGACACATCACTGGGAACTCCACTCCCCCAGACTCAAGTTGTTCCATAGACTCTTCTCTGAACTGACCCTCTTCTACTCTTGAAGAGAATGAAGGGGCTGGTAATGGAAAACACCAGTTTTAAAGACTCCGGTTAAAATATGTGGTATTTGATCCTATTTTAATAACCCATTAAAAATTTTAATTCAATATCCTGTTACATATTGTTTATACGAATTTTATTGGTTATATCATTTTCTATGTATTTATAAATATGATCTAATTTATAGCTCTATATAATCTTTAAGCCTTAAATGACAAGCTTACAGTATTTCAATATAATAATAAAAAATTTTTGTCTATGTTAGAGGTCTCAGAAACTTTTTCTTTAAAAGGGGCCTATACTTTAATCAAATGAGAAAAAAAACAACCTGTTTTAGATTAGGCTTGTCTCTATGTAAGTAAAAATTATCTGAATTTTAAAATATATGAAATGCCACAATTATATACCAGAATAAGTGACTTTTTAACCCTTTATTTGTGTATGTTGTCTCATATTAAAATAAATTGAATCTGAAAAATTCTATCCAAGTAGAAAGATCATGATTTCTAAAATTTCTTAAGAGAATTTCAAACTAAGTTGCAAACTAAGTTGTTAATATTTTAAAAGTATCACGAAATTTGTCAAAATCTATCTTACCTTACTATCTGCCAGGGTCTTGTGAAGTGTACATATGATTTCCATAGTTGATTAATAGAGGTTTATGACCCTTAGCATACTTATGTGCTAAAATAACTTACATTTAATAAAGACAGATACATATAAGTCTTGTTCAAATTTCATAAATTAAATTAAAAGTCTAAATAGGGGGATGTTTTGACCACATAAATTTGTTTAAAATCAATATACAGACTATTGTCAAAAGAAAAGTAGTATGTTTTTAACAGCAATGTACAGACTCTCACTGATGGGGTTGTAGTTGTTTAAAAACATCTAGTATATTGTGTGTATATGTATATTTAATAGAGACATAGTAAGATACTATTATAAATTTAAAGCCTGAGCTATAAGCTAATATATGGTATGATGTGAAATATATTGTGGGTTCAGGGCTTTCACAGTAACCTCTGAACCTCTCAAACAGCAAGGAAACTCTTCCAAAAGAAAGCATTCCATTATAAGGACCAGCCTTTTTAAAGTACAGGGTTTAAGATCACACTCACTCCATGGCACTATTTAATAGATTTCTAATCAGTCATATTTATTACCATAAACGAGTAGAGGAATCTCTATCCACTAACTCTTTCTAAAGCACGGAACAAGAAGGCATAGAAAACTTCTGCAGTCTACTGAGAGGCAACCAAAAACAAAGCCATTATATCAAAAGCAGTTCCATACATATTAAAAAAATACAGTGGGGGGTGCCTGGGAGGCATAGTGGTTAAGTGCCAACTCTTGGTTTCTGCTCAGGTCATGATCTCAGAGTCATGACATCAAGCCCCACATCGGGCTCCTCGCTCAGCCGGAGTCTGCTTGAGACTCTCTCCCTCCCCCTCTGCCCCTCCCCCTTCTCTCTCTCTAAAATAAATAAATCTTTAAAAAAATACAGTGGATACCATAAATAGTCTTAAATTTTCTGAAGGCTGCAATTTTTAAATTATATATATGTGAAAATTTTAAACTATTGGGTCACAGAGGATGAGTGTAAGAATAATATATGTCCAAATTATAAAGCCAAGCCATGCCAAGAAAAATAAAACAGGAGGAATTTCAAAAGAAATGAGGCAGGGGCGCCTGGGTGGCTCAGTCGTTAAGCGTCTGCCTTCGGCTCAGGTCATGATCCCAGGGTCCTGGGATCGAGCCCCGCATCGGGCTCCCTGCTCGATGGGAAGCCTGCTTCTCCCTCTCCCACTCCCCCTGCTTGTGTTCCCTCTCTCGCTATGTCTCTCTCTGTCAAATAAATAAAATCTTTAAAAAAAAAAAAAAAGAAATGAGGCAACATGGCATAAATCTATTTTTATAAGTATTCTATATATGACATGGTTCTAAAATGTCCTAACATGGAGTGTCAAGTATTTGATTAAACTTAAGCTCCATGATATTTTCAAGAAGTGTATATTAATCTGAAAAAAAGCAATTAGCTGAAAATTTCACAAGGCCTTAATTTATGCTTTAAAATACTGTGCTGCAGACACCTCCAGGCACCCAATTCCCACACAGGTCCTGAAACTTCAATTCACAGTCTGGAAAATACTGGTACAGGACATGCTCAGATATAATGATCATTTTCCAAATAGATTTAGAAGAGGACATTTGGTAACTTTAAATACATATCCAAGTCAATCATGAGGCTAAATTGCTTTGGATTCATACTGTACATCTAATTCTTCAAAATATGTTATTTGGAGCTTTTCCATCACAAATCTTTATTTTTACGGTTCTTTGATTTCATTGATTTTAATCATTTTCTTCAGTGTTTCAAAGTTGATTCTTCAAGGGGTGCCTGGCTAGCTCAGTCGGTAGAGCATGCAACTCTTGATCTTGGGGTTGTGAGTTTGAGCCCCATGTAGGGCATGGAGCCTACTTAAAAAGCAAAACAAATCAGGGCACCTGGATGGCTCAGTGGGTTAAGTGTCTGCCTTCGGCTCAGGTCAGTCCTGGGATTGAGCCCCATGTTGGGCTCCCTGCTCAGCGGGGAGCCTGCTTCTCCCTCTCCCACTGTTGCTCCCCCTGCTTGTGCTCTCTCTTTCTCTCTGTCAAAGAAATAAGTAAAATCTTAAAAAAAAAAAAAAAGCAAAACAAATGAAAAAACCAAAGTTGATTCTTCACTGTTTCTGACCATAAATTATCAGTAGAAATACTGTTGGGGAAAATATTTATCTGATGGATAGAGTGCCACATTATTTTCTTCTAGAAAATTCATCCTCCTCTATTATTTGTGGTACACATAGTATTGGCAATCTCTACTTTATTTCCATCTAAAGATGAAGTCCTGTTAGAAAGTATAGATTTTTTTCACACTTCAGACTCCAGAGTTTTTGTAAACATGCACTTATCTCTGAAGATATGCTCTTGTAGAAAATAAGGGGTTTCTATCATTCAAATTTAAGTGACCTTGCTAAAATGCTGCCAAAATGCAAGAATATTCATCTTCTCACTTACACAGTTGAGGTATGCTGCAACAGATGACATGATCCCACACTGATGAAACACTGGTGAATTATCCTTCTTAATCATGACAATTATCCTATTAAGTGAATGAGATCAATAATTGCATCTTCATTCATCAGATCAACAGTCATAGAATACTTTTGGAATTTTATTTTCCTCCTTAGAATCCTCAAGTATATTAGTATTGTTATTGCCTGTTTTTTTTTTTCATGAAACATATGTCTGAGATACAAATTCTTTCTTTTTATCACCAGATCAGCCACATTTGGTATTATTTTGATTCCATCAAGATTTCTTTCATGACCTGAGCTGAAATCAAGAGTTGGACATTCAACCAACTGAGCCATCCAGGCGCCCCTATTTTTTTAAAAAAGATTTTATTTTATTTATTTGACAGAGAAATAGAGAGAGAGCGCAAGTAGGCAGAGCGGCAGACAGAGGGAGAAGGAGAAGCAGGCTCCCTGCTGAGCAGGGAGCCCGATGTGGGGCTTGATCCCAGGACCCCGGAATCATGACCCAAGTCGAAGGCAGGCGCTTAACCAACTGAGCCATCCAGGCGCCCCTATTAACCACTTTTCAAGCCATGCTTTGATACTTTAAATGCTCTGTAGTCCAACATTTTTGATTTTTGTTTGTATTCTTGGATCACTCTAACCAGAACAGCATATGGTATTGAATCAAAAAGTTTTACCTTCCATTAATAGGAGGGTTTTTTTTCATTAATATTTGTCAGAAACTTGAGGTTCACTGATTCTTGCAGCTTTGTACTATATGAATAAAGCTTTCCAGAAAAAGCTGGATGTCTTGAGAATGGCAAGCCATAAGAGGCTGCTCTAGTAACTCCACAGAAATTAAAACATACCCAGAATGATGTCTGACAACATCCCTCCTCATTCTTTCTAGAAAGTTGCAACTGCTATAGTCTAGTTTCTCTGAAGTAGATATTGCATAAACTGCCTCTGTGTCAGTTTTAACAGGGCCATTTTTTTTTTTTTTGGATGTCCTGCCCAATAAACATATGTAATGAAGACACAAAGCACAACAGATCAGTGTATTGGCCTGGGAACCAGAACCATACCAGCCGCTGGATACAGGCTTAGTGGGATTGTGTTGCCAAGATGGGCAAGTACCAGATCAAGGTAGACTCAGACAAGGTGAAAGCCTAAGGGGTTTGGTATAGTCTTCTCAGTGCACACAAAGAAATTGAGTAAAGGAGCAGCGAAAGATCTGCAATCTGCTGCATAAGGCTCTGGATGATCTTTTACCCATGGACCTCAGCAGGCAGCCAGGCTCCACACCTTATTTGTTTTTCTTCATCTTGAATTTTTGAATTCTGATTTGTTATGTTCTTACATTTCTACTAGGTCTTGATTAATTATATTTGTGTTGGAGTATTGTATCACAGTAATTTTTATGTTTCCTGGCCTTTTAAAAACTTTTTTTATGGCCCAGTACATGATCATTTTTATAAATGTTCTCTATGCCTTGTAAAGAATGTATATTCAGTAATCATTGGATATTATGGCCTATATATGCCTATTAGATCAAATTTGCTGAATCACAGTGTTCAAAATCATTACTGATTTGTTTTTGACTGTTTCTCCAATTATGATTGTGGACTTCTCTAGCTTAAAAAAAAATGTTTTCTTCTTATAAGTAGTTTTAACTCTCGTTTTTTGGCCTTTTTTTTTTAAATGCAGGATTTTTTTTACTCATGATTATATGTGTTGGATTTTCCTGTATCATCAAGAGTAGGCAGTCTTATGCAGTGAGTGAGTAAGGCATAGGGGGGCTTCCTTGGTTTCTTAGTTTAAAAGGACTCTCTTCTGTTGTATTAGTAAAGGGCAGTTTTTATATAAGAATCCAGTAGTAACCACAAACCCAAAACCTATAATAGACACACAAAAAATAAAGAGAAAAGACAAACAAAACACTACAGAAACTCATCAATCACAAAAAAAAGAGCAAGAGAAAAAGGAACAGAGAAGAACTACAAAAACAACCAGAAAACAAATAACAAAATTACAATAAGTACATACCTATCAATAATTACTTTAAATGTACATGACCTAAATGCTCCAATCAAAAGACAAAGGGTGGCAGAATGGATAAAAAAGCAAACAAAAGACAAAAATAACAAGACCCACCTATCTATATGCTGCCTACAGGAGACACCTCCGACCTAAAGGCACTTACAGACTGAAAGTGAAGAGATGGAAAACAGTTACCAGCAAATGAAAGTGAAAAAAAGCTGGAGTAGCAATACTTCTATCAGACAAAACAGACTTTAAAACAAAGATGGTAAAAAGAGACAAAGCAGAGCATTACATGACGACAAAGGGATCAACTCAACAAGAAAATATAACAATCATAAATATCTACACACCCAACACTGGAATACCTAAATACATAAAGCAAATATTAATGGAAATAAGGAGAGCAAATGATGGTAACACAATATTAGTAGGGGACTTTATTTATTTATTTTTGAATTTTTTAAAAGAATTTATTTATTTGACAGAGAGAGAGAGAGCGCGCATGTGCACAAACGGGGAGTGGCAGAGGGAGAGGGAGAAGCAGACTCCCCATCGAGCAGGGAGCCCAATGTGGAACTCGATCCCAGGACCCCGAGATCATGACCTGAGCCAAAGGCAGCTGCTTAACTGACTGAGCCACCCAATTCCCCCCTAGTAGGGGACTTTAATACCCCAATTACATCAAAGGGTAGATCATCCAAACAGAAAATCAACAAAGAGACTGTCTTTGAATGACCAGATGGACCTAACAGATATATACAAAACATTCCATCCCAAAACAACAGAATACATGTTCTTTCAATTTGAGTATATGTGCTGCTGAACTGAGCACAGAATACACATTCTTTTCAAGTGCACATGGAACATTCTCCAGAATAGATCATTTTAGGCTACAAAACAAGCCTCAGTAAATTTAAAAATACTGAAATTATACCATGCATCTTTACTGACCATGACGATATGAAACTAGAAATAAATCACCAGAAAAAAAACTGGAAAAAACACAAACATGGGAAGGCTAAACAATATGATACTAAACAACCAATGTATCAGCAAATTAATCAAAGAAATAAAATATATGGAAACAAATGAAAATGAAAACACAACAGTCCAAAATCTTTGGGACATAGAGAAAGCACTTCTTTTTTTTTTTTTAATTTTTTTTAATTTTTTTTTAAAGATTTTATTTATTTATCTGAGAGAGAATGGGAGACAGAAAGCATGAGAGGGGGAGGATCAGAGGGAGAAGCAGACTCCCTGCCGAGCAGGGAGCCCGATGCGGGACTCGATCCTGGGACTCCAGGATCATGACCTGAGGCGAAGGCAGTTGCTTAACCAACTGAGCCACCCAGGCGCCCCGAGAAAGCACTTCTAAGAGGGAAATATATAGCAATACAGGTCTATCTCAGGAAATGAGAAAAAGCTCAAATAAAGAATCTACCTTTACACCTAAAGGAACTAAAAAGAGAACAAAGGCCAAGATGAGTAGAAGGAAATAATAAAGATCAGAGCAGAATTAAATGACACAGAGACTAAAAAAATAGAAAAAAAATCAGTGAAACTGAGAGCTGGTACTTCGAAAAAATAAAGAAAACTGACAAACTCTTAGCCAAATGCATCAAGAACAAAAAGAGAAAGAACCCAAAGAAATAAAATCAGAAATGAGAGAAGTGACAACTGACACCACAGAAATACAAAGGATTATAAGAGAATACTACAATTATATGCCAACAAATTGTACAACCTAGAAGAAATGGACAAATTCCTAAGAGCGCACAATTTTCCAAAACTGAGTCAAGAAGAAATACAGCTGTTTTATATTGATATTTTTCTTTGAAAATCTTTAGAGAAAACTAATCATTTCACCACGAGGGAATCAGAACAGATAGTTTTATAGTTGTTTTAAAATGTCATTTCCCTCACCCTCTGTTTTACATATACCTTTTTATTTGGTTCTAATCTACAAAATGCTGAAAATAACCTGGCGTTAATTGGTTGTGATACAGTGTTTAATGAATCTGGAGGTCACTTGTTTGGAGAGAATCATGGAGTTTTCTTAATTACCGAGGGCTCCAGCATAAAGGAAAGGGAGACCATCTTGAAATCTGCTTTTCTCCTGGTAGTCTAAAAGATGATAGTGCTATTTTAACCACAGAATTTATGAGTTCATATATTTGAATTATTTCAGCATGTATTTTAGCTCCAGTGTAATCCTAGGCTCAGTATATTTTTCTTGGAAAGTACAATTTTAAAGCTCTTACTATTGCTAGTCATTATATTTTTCAAATCTAATTCCATATTTAGTGTTTGCTAAAGATCTACTGACATTAAAGGAATTTAATTTTGAATTTATGCAGGGCCTTCTCAAAACTTATTTTCATTTGAGAGGAAACACTACTTGAGTTTAAACGAAATAAAATGATGCTTCAAAATGCATTTAGCCTTCTAAAAATAACTTTTTTTATTTTTTATTTTTATTTATTTATTTATTTATTTTTAAAGATTTTATTTATTTATTTGAGAGAGAGAGAATGAGAGACAGAGAGCATGAGAGGGAGGAGGGTCAGAGGGAGAAGCAGACTCCCTGCCGAGCAGGGAGCCCGATGCGGGACTCGATCCCGGGACTCCAGGATCATGACCTGAGCCGAAGGCAGTCGCTTAACCAACTGAGCCACCCAGGCGCCCAAAATAACTTTTTTTTTTAAAAAAGATTTTTTTTTTTAAGATTTTTTTTTTATTCTTATGTTAATCCCCATACATTACATCATTAGTTTTAGATGAAGTGTTCCATGATTCATTGTTCGTGCATAACACCCAGTGCTCCATGCAGAATGTGCCCTCCTCAATACCCACCACCAGGCTAACCCATCCTCCCACCCCCCTCCC
>NC_138373.1:112240841-112257650 GCF_054177405.1 Leptonychotes weddellii | reverse complement strand
ACACAAGCAGGGGGAGTGGGAGAGGGAGAAGCTGGCTTCCCGCTGAGCAGGGAGCCTGACTCAGGGCTTGATCCCGGGACCCTGGGATCATGACCTGAGCCGAAGGCAGACGCTTAATGACTGAGCCACCCAGGCGTCCCTAAAAATAACTTATCTTTAACTGTAATAATTTTAATAGTTAAGATTGGAATTGTTCAGAGATTATTTTCATAGAGCACAAGTATGCCAATTATTCTCTAGTGCCTTTTGTAATCATTTAAAACGTTAAAAAATATTCAGAACATTATCACTGTAATCAAATGTTCCACTTAGAGTGTCTTCTCTCCCCCCCAAATCAGCATTTCTGTGCCATTGAAGAAATTGCCTGATATACTCTAATAATCATCCAACAATTCAAGCCAACAGAAAAGTACTGACTCAAACTATGTGTGAAGTGATGCCAAGACAGAGACGTGCCATATGTCCCACACTGAGCGGTTTCTGTTCCAACCCTTACTGGCTGAATAATAACAATAATAAAACATTTATTTAATGTTTTGGTAGGCGCAATGCTAAATGCTGTACCTGTGTTATCGTCTTAAGTCCTATTATTAGTTCTAAAACAAAGAATGAAGAGGAGCCATATGTACCTGGAGCATAGGTATGATTAGGGATGGAAAAATCGACGCCTTCATGAGTGAAGTCTTCTATCAGTCAGAAATGATTATCTCACAGGTGTTCAAGAAACTAAGACAACTGACTAAAACCAAAAAAGAAGGGAGGGAAAAATGAAACTAGACGAAACCAGAGAGGGAGACAAACCATAAGGGACTCCTAATCTCAGGAAACAAACAGGGGGTTGCTGGAGTGGTGGGGGTTGGGAGGGATGGAGGGCTGGGTGATCGACATTGGGAAGGGTATGTACTATGGTGAGCGCTGTGAATTGTGTAAGACTGATGAATCACAGACCTGTACCCCTGAAACAAATAATACATTATATGTTAATAAAAAAATAAAACCAAAATGGAAATTAATAGGTTGAATGGCCCTGGGGGAGATCCTCTGGATCATCTTGATCTAGGACTCAAGCACAATCCCTGATCTAATCTTTCAGCACTGCTTTCACTGTGTGCTGTCTACAGGTAGGCTGCTTTGACTGGAATAAAAGTTCCAGAGCCACAGCGGTCCCAAGCCTCGTATCCTCGCAGCATCCAGTTCTGCAGAAAAGAGAGTCCCGCAAACGCAGCAAAAGTCCTGAGGCTCCCCTTTGATTTGACCAGATTTAGTTTTCTGGTTTACTTTCTTCAGTTTTGCGCCAGGCTAATGGGAGTGTCAGAGGAATAGGATATTCAGAGTTCACTTCTATAACTGGGAGTGGAATGCATCTCAGCAAATCAGAGGACTAAAAATAAGGGATGGGTGGTCTCTCAAAAGACGATCAGGCACTCTTACTAGGAAAGAGGTGGGATGGCTGCAAGATGCCCTAAACAAGGCTGAGAGTGCATTTGACAAAAGAATCATTGAAGATGGTTTGAATTTTGTTATTATTATTATTTTAATGGAGAAGTGGTACGGTCACATTCTCATTACCTCTTACCTATATTTCAGTAACTTCCTAGTTCCAGCCTTCCAAGCTTCTTCCATTAAACACATCCTCACACTGTTTCCAGATCACTCTTTAGAAAGCCTCCGACCATATCACCAGAATTTACAAAAAGCTTATATATATACACATATATATGTGTATATATATCTCACAAATTAATTATAATTTCAATTTTAAATTCAGTGGCAATGAATAATTTACATAATAATTGTAATACAATGGCTACTGATGTGAATTATAAGATTCCTTTGAGTTAATACAGTTTTATAATAAAATAGAATGAAATAACAATTGCCACAGAATCTCTAAGTCACTGTTTATAGTCTGAAACCTGGACAAAAATTCAGATTCTCAGGCACTAACCCAGAATTGGTGAATCAGAATATTTAGGGATAGGGCCAGAAAATCTGTATTTTAAAGGCACTTGCCTGATTCTTCCCATGCACAATAGGTTTTGAGATCTACTTCTCTAATGTAGTAGGATAGTGGTTCATATAAAGTAACTGAAAAATAAATCCAGTGAGTGAACGATGTCTAAGAACTGCTACTTGGAGGGCCTTCCTTCATTAAGAAGTGGTCATTAAATGCAGAGGACCACCAGCCTCAGAAGCTCCTAGAAAGGCAAAAGATTGACTTCACGTCTATATGCCTGGAACACTGTAGGACTGTCATTCAACTTACATAAAATATTCTACCATGGTTGCTACTGGCTACCATATTTTGAGCCTTCAAAAGGCTATTGAACACTTCATATGCATTATATCACTGAAGCATCTACACAATCTCATAAAGAACTATCAATTTTTGGAAGTGGAAACAAATGATTAGAAAGTTAAAGCTTAGAAATGTTACTTCCTTGCTCAAGATCTCACAGCTAGTAAGTGATGGAACCCAGAGTGATCTCACCATAGAGCCCAAACTCTGAACCACTGTGCCAGACTATTTTGCATTCTGTCCAAAACAACAAAGCTGAAATCCAGAGCCATAAAACTGCCAAGCATATAATTCACTACAGCAGAGAGAATTTCCACATAGGAGGGGATTTTGCAACACTCCTGACAAAATGAACATTTTGGGGATTTTTTTCCGTTAAAGATATGAATAAAGCTCTCTCTATTCCTCTGTGAGGTAACCAGACCTGGCCATTTTGGTTGAGTTCTCAAGTTGAGACTGTGTGGCAGTACAGGGGAATGTTGATTTATATATAGGTGATCAAGAAATAAATTAAAATGGAAAACGTGTTGTCATAAATAATTTTTACTTCTTTTTTATGCCCACACTATTTCACTAAGGGACAATTTACATCAAATGAAATGCACAAATCTTAAGTGTACTACTCATAGGTAATTTTGGCAAATTTCATGCCTATTAGATTTAGAACATGTCTATTAGATTAGATTTAGGACATGTCTATTACTGGGGCGCCTGGGTGGCTCAGTCAGTTAAGCGTCTGCCTTCAGCTCAGGTCATGGTGTCCGGGTCCTGGGATTGAGCCCCATATTAGGCTCCCTGCTCAGCAGGGAGAGCGTTCTCTCTCTCTCTAAAATAAATAAATAAAATCTTAAAAAAACCCGCATGTCTATTACTCTAAAAAATTCACTTGGGCTCCCTTTAAGTCAATCTCCACTCTTTTAGAGGCAACCAATATTCTGATTTCTGTCAGCTTAGATTTGCATATTCTTAAATTTCATATAAATGGAATATCAATAAGTATTCTTTTATGTCTATCTTCTTTTGCTCCATATAATATTCTTAAAATTGGTCCATGTTGTGTCCATCAGAAGTTAATCCTTTTTTATTGCTGTGCATTATTTTATTATGTATATATACACCAAAGTTTGCTTATTCATTCTCCTCTGATTGTTTTCTAGTTTTTGACAGCTATGAATATAGTTGCTATGTATGAGTTGTTCTGTGGAAATGCATTTTCATTCTACTTAGATAGATGCCTAGGAATGGAATTGCTGGGTCATAAGGTAAATATATGTTTAATCCTCTAAGACTAAGCTAACTCAATCTCCAAAGTGGTTGCTTCATTTTATACTCCCATCAGCAACTATGAGAGTTCTAGTTGCTCCACATCCTCACCAATATGTTTTATTGTCTTTTTAACTTTAGCCGTCTCGTACGTGTGAAGTGATACCTCATGTGCTTTTAATTTGTATTTCTCTAATGAGCAATGATGCTATGCATCTTTTTATGTGATTATTGGCCATTCACTAATCCTCCAGTTTTGGTTTATTTTTTTCTTTTTGGAGAAGGTTCTGATCAAGGCATTTGCCCATTAAAAACTTTTTTTTTTGGTCTTATTATTAACTTGTAAGTGTTCTTTACATTATAGATGAAAAAGATATATATGATTTTCTTCAGTATGTATCTTGTATTTTAATTTTCTTAGTGTCTTTTGAAGAGTGGAAAATTTCAATTTGATGAAGTTGAATTTATCAATTTTTTTCTTTCATGGGTAATACTTTTGCTTCCTGCCTGAAAATTCTCTCCAATACAAAGTAATGAAGACTTTCTCTTATATATTCTTCCATAAGTTTAATAGTTTTAGTTTTTATATTTAGACCAATTATCTATTTCAAATTAATTTTTATATTTGTTGTGAGGAAAATGACATAGTTTATTTTTTTCCATATTGATATATAGTCATTTCAGCACTATTTGTTTCCTCCATAGAATTATGTTGCCAACTTCATCAAAATCATTTCACCCCATGTGCGTGGGTTTATTTCTGGAGTTTCCATTCAACTGCTCTACATACATGTTTTTATGCTAATACAAAATTTTCTTGATAACTGTGAGTTTAGAGTAAATCTTGAAATTAGGTAGTATAAGTTCTCTAAATTTGTTCTTTATCAAAGTTATTGGGCTATTTTAGGTCTTTTTCATTTTCATAAAAGTTTAAAAAATTACCTTATCAATTTCTACAAAAAGGTCTATTAGATTCAATCTATATGTCATTTTCTGGAGAATGGATATTTTACCAATATCCAGTTTTAAAAGCAATGAGCATGGCATAATTTTATTATTATTCATTTAAATAACTTTTAATTTCCCTTGGTGTATGTAGTTTTCAGGTTAGTGGTTTTGCCGATCCTTCATAAAATATATTTCTGAATAGCTTATGTTATTGGGTGCTATTACAGTGTTTTGAAACATTTTACTTTCCAATTGCTTATTTAATAAATATAAAATAAAATCAAATTTTTGTATATTAACCATGGATCCTGTGATCTTGCTAAATTCACTTATTAATTCTAATAGTTTTGGGTACGTTCTTTGGGATTTTTGTATATAGAACTCATATTGTCTGCTATCCCGTCTTTTATTTCTCATATTGGTAATTTATATTTCCTTTCTTTATATCTTGAATAGTCTTGCTAAGAGTTTACCAATTTTACTAATCTTTTAAATAAACAAACACTAGATACATTCCACAAATTTGATATGTTGTATATTTATTATTATTCAGTTTGAAATCTTTTCTAATTTCCCTTGCAATTTATTTTTGACTCATGGGATATTTAGAAATGTGTTTTAAAATCTCTAAATATTTGGAGGATTTTATAGATATTTTATTGTTATGGATTTATAATTTAATTCCATTTTGGTTTTTTTGGTTTTTTTTATTATTATTTTTTTAAAGATTTTATTTATTAATTTGACAGAGAGAGAGACAGCGAGAGCAGGAACACAAGCAGGGGGAGTGGGAGAGGGAGAAGCAGGGTTCCCACTGAGCAGGGAGCCCGATGGGGGCTCAATCCCAGGACCCTGGGATCATGACCTGAGCCGAAGGCAGACGCTTAACAACTGAGCCACCCAGGCACCCCAATTTAATTCCATTTTGGTAAGAGATCATACTCTTAAGATTTTAACCTTCAAAAATTTATTGAGACTTATGTTACAGCCCAGTATAGGCTTATCTTGGTGAACATTCCATGTGCACTTAAAAAAAAAAAAAAAAGGTTATCTTGTAGTTGTTTGATGTAGTGTTTTATATATATGTCAACAAAGTCAAGTCGATGATACCATTGTTCAGATTATCTGCATTCTGGCTGATTTTTGGTCTTTTTTTCTATCAGTTACTGGGGCATGAGTGAGCTGGTAATAATTCAACTGTATTTGTGAATCTGTCTCCTTCCTTCTTAAGTTGTATCAGTTTTTGCTTCATGAATTTTGAGGCTTCAGAGTCTTCATTCAACTTCTTCACAGAGTAGTTGTCAAGGAAGTGGAAGGGGATGAGCTAAAAGGACAGACTGAGTACCTCCTAGAAAATCTGTCCTGCTATTTATGTATCACTATAACCAGACTTGCCCTGTCTCATACCACCTTCTAAGAAGTATCCAGTTCAACTTCCTCTGGGATAGGAGAGAAGAATAGGCCATCAAGCCACCAGGCACGTTTCTGCATGACGTGTTTTTCTTCACTGCCCCAGCTCCACCGTGGGCCACTATTCACTCTGGAAATGGTGTTGCTGCCTCCACAGGGCCTCCGTCAGGCATGAAGTGAATGGTAGATGGTATTCTTCCTTTCTGTCCCTAAGACCTTCACTCTCTGCAGTTCCAGGTTACAAGGCTGTCTTGGCAAATCAGGCTTTGCTACATGGTTGTAGGCTACAAAGACAATGAGAGGTCTAAGGGGAGTAATTTTAAATTATAAGCTTAGTACAACTCTTTCTTTTATATGGTCAATTCATCTTCAACAAAGGAGGGAAAAATATGCAATGGGGAAAAACAGTCTCTTCAATAAATGGTGCTGGAAAAACTGGACAGCTATATGCAGAAAATAAAACTGAACCACTTTCTTATGCCGTACACGAAAATAAACTCAAAATGGATTAAATACCTAAATATGAGACCTGAAACCACAAAAATCCTAGAAAAGAGCATAGGCAGTAATTTCTCTGATATTTGCCCATAGCAACATTTTTCTAGATATGTCTTCTGAGGCAAGGGAAACAAAAGCAAACATAAACTATTGGGACCACATCAAAATAAAAAACATCTGCACAGCAAAGGAAACAATCAACAAAACTAAAAGACAACCTACAGAATGGGAGAAGATGACATATCCAATGAAGGGTTAGTACCCAAAATAAATAAAGAACTTATACAACTCAACACCCCAAAAACAAATAATCCAATTAAAAATGGGCAGAAGATATGAACAGATATGTCTCCAAAGACATACACATGGCCAACGGACACATGAAAAGATGTTCAACATCACTAATCACCAGGGAAAGGTAAATCAAACCATAATGAGATATCACCTTATACCTGTCAGAATGGCTAGAATCAAAAAGACAAGAAATAACAAGTGTTGTCAAGGATATGGAGAAAAAGGAACCCTTGTGCATTGTTGGTGGGAATGTAAATTGGTGCAGCCACTATGGAAAACAGTATGGAGGTTTCTAAAAAAAAAAAAAAGAAAGAAATATATGATCTAGTAATTCTACAACTGTTTACCTAAAGAAAATGAAAACACTAACTTGAAAAGATATATGCACTTTTATATTTATTGCAGCATTATTGACAAGAGCCAAGATATGGAAACAACCCAAGTGTCTGTCCATAGATGAACAGATTAAGAAAATGTGGTGTTTTTGTATTATATACATATATATATATCATGTGTGTATGTATATATAACTACATATAGATAGATACATTATATATATATATATATATAGACACACACACACACACACATAATGCTGTAAAAAAGAATGAGATCTTGCCATTCATGACAATGTGGATGGACCTGGAGGGTATTATGAAATAAGTGAAGTAAGTCAGACAAAAACAAATATCATATGATTTCACTTATTTGTGGAATCCAAAAAAACAAATGAATAAACAAACAAAAAGGAGAATCATACCTATAAATATAGAGAACAAACTGATGGATGTCAGAGGGGAGGTGGGGGGTGCACAAAATGGGAGAAGGGGAGTGGGAGGTATAGGCTTCCTGTTATGGAATGAATGTCCTGGGAATGAAAGACACAGCATAGGGAATATAGTCAATGGTATAGTAATAGCAATTTGTGGTGACAGATGGGAGCTGAATTTGTGGTGAGCATAGCATAATGTACAGAGTTGTCAAATCACTATGTTGTACATCTGAAACTAATGTAACATTGTGTGTCAACTATACTTCAATTTAAAAAATGGAAAACACAAACACCATCATGTAAGTGCAAAATAAAATCTCAAACTGTAGATCTAAAGCACTTAATTATCTATGTCATTAACTATAACTATAAAGTTGAATTTTAATTCCATTTGGGAAAGATAAGAAATCTGTTGTTTAATTCTTGGAGGAGACAGAGATCTTCTCATACTTTAAGTCTGTAAATAGGCACTTAACCAAAATTTCAGAGAAAAGAGAAGAAAATCTTAAGGATCTCTTTCTATGGAGACTTTTTCTAATTTTTCTCTCCCTCCACTCACCTGCCTAATCTAAAAGTTCGTGTATCCCTTTGCAGCATATTACCCCACACTTTTGTTATGTTGTTATGGGTGAGCGGACAACTATTTACAGAAGTCAACTACAAAGGGGTTTCCTATTTTTTTTTTCTTTTCTTGCTCGCAAACAGGTTTAAGACAATTGTGCAACATAGTTGTGGAACATACACACTAATACTGAAGAAGTTTCAAAACTTAGAACCATTTTTGTCTGCTTTCACACTCAAAGCAATCAGTTAAATGAGAACTTTTATAGCCCAGTTCGAACTATTTCTACCTCTGTCACATAGCTTAATCCCAAAGATTAAGCTTCAAATTAAAATTCAAAGATAACTATCTAGTGAAGGACTAATTTTGTAGCTGACCAAAGACATGGACAGTTTTATACAGGTAATGCCTAATTGATTAACTGTGTAGAGAGCCCTGAAGGGTTCTAATTGTGCTCAAATGACTAGAATCTACAGTTTTTACCTTAAAGGAGCTTAGAGTTTATTGAGAGCAAATCTACATTCTCAAAGCACTTTGTGAGAAATTACATATTAAATTTTTTTCATAAATGCTAAATGAATTTGCAGAGTAAATAAGAGCTGAAGGGCAAAAAAAATGAGTGCTTTGAAGGAGGTGATTTTAGAAGACTTTTCTCGGTGCACTTTGGCAAAATAACTTTTAAACATTTCTGCCACCCATGTGTTCCAGAAGATATGAGTTGTGTCAAGGAGAACATATAGTCCCTTTTGAGAGACTTCATTTTCTGGCAGACTATTGCTTAGTTAAGTCATGGACAACTGAATCTGATCCAAAGTGAAGTAACACACTTATAAAAATGCAAAGTTGTGACATAAGTGGTTGAGTACATATTTTTCAGGCTAGTTAATACCTTGTGAGTACTCTCTAAGTTGGCATTTTTCTTGGAATTATCCACCTCTGGATACAATCCAGGTCTGTGCATGTTCTGTGGCTAAGTTTTTATGGCACCAGCTTGCTTTTTGTGCTAGATGAAAATAGGTGAAGATGATGGGATTGTGATCATCTTTTTCTGAGGGTTATCCTGTTTTATGGCTAATATACCATATTCATGGCCCCCAGTGGGGCCACTTTGTTGGAATATGACATAATGGTTAAGAGTCTATGTCTCATTGCTGACCTAAAGAAGTTACTTCAGCACTCTGAACTTTTATTTCCTCATAACAATTGGAAAAATAAGAATACCTAGCTCTATATAAGTTATTGTATGGATGAAATTAATTAATTAATATAAAGCACTTAAAGTTCCTGGCATATAATTAGTGCTCAAGAAAATATTATCATTGTTAATGGAAGAATATTAAGACTCATTACACTGATTGTGATCCTTTTTTTAAGAGGAGGAGGGGCAGAGAACCTTAAGCAGACTCCATGCTCAGCCTGGAGTCCAACACCGGGCTCCATCTCATGACCTTGAGATAAGGACCTGAGCAGAAATCAAGAGGTGGATGCTTAACTGACTGAGCCACCCAAGCACCCCAATTCTGATCCTTTCTTCATGTTATTCCTCTTCATAGAACATCCTTTTACTCCTACTTTGCTTAATACTCTAGGCATTTCAAGATGCTTTAAGTTTCATTGTGATTTTTTTTTCAGCTGCTTTAGCCTGATTTCTTGTTTGTCTGATCTCTGATTACATTTCCAGTTTTCAAGTGTGGTGGTTAAATGCAAGGCTTGTGGGCCCAGACTAGCTGGGTTTAAATCTTGACTCTCCACTCATTGGCTGAATGGGAGGGTCAGAGAAAAGAGCAATGAATTAGGAGTTAGAATCTAGTTGTAGCCTTGATTTTGCCTTTATGTAACTGTTTGAGATTGAACCTACCTGGGTCTCAGTTTCCATCTATACAAGAGAAGAGTGAATTAGAAGAGAAAGGATCTCTAAGCTCCTTCTAACATTTACATTCAAAAATTATGAATTTAGCAGAGAGAATCTTAAGACGTGGCATACAATTGTCTAAAACTGTTGTTGTTCTATGAAGTCAGGGTAGAACTTCTTCCTATTTTCATGAAGAAGCCAAAAAAATGCTTTGAACTACATGTTTGAATGAGATTTTTTTGTCAGTATGTATTGCTGATTTTGCCATGCTATCTTTAGTTGCACGGATGCAGAAGCATTGAAATCATTCTGCATTAATTATGTGGAGAACATTTAGGGACAGTTAATCTATTTCCTTTGCTTCTAAAACAGCAGAGTAAACATCATCCTCCAAACCCATTCTGAAGTTTTCTTATCCAACCATATTAGGACTTCGTAATGTCACATGTGTTCTCAAGAAACACACACATTATTCTAGGAAAAGCGAAGTAGGGTTTGTATCGTGCCATGCATTTGGAGGATTGAAAATATTGTTTATCAAAGGGATATTTTCATATGTTAGATATTTGATGTTGGGTATTTTTTAAAAAGATTTATTTATTTATTAGAGAGAGTGGGGAGGTGAGAGGCAGAAGGAGAGGGAGAGAGAATCTCCAGCAGAATCCCTTTTGAGCAAGGAACCTGATGTAGGGGTTCAATCCCATGACTCTGAGATCATGACCTGAGCTGAAATCAAGAGTCTGATGCTTAACCAACTGAGCCATCCACACACTCCAGTATTGGGTATTTTTAAAAGATGTTCTGGGGGGCGCCTTGGTAGCTCTGTAGGTTAAGTGCAGGAGTCTTTGTTTCTGCTCAAGTCATGATCTCAGGGTCATGGGATCGAGCCCCGAGCCCTGTGGTGGGCTCAGTGGGGAGTCTGCATGAGATTTTCTCCCTTAACCTCTGCTCCTCCCCCCCATGCACATTCTCTGTCTCTCTCCCTCTCTCAAATAAATAACTCTTTAGAAAAAATAAGGATGTTCTGGGGAGAAGGATAATATCATGTCCCCCAAATATCCCCCAAATAATGACTAAAGGTCTTGTATCAAAGTCACCAAAGAGTGGGTGATAATGAAGAAAAACATCTTGCTTTTAACTCAAAGGCAGATTGAACCTGTGATTTGCATTTTTATGAAGTCCTTAGGATACCATTTACTAATTGTACTTGCAGGAATTGGTTGTAATAATGAATTGCTAAACTCTGAACACAACAAAGAATGAAATTGCCCTGAACTAAATGTAAAATTTAGAAAATCCCTTATTGAAAAAAAGAATCTCTGTGTTCCCCCTGTGTACTCCCATGAAGACTGGCAAACAAACCCTGGTAAACTCTTTGATAATAGAAATGATTAAGACAGAAGAAAATATAAGAATAAGCCTATTATATGGCAACTTAGTTGGTCTAATCCAAAGGAAAAAGCCAGTATGTTGATAGGGCTCCAGAAAGCAGTGTCATTAAAGTATTCATAGTTGTTCCAATAGGCCTTTTAATGCAGCAAGTTCTAGGAAACTTGGACCAAATAAATGGGAATAAATAATGATAAAAAATCACATCAAGCAGAAACATCAAAAGTAATGAGGTTAGCTGTAATTAAACTCATTTGGACGTGTTTTTGCTCCATAGATTTCAAGGTTTGCATGATAGCAACCAGTGATCACTAAACATGGACAGAGGGTGTTTATTTTGCAACCACCTGTGGGGACCACAACAGGGCTTAGAGTGCAGCTGGATCTACTTCACAGATACATCTGTTCCCTTCAAGGGAGATTAACAGAGGGGACAAGGACAAAAAGGTCAAACCCTTTCACTTTTGCATCTACCCCAAACCCTTCCCCCTACCCATATGTACGAATGTGCTCTTTTTAGGGGATATTCCTATATTCCAGGCTTGTAGTAAGAGAATGCCTTCAGCAAACAAACTTGCTTCAGTGGATTTCTAGTCCAGGGGAGGGGTGAGGAAGAGGGAGAGGAAAGAATCATTTTTCAAGGGGAAACGTACAACAGCAATGCCGTTCTGATGATTTACTATAGGATTAAATAACTTACTTGAAGAGGAAATGTTTTTGCTTTGTTTTACTTCTTTTGAAGGTAAGTTTTAGATTTTATTAATAAATCAAATTTTTGTTTCATTTGGTGCTTACTATATGCTCTGAAATGCACTAGAACACTGGGGCCAGAAGAAGGAAACCTGCATAGTTCATATACCCTGGAATAGAGTAGTTGAACACATTAAACAGTTGGGAATCAAAGCAGGATGCTAATTTATGAGCCACAGAATGAAACATTTCCATAAAGTTAGAACATTAAATTTGAGATGAGCAGGCAGGGAAGTTTTCAGGGAAGAATAGTGGCTTGTGTTAGGCTTTAAGTGTCATTTCAAGACTATGTTAAGAAATATGTAGTAATAAGAAAATCAATAACATCTTCTTCTGTTTACTCTTTCCTGATTCCAGGTCTTTGCTCATGACATTCTTTCCCATCTGCAATATTGCTCCTGCCAATGTAATCAATCACTTCTTTCAAAATCTGGCTCAAAGCACACCTCTGCAGGAAATCCATCCTGCTAATTCCTTTGCACTTTATCATTGTCAATAATCCCATCTGATTGTGCTATTTTTCATTTTAATTGTCCTTGTGTCATTGGCTTGCATGGACCAATTTTGCTAAACTTAAACTACTAATGAGCAAAAAAAATGTAGTATCTTATTCATTTGGTATGATTGGGTGTTTTTTATTTTCCTTTTATTATTCCACCACCCGGTGCAAGTTTTTGTACCTAGAAAGTTGCTTGTTTCATGTGAATTTATTTTTCTGAACTTTTATAATGAGGTGGAGTTCAGAAAAGCTCTTATATTTCCTCATAGCATTCCCCTTGCTTTTTTCCCCCCTTAAAAATAAGGACTTATTTTCTGGGTTTTTTTCTGCTTTGTTCCTTTCTCCTGCTTTGGTCTAGATTTTCCGTTGTTCCTGTTGTCCCTAATTTGCTTAATATTTAAAAATCTGCTTTTTTAAAAGTCTAATTTGCATATAATAAATGGCAAAATTAGATGGATGTTGACAAATTCACACAGTATTATAACTATCATTCCAGTCATTGTCTAGAACATTCTATCACCCCAAAAGACCCCTCATGTCTCTTTGAAGGCAAACCCCTCCCCCATCAGCAACTTTTGATCTGATTCTGTCACCACAGTTTTGTCTTTTCTAACATTTTATACAAAGAGAATTGTACAGCATGTAGTCAGTCTGATGTTATAGCTAAGGCTCTTTACTTGAACCTACTGCCTCTCTTTAAAAGATAAAAATTGGTGAAGTAGGGGCATCTGGGTGGCTCAGTCAATTAAGCATCTGCCTTTGGCTCAGGTCATGACTCTGGGGTCCTCAGAGGGATCGAGCCCTACCTTGGGCTCCCTGCTGGGTAAGGAGTCTGCTTCTCCCTCTGTTCCTCCCCACTTCATGCTCTCTCTCTCTTTCAAATAAATAAATAAAATCTTAAAAAAAAAAAGGTCAAGTAGTTGAAGTTGAACTGATTGCCCAAGATTGCTTCTTGGCTACCAAGGGAATCCAGTCTGGACCCAGTCAGACCCAAAAGCCTGATTAATAATCAATCAGTAAATCAATAACCTACTAATGGCAAACTACTGTTAATAATTATAAGCAACTAGAAGAGATTCTGGGGAATCCACAAATGAGTAAAATATATTTCTGTCTTCCAGAGCTTGCTGTTGATAGGAGAGATAAGAGCAGAACGAACTCTAATACACAGGAAAGTAGGGGAGAGGGGCATATAAAACATTCTAGAAGTTCATTGGAGAAGGAGGGCATATTTAACTAGAGGCTTGGAAAACTCCTTTTTAAAAGAAGAATCTTTAAACTTGACCTTGGAAAATGAGTAAGATTTCAGGAGGAGGTGAGGTGATATTGCAGGGGGAGACAATAACATGAGTGTGGAATGCAAAATAATGGTTTCCCAAAGATGTCCATGTCTTAGTCCCTGATACCTGCAAATATGTTACCTTATATGACAAAATGTACTTTGCAAATATGATGAAGGATCTTGGATTAGGGACATTATGTTGGGTGGGCCCAATGTAATCTCAAGGACCCTTTTAAGAAGGATGCAAGAGGGTTAGAATCACAGAAGGAGATGTGATGACAGAAGCATAGTCAAGAAAGAGAGAGGCAGAGGAGAGGCTGATTGATTCTTGAAGTTCCTATGTAACTGGCCTTGAAGATGGAAGAAGGAGTCATGAGTCAGGGAATGCAAGTGGCTTCCAGAAGCA
The DNA here is from genome assembly GCF_054177405.1 of Leptonychotes weddellii. Classification (NCBI taxonomy): domain Eukaryota; kingdom Metazoa; phylum Chordata; class Mammalia; order Carnivora; family Phocidae; genus Leptonychotes; species Leptonychotes weddellii. Next base: position 112,243,426 of record NC_138373.1, on the reverse strand, counting down.
GGAAAAGACAAGGAAACAGATTCTCCCCTAGAGTCTCCAGAAGGAAAACAATTCTGCTATCACCTTAATTTAGGCTGTAAGATCCATTTCTAATTGCGCACCTCTAGAATGGTAAGATAATAAATGTGTGTTTTTAGGGCCCTATGTGGTACTTTGTTGCAATAGTAATTGGAAACTAATACATTGAGAAAATACATCTTTTAGGAAATAGAGAGTAGTACAGTTTGGATGTAGTCTAACATTTGTAAGGGAGTAGTGGGAAACAGGGTTGAATCTGTAGGTTGGGAAAAGGAGCAGGCATCTTGGCATGTAGTAAACACTCATAAATATTTGCTAAGTGTATTTGTTTTGTATATTGTCATGTAAATTATATTCCTCCCAGATGCATATGTCAAAGTCCTAACCCCTAGGACCTCAGAACATGACCTTACTTGGAAGTAAGATCATTTCAGATACAATTATTTAAGATGAGGTTATAATGTAGTAGGGTGGGCCCCTAATCCAATGGGACTAGTGCCCTTATGAAAGGGGTAATTTGGATACGGACTTCACGCACATGTGAAGATGAAAACAGAAATCAGGGTGATGTTTCTACAAGCCAAGAAACCCTGAAGACTGCCAGCAAACTCCTAGGAGCTAGGAGAGAGGCATCACACAGATTCTCCCTCACAGCCCTCAGGAGGGCTCACCAACCCTGCCCAGACCTTGGTCTCAGACTGCTAGACTCTAGAATGTGAGATAATACATTTCTGTTGTTTAAGCCACTCAGTGTGTGGTACTTTGTTATGGCATCCTAGGAAGCCAATACACATATATTTAGGAAAAATGGGGAGACATAGAAGCGACTTAAAAAAATTGATCAGGCAGCAGTGTGTGGGGTGGTCTGGACAGTGAGAAGAGAAGTCATGAGGGCTAACATGGGAATGCAACAGACTAGAGAGCACTGAAAGTGAGCAGAACAGTACATTTTGGTGATTAAAGTTTCCACACTGAAAGTCATGACACATAGTGCTTAAGAGGACAACAGCAGAGTATTTGAAATCATGGCTGTCCTAGAAAACACAATCTAAGTCAATAGTCCCCAAGTACATTATATAGAACACAAGTCCCACAGAATGCTCTGAAAAACTTTTTTCAGTCAAATATGTAAGGAAAACAATATTTTAGAGTGTTAAAAGCTCTAAGAAGTCTTGCATAAAAAGAAATCAATTCAACTTTGTATAATTCAGCACTTCTCAAAGTTATGTGAACATGCAAACTTTTTTTTCATGGGATCCCTTTTATATCCATGGAATATTCTTGGGACATCTTGCTTTAGTTGTGTCCTATTCTCTAAGACCTGTGCTGTTCAATATAGTATTGGTAGCCATATGTGGCTATTGAGCTTGGAAACACAGCTAATCTAAATTGAGATATGCTCTGAGTATAAATATATACAAGATTTCAGTATGGAGTTTCCTCAAAAAGTTAAGAATAGAACTACCCTACAATCCAGCAATTGCACTACGAGGTATTTACCCAGAGGATACAAAAAAAACTGATTCAAAGGGACACATGCACCCTGATGTTTATAACAAGCATTATCAACAATAGTTAAATTATGTAAAAAGCCCAAATGTCCATTGACTAATGAATAGAGAAGTTGTGTGTGTGTGTGTGTGTATAATTTACTGAGACATAAAAAAGAATTAAATCTTGCCATTTGTAACAATGTATATGGAGCTAGAATGTATTGTGCTAAGCGAAATAAGTCAAAGACAAATACCATATGATTTCACTGATATGTGGATTTTAAGAAATGAAACAGATGAACATTGAAGGAAAGAAAGAGAGAGGCAAACCATAAAACAGACTCTTAATAATAGAGGACAAACTGAGTGTTGCTGGAGGGGCGGTGGGTGGGGGGATGGGTTAAATGGGTGATGGGCATTAAGGAGGGCACTTGTGATGAACACTGGCTGTTATATGTAAGTGATGAATCACTAAATTCTACTCCTGAAACTTATATTACACTATATGTTAACTGACTGGAATTTAAATAAAAACTTGAAGCAAAAAAAAAAAAGAAAAAGAAAAAGAAAAAAAGAAATATACACAAGATTTCAAAGCCTTAGTGTAGAAATAGTGTAAAATATTTCAATAACTTATGTTGATTGCCATGTTAAAATAACAGTACTTTGGATAGACTGGGTTAAATAAGATATGTTATTAAAATTAATTTCACCTATTTCTTTTAAATGTTTAAATGTGACTACTAGAAATTTAAACTGACCAAGATTCTATTTCTGTTGGACAACACTGCTCTCTATCCTATTTACTCAGTATTCTCTCTGATTTCTAGGTTTTTAAGAACCGAAAAGTTCTAGGCTTCATTCTTTTTTCAAGCTTGCCACAGTTTCAATAGCCAGAATATCAGCATATTTTTTTTCACTAGTTCCGGAGTCTCAGTTCCCATGGGCAATATTAAGACACCTACACACTCACTGGGTGGCATTACAGGAGAATCCAGAGCTTAGGTAACCCTAGTTTTTGATAATAGTCAGTTAGCATGCCTACCCTTTGCTCCACAGGGAAGCATTATCTTT
>NC_138373.1:112214347-112240341 GCF_054177405.1 Leptonychotes weddellii | reverse complement strand
GGGTTAGCCTGGTGATGGGTATTAAAGAGGGCACGTTCTGCATGGAGCACTGGGTGTTATACGCAAACAATGAATCATGGAACACTACATCAAAAACTAATGATGTAATGTATGGTGATTAACATAACAATTAAAAAAAAGAAAAAATATAGATTTCCATGTAAGGACATGGAATGGTGTTCACAATGTATTAAGTGAAAACAGAGAGCTATATATACTACAGTATGTGCAGGATGATTCCACATTTGGAAAGATATAGAAAGCTCTTTATTCCTCTCCTTATTCTTATGTAAACACATATACATTTATGTAAAATCACAGAGAAAAATGTTTGTGAAAATGTACACCATGTGTTAATAGTAGTTCCTTTTAAAAGCAGTACTTGGAAGAGAGGACAATTAAGTATTTACTTAATGCATTTCCAGATTGTTTGGATTGTTTTCACAGGAAATGGGTGTTACTTTTCATTTAGGAAGGAAATTTAAATACACACACTCTCATATGCACACATAACCACACACACAACCTAAGTCCAGGTAAATGCTGTCATCTCTGCCTTTAGCCCCTTCCTATTCCTTCCTCCCCATTATGCTTACCTTAAGAATCAAAGTTCAGCTCTGGACTATGTGCATAGTGGGTTCGAGGTCTAAATATTGAACCAGGAAGATCCTCTAAATGTAGACTGGTGTGGGTGAACACGCTCGCCTCCCTCATTCTGGGACAGATTTTATTAGTAGCAGTTTGTGTCATGGTGTTTGTGAGCCCACACTGAGCTACTGCCATCTCATCTCCTATTTATTACTTCAGCATTCCATTCAGAATCCTTTGCACTTACTGAGATCCAGCTTTTACTTTTCCATTGTTATATATGTGTCTCCTCAAGTTCCAAAGTTTACTGCTGGGTTGAGTTTTCCATTTTTTAACTAAGAAGGCAAGGTTTATATATATATTTTTGTTTTCCTAAAATTTTCTTTGTGGCAGCATGTTCTCTTGGTTCAAGTTATCAACTACAATTGATCTATAGGTCCTGTTAAGTTGATTGATTGTCTGCTGAAACCAGAACAAGCGTTCTATACGCTGGACCATTGCCAATATTACGCAGCCATGTGACAACAGAGTGTACCAGATTGAAAGTTGTACCACCAAATATGCTCACAGTTTGCCTTCACTTCTATCTTAATGCAGGTCTTAAAATTTTCTCCTGATAAATGGATGCCTTTGGCCTAGAATCAAGATATTTCCTGGCATTTAAAAAAAATGATAGTATACTTCTGATATTTGAAAGGAGTACATTTTAGAATATTGTAATTCCAAACACCATGACAGCAAACAATTTTCCCCACAAGATGCAATAAGGTATCGATAAAAATTTTTAAGAACTCCTTCAAATCTAATAATATCATTAATACAATGCTGAAGTTGTTTGAATCATTTGGACTTCTTTATGGAGCCTTTTATTTTTGTTGCTTGTTTTTGATTATGGTGTATTTTAGAATCGAACATTTTCATCATTTACTTAAAGTCCCCGTGTATAAGACAAGTAGAAGTAATAAAACCAAGCTGAGATGTGGGTAGCACAGATAGCTAGGAGATAGCAGATAGCTAGGCTCACTCACTAGTGAAAAGATTTCCTCCCACATATAAGTGTCATAATACCCTGATGCAAATCTGTAATCTTAGCAAGATCACAACCTATCATGGGAATCAGTCACTTATAAATGGTTAAACCATGAAGGTTAAATTTGTGCATGCTAAAGTTTAGGGTCAATTAGCCCTTCATTTTGTTTCGACTTGTCACGTTGTTGACCAAAAGTCAGCCACCATTATATAGTTTCATCCTTGCAAGTTCCTTCAGTCTCCAAGTTATCCTTCCAAACTTTTACATGAAGCTTTAGTGGAAAAGGGTGCAGATATGGCAATAGATTTTCTTTGTTTCAGGGTTCATGTGTCTATTGGAAAGAGCACTGGATTTGGAGTCTGGATATTTGCCATTTTTAAGTTATGATCTTGATCAGGTCACTTAATCTCCCTGGTCTACAATGCAACATGATCTGCCAGGACAGGAAATATCTATAAGGCTCCCAAGCTTCAGATTTAAATGTCTATCTGCCTATTTAATCATTCCACTTGCGCACCCTTTGCATATCCACTAAACATCTCAAAGATAACCTGCCAGAATAGAAGTCTTAGTTTTCCCCAGCAGATTTGCTCCGATCTTGGTCTTTACCATTTCAGTTAAGGCTTTACCACGTATCCAATTTTTCAAAACAAAACGTAGGGGTCAGACATCATCATTAAAATTAGTTCTTACACCACAGTCACCCTTGTCCAAGGCACCATAATCTCTTAGTGGAATTACTTTAACATTGTGCTTCCTTACAACTGCTTTCTTACAACTGTCCTGCAAACGGTTCACCACATAACAGAAAGTTCTTTTGCAAGAGATAATCAGATTACAACTCCCTCTGCTTAATGCCCCTCTATGACTTCCTGTGACATTTAGAATAAAATTGAAACTTCTAACAATGGTCCACAATTTTCAGATAATCTGGTTCCCATTTTCTTTTTCAGTCTCAAACACCAAGCTCTAAGGCTCCCTCCCATTCCACATTTGAATACAACTTCTGTCCTTTGACAAAAAGGCCTTTGCACCTGTGATTATTTCTACTTGGAAAGCTCTGTCCAAGATCTATGTTTACATGCCTCCTCATCAGGGCACCTGGGTGGCTCAGTTGGTTAAGCGTCTGCCTTCGGCTCAGGTCATGATCCCAGGGTCCTGGGATTGAGCCCCGCATCGGGCTCTTTGCTCAGCAAGGAGCCTGCTTCTCCCTCTGCCTGCTGCTCCCCCTGCTTGTGTTCTCTCTCTCCCTCTCCCTCAATCAGTATTAGGTCCACTGCTGACATAAATAAATAAACTCTTAAAAAAAAACTTGAAAAAAAAAATAAATGCCTCCTCATCATTATGTAGGTCTTTGTCGAATGTTATTTTCTAAGAGAATCTACCTTGTCGCTCAGCTAACAGTGGCCTACTCACCTCCGGTCACTACAGATATGGCCCAGTATCTTGCTTCATTTTCTTCATAGCACTAATCATCACTGAATCTTAACTATTAATTGAATTAATTTGTAAGTTTCCCAAGGGCAAGGATCTTGTTTTGCTCATCATCGTACCCCTATTGCCTACAAAAGTGCTTGGCACATAGCAGGTAGTCAATAAATATTTGTTAAACAAAAGAATACAATTTACATGTCTTTAAATCTCTACTTAAACACTTTGCTCAGCTACTCTCCTGCAGCCTAGCATGATCTTGGGAACTCAAGGATTCTGGGAATGCCAGTCTAAGAAAATAACCTTTTCTATCATTCCCCAAATATCCCCACACCTTTGTCAGTGGATTTTTAAGGGCTAAAAAAGAACTTACTTTGATGAATCTCACTGTCAGTTCTTTTAATAGGAGAACAACCCATCCTGGCATCACATGTGTCTTTATGTTGTGGGAATGTGGACTATCTCTCCTGGATCTCTCCTGGATCAGGATGTGAGAAGCACCAACCAAGGAGGCCTGGTTGTCAGTTGCTTCTCAGTGTCTCCTCCACTTTTCTGCATCCAAATACGGAAGCAGCCACATCATTTCCCACTGAAATAGAAACTGTTCACTCTGTGCTTGTTTTCATAATTATCTCTAGTGTTAAAAAGCAACAGTCAACTGAGTATGTTTTACAGATCTCATTGGCTTTATCCAATGATTCATGAATGGAGCAGCATCTCATCTAGAAGATAGAAAGGAGCTCTAAGGAGCTGTACAAAATGGAAGACATTTATGGGCAGAAGACAGTGGGACAAGGGAAGTTAAACTAGCAAAAAGTGGATCGGTTGTGGCAACATCCCCTTCCTTTAGGAGATGGCAGGGGGTCTATCAGGCAGATGACTTCACCAGTGCTGACAAGGTAATTCCAGATTGATTGGTTTAAGATTCCATTCCCGGAAAAAGCCCAAACTATAAATAAGTTGAGTATTAAGTCTCAGTTTTCTGATGTGGTGCTTAGCCAAAGTGACTCCATTTTGGGCCTGTTGTCTTGTTATTAACAGTAGTGACCCACTCTCAGCGTAAAATTATTAAGAGACCAGGTAGAGTTCTGAATTTCACTTCACTAAAGCTACGACCAAAGACGTGAAAGAAGAAGGAGGGAAAAAAAAGGTAGTTTGTCACAGAAATGAATTTGCCTTGGGAGGAAAAATTGATTTCCCCTGAGAAGTTGAGAATTCTTCAATCAGTATTAGATCCACTGCTGACAAATTGGCTTTCCAGTATTGTTTTCTTTTCCAAAGGCTGTCAGTCTTTATTTTTATGTCCTTATATTTTCTTGCCTGAAGCAATGGTGTTTTATGACTATTTAATTCCAATAGTGTAAGAGAACGGACTCACAGACATACTGCCAGTATTAGCAGACATTGTCTACATCCTTTTTTTTTTTTAAAGATTTATTTATTTTATTTATTAGAGAGAGAGAGCATGAGAGGGGGGAAGGGCAGAGGGAGAAGCAGACTCCCCGCCGAGCAGGGAGCCCGATATGGGACTCGATCCCGGGACTCCAGGATCATGACCTGAGCCGAAGGCAGTCACTTAACCAACTGAGCCACCCAGGCGCCCCTGTCTACATCCTTTTTATGACAATACCCGCCTCATATTTACTTAACACTTCCAATTGAACCGTCTTAAATTCCTGTACAAATCGACCTGGTGCTAAGGCAAGCATAAATACAAATTTATGGGTGAAAAAGCGAGATTATAAAAATGCCAATTGTAAAGAGAGGCAAAAACTGATCTAAGGGAACAAAATAATTGGACCACTTTTGTATCTATAGTATTGCTCCTGAAGAAAGAGAATTTTGGCTTAATAATTGACATGTTTAGACTCCAACCTGTAACTAAGTCAGTTGCATAGTAATGAAAATAGATTAATACTTTACTTTTTAATTTTTTTTAAAGATTTATTTATTTGAGTGAGGGGGAGGGGCATGGGGAGAGAGAGAAAGAATCTCAAGCAGACTCCCTGCTGAGCGACCTTGAGGTCATGACCTGAGCTGAAATCAAGAATCAAATGCTTAACTGAGCCCCTCAGACTCCCCAAAATAGATTAATACTTAAGCGTTGACTCAGTTTGGACTTACCCCATACTAAAACAGACAACAAATAAATAACCCACTTAAAGTCTGGCTATATTGGTTTTCTGTTGCTGTCATAGGAAGTAACCCACAAATTTAGCTACTTTCAACACCACACATTTATTCTCTCTCAGTTCTATCGGTTAGTAGTCCAGGTGGGTCTGACTAATTCCTCTGTTTTTGTTGCACAAGGTAAAATCAGGATGTTGGCCAGCCTGGGCCTTTACCTGGACACGCTGGGGGAGAATTCACTTCCAACGAGTTGGTGGCAGAATTCAGTTCCTTGAGTTTGGATGGCTAAGGTCCCTGTTTCTTTGCTGGTTATCAGCCAGGAGCCTCTTTCAGCAACTTGAGGCTGCCTGCCTGCCTTCCTCATTACCTTGTCCCTCCTCCGGCTTTCAATCTCTCTGACTTCCATTCTGCCTCACCTCTTCTCCTGCCACTAGCTTGAAAAAGTGTTCTGCTTTCAGGAGCTCCTTTAATTAGATTAGGTCCACCTGAATAATCCAGAATAATCTCTCTTTCAGAAGGTCTTAACCTTGATTACATCTGCAAAATCCCTTTTGCCATATTCACAAGTTTCAGATATTAGAGTGTGACCATCTCTGTGGGACCATTTTGCACACCACCCTGGCCTATAAAGCTCCACCTGATATGGGATCTGTCTCATTCTACTGTTTTCGTGTGTTACATTCCTACCAGTTGTCTTTCTATTTCTTGAATATGCCGGGTCTGTTCTCTCCTCAGGACCTCTGCACTAGCTGTGCCTTTTGCTGGGGAATGCTCTGCCCCCAGATCTTCATAAAGCTGATTTTCCTCCTTCTGGTCCAAGTGTAAATGTCACTTCCTCTGAGAGGCAACTCCTGGACCTCCTTGTAAAGTTCCTTCCCAGTCCTTTAGTCACTCTATCCCATTACAGTATAAATTATTTTCTTTATAAATTATCCATGCTGTTTCTTTGTCTCCTGGTTTATTGTATGCCTCCACCCACCATGATTTAAGTTTCCCGAGACCAGGGGCTGTGGCTGTCTTGCTTACTATGCATTGCTGTGTCAAGATGAATGCCTAGAACATGGGAAGAACTCAGTATTTGTGGCCTAGCCTGTGTTTTAGCTATTTTCTTTTTTTTGAATGAATAACATTCACAGTTTGTACCACTTTCACTTCTAGTTAAAGCCAACACATTATTTTAATGAAAGATACTATCATAAATGCATTTCACCTGCTATAAAAATAATTACTCAAGTACTAGGCCTAAAACAAAGCCAGGCTGCAAGGAAATCAGGCAGTCAACTTGTGCTGAGTGGTTTAGAGCAGGGCTTCTCCACTCTGGCTACACATTAGAATCACCTGGGAAAATCAAAAAGAAAGTGGTTTTCAGGACCCATACCAGACTAGTTAAGGCAGAATCTCTGGACATGGGCTCTGGGATATTTTAAAGTCTTCCCCGTGTCCTCCCGGGATTACCAGCAGCTGTTGTAAGAGCTTCAAGAGCCTGAAGATGCAGAGTGTGGGGTGCCAGGCCCTACCGAGAGTGCCCCAGAGGAAGGGGCCCACAAGTATTGTTAGGAAATTCACACTGAGGGCAGAGCTCCTGGTGCCAGTGTATTAGTTTGCTAGGGCTTTCTTCATAAAGGACCATAAACTGGATAGCTTAAACAACAGAAATTACTGTCTCACAGTCTGGGGGCTAGAAGTCCCAAATCAAAGTGTCGTTGGTTGGTTCCTTCTGAGGGCCAGGAGAGAAGGATCTGTTCTAGGCCTCTCCTCTGGCTTCTGGTGGCTGTTCCTTGGCTTGTAGATCTCTGTCTTCCACTTCACATCGGCATTCTCTGTGTACGCATGTCTGCCTTCAAATCTCTCTTTTTTTCTAAGGACAGTGGTCAAATTGAATGAGGGACCCACCCTACTTCAGTGTGACCTCATCTTCACGAATTACATCTGCAACAACCCTATTACCAATGAACACTGTGAAGTGCTGGGGGTTAAGACTGCAACATATGAATTTAGTTTGGTGGGGAGAGGAATACACACAATTCAACCCATAACCCAAAAAACAAACACAGAACTAGACAAAGCATATGAGGTGACTGTTTTTTCCGTTCTAGTGCAGGACTGAGCTTCTTGAAAGAGCGGAAGCACGTGAGGTGTGGCCTGGCTCTCAGGTAGGCACTTGCCAGAACTAGCAAGGTGGGAGTGCAGGCCAAGCAGAACACCGGGTCTCCCTGAGCTAAGGAGGCAGAAATGGGCTGCTGAGGACGCTGGAAATTATAAGGCAGGGTGCCAGAGAGGGGAGCTGTGGAGGAGGTGGGGGATGGGGGCAGAAGTCTACCTGGAAGTTCCCTCAGGATCTTGTCCAAGGGCAGGGAGGCCTAGCAGAGGGTGGCTATTGCAGGGCTGAAAGCTGAAAGGTATCAGAGAGAGACCGATGCTGGGGACATATGGGTGCCAGCCCAGCCAACTCATCTGTGCTGAGAACAGACGGAGCACCTCTGATGTTCTACTGAAACTCCAGAAAGTTTACTCCCGAAGAGGAAGGGCCATTCCCTAGGACTAAAGACAAAAGCAAATACACCTATACTAACAAGAAAAAAAAAATCCAAGCCTAATCAAAAGGGGTGACTTAACTGCCTGCCATGTAACACACAACATCAATTAAAGGAAGACAACAACCCAGATTTTCTACGATATATTATCCACAACATCCAGAATATTATGAAAAATTACCAAATATGCAAATTAGGAAAATGTGACTCATAATCAAGAGAAAAAGGAGCCATAGTCCTTGACTCCTACATCACACTACACAAAAATTAATGCAAGATGCAAATGTAAGAGTCAAAATTATAAAACATCTAGAAGAAAAGGTAGGAGAATATCTTTATGATTTGGGGGTAGACAAGGATTGTCTTAAGACTTAAGCACCAACCATAAGAGGGACACGGTGTTAAACTGGACCTCATCGAAGTTAAAACCTCTTGCATATCAAAAAACACCATTTAGAAAATGAAACTAAAAGCCTGATGCGGGAGTATCAGATTGGAAGTATATAATTTCATTTTATATATCTGACATAAACACTTATGACTAGGATATATGTACGTAGAACTTCTATAAGTCAATGAAAATAAGACAAATGCCTCGTGTTTTTTTTTTTTTTTAAACAAGGCAAAGACATCTTTCATGCGGGAATGTATACATTGGCCAGTAGGCACATGAAAAGGCAAATTAAAAAAAAGAGGACCAATTCATATGTATAAAAATGGCTAATATTTAAAAAGAGACTGGAAAAAAACAAATATTGGTGAGGATGCAGAGCAAATGTACCCCTCACACATTGAGGATAATACTGTAGAATGGCACAACCACTCTGAGAAACTGTTTGGCAGTTTTTCACTGTTAACCATCTCCATTCCTAGGTATTTACCTAAGATAAGTGGAAATTAAAGTGCCACTAATAGGAAAATGGATACATGAATCACTGAATATTTTTAAAATGGTTTAATGGGAAATTAAAAAGAGTGAACTACTATTCCACTCACCAACATGAATGAAATCAAAAACATTGTATTGAGTGTATTTACTACCCTCTGTATGCTACCATTTATAGGAAGTTCGATTACAGTCAAAATCAATTTATGGTGATAGAAATCAGAATGGTGATTGCCTCTGGGGAGGGGGATTGAGGCATAAGGAAAGGGAAAGAGGCACAAGGGAAATTTCTAAAGTGATGAACAGGTTCTAATCTAGATTGCAGCATTTCTTTCACAAATATAACCTGTCAAAAGTCATCATATTATACACTTAAATATGAAATTTCACAGTATGTATATTGACTTTATTAAAGTATTTCATAATTAGGGATGCCCAGGCGGCTCAGTCGATTAAGCATCTGCTTCGGCTCAGGTCATGATCCCAGAGTCCTGGGATCGAGTCCCGCATCAGGCTCCTTGCTCAGTGTGGAGCCTGCTTCTCCCTCTCCCTCTGCCCCTCCCCCCCAAATAAATAAATGAAATCTTTAAAAAAGTGTCATAATTTAAAAAGTTAAAAAGAGAAAGTAAAAAGAGAAGGCATATGGCAGAAAGCCCATTTTAAAAGTAATGGTACCCATCCTCCACTTTGACCAGCTCTACTGGTAGAGTGTTGGATTTGCCAAGTGTGAATTGGGTTCCAGGTAGAACATGGCGGGGTTCTCTGCAGTTTGTTGTAGGCTGTTGGAACTATGACCACCCAGTGGGACTCTGTGGGGGACCTCAGTGCCACAGAGGGATTATGAACCACTATGGAGCTTGGCTTTCGGCTGATCCTGGGGAAGTCAAAAGAAGTGGTAGCGGAGCTGCTGCCAGACGACATGAAACCAGGTCTGGCCCACAATAGCCTCCAGTGGGAGTTAGTGGTGTGTGTATCTGTCACTGGCTTTTTGGTGGGTCTGTTATATTTGTTCAGGCTCATGAACTAGGTTAGAGGCTGATTTTATGTGAAAGGAACATTTGAGTGGCATGAACACCGGCTGCACTAATTCAGGTGAAGCATCAATTTTTTGACATTCTTAGTTCAGTTCACAAGAAATATTTAACTATTGAGTCATGCTTAGAAGATACCAGCCTAGAAAAAGAGTCATTAAAAATACAGAACTTGGTGGATACATATGGAAAGTTAAAGGGAACGAGCTTGATCTTAAAGGAGGAAATGACATCTCTAGTAAAAGAAGCAAAGAAAGAGAAATCCAGACCCTCGAGACATAAGAGATGGCTGAAATGATAAGAATGATCCAGTTGCCAGAAAATGGTTTAGGAGTCATCACATCAGAAGAAGATTTTCCAAGCACTGCAGTGGCTAGAAGCTTGCTTCCCTACTGTCCCTTGCTGAGGAACTGAAAGCAGAGCTCTTTACTTCCCTCCACTCAGACCCCTGTGCTACCGGGTTCTGTTCTCTACCTCTCTGTCCAATAGAAGGTTGATTGGCTGTGCTTTTGAGAAGCACTTAACCCTCATTATAGGCTGGAGGGGTTTTTTTTTGTTGATTTGTTTTTTTTATCCACTTTCACATTCTGAAAACAGAGATGAATTCCTTTAAGGTTAATTCAAACTTCAAATGAGCCAACTGTTGGAATTCCACAAATACACCAGAAAATTTGGGATTCTTTAAAATTTCCTCTCTTCAAAAGGAATTTTAATCTCATTTATTATTTAAAAACTGATGATACTTATTTATGAGACCAAACTCGTGCTCGAAATAAAGCTTAATGAAACTTACTTCTCAGAATAGTGTTTTGTAAATATTATTCATTTAGTTTTATAAGTGAATTATTTCTATTGTTGTATACATATTGTGTTTTATTTAATATGTACAATTTAGAAAAAAAAACTATTTAAAATGCAAAGGCAATTCTGGTATTCCCAGACCTGTATTTAGTATAGTTACAAATAAAATGAAAAGCGTTTTTTCCTAAATAAATAGTGCTTGGTTAAAGAAAACCTGGTTATTTTTTAAATGAACATACTACATATAATAATCGTAAGGTATAGCTAAAGTGATATAGAAGGAGATTTATACATTTAATGTTTCTCTTTTTTTTTAAAGATTTTATTTATTTAACTGAGAGACAGCATGAGCTGCGGGGACGGGCAGAGGGAGAGGGAGAAGCAGATTCCCCACTGAGCAGGGAGCCCAATACAGGACTTGATCCCAGGATCCTGAGATCATGACCTGAGCTGAAGGCAGACACTTAACCAACTGAGCTGCCCAAGTACCCCAGCATTTAATGTTTCTATTCAACAAGAATAAGATAAATGTTTATATTCAATAAGAATAAAAGCTAAAAAAGGAAAAGGAGGGGGAAGCAGTTTATGGTTCTTTACAGCAGTTTTTAACAATCCCAATTCTTAGGCTACTCTCTAGACCATTTAAAGAAAAACCCCAAGGGGTGGGACCAGGTACTAGCAGTTTGTCAAGCCCTCCAGGTGATCCTTGTGTGTGACGGAAGTTAAGGACCACTGGTTTTTATGGGATGCAGGCCATTATAATATATATAATTTCACTGTAAAACTGATTCTTACAGTTATTTTGTATTAACTATATAACAGAATACTCTAATCACAAAAGCATAGTCTCATATAAACAGAACACAAAAAAAGAATTGTCAGCAAAAAATATTACTATATACATTGAAAATGAGATGGTGTGATATAATAGTTTACATTTTTAATCAGGAGATCTATTTGTAGATCTGTTAATAAATTAGGCAAGACAAAATTTTTCCTTATGTGGTATGGTGTGGCTTGGTTCTTATTCTGCCTTTGGTTTCCTTATTTCTGAAATGAAGGACTGAGTTAAAATGATTTCTTTATCGCTATAGAATTTTTTGGTTTTAGAATGAGTAAAACATTTTGGAGATAAAGGGATTGAGAGTGAATTTTGATCTGTTAGGTACTGGACTTCTTTCCGTTCAGAGGCAAAAAAAAATTTTCCCTCATTAGAATGATTTTTATTTCTAAGAGAAACAAGGGGAAGAGGGTAAATGGGGACTGGTTGGTAAATTTTTGGGTTTTGATATTATCTGGTTTTTCTGCAGCAACACTACTTATTATACTTGTCAACTACAACAAGGAATTCACAAAATAAGGACTGATTTGAAGGCTGGTAGGCACAGTGTGTCAGTTGAATTAAAGCAAAATAAATTTGATGCTTAACTGTCTGACAAGGAAATGGCTTAAAAAACAAGACAAAAACATCCTGAGTTCATGGCAGTATCAGCCCCTAACTCTCCTGACCCTTCCCTGAAGTTCTTCCCTGTGAGTTCAGGCCTGAGCTGGAGTTCTGGTTTATCATCACAGAGCTTCTCTCAGCAGAGTCAAATCTATCACATGGTGGGGTTCAGAATTTGTCTTGCTGCCCTAAATCCATTTCTTGTATGCCCAGGCTGATCTTGAATTTTCCAGATCTGGCATTCTCTCTTCTTTCTCCATTTCTCTGGAGCAACCAGGTTAGCCCACTTGTCCAGTCGGACTTTAACTTTTTTGTCAGTAGCCCACCTCTTTCTTTGATAGACCATTCTCCCTGATCTCTTGTCAGCTCTTCATTTGGAGCTTAGGGCTTGCTCCCCATTGTAACCTTGGACCTTACAAACTAACAACTAACCTTCTGTACTATTCTCCTCAGCCGCAATGCCATACCAGCCAAAGTGAACCTCCTATTCACGACTCCGCTGATCCTATAAATACCCGCCATGTGCCACCCAGCCGGCCTGCAGGTGTTGGCCTCAGTAACAAGATTAGTCCCTTTATTGCTGTCATACTGATTCCAGCTTTCTCCTTCCTCTCCCAGTGATCTACATGCACAGTTAGGGCTGAAAACGCCTACAAGCAAAGTATCCTATATGCTGCGTCCTCAGTTAAATTTGTGTTGAAACAATGACTACATGAATGTTGTAAGCCTGGCACTGTGCAGCCTCCAATGTATAAAACTAGCTATCAGCGTTTATCTCTAAATTATCTTAGTTTTTCTTCTGAGCAAATGACAATTATCTTGGGATTTGCATTTGAAAGATATTTATTTAAATCAACAAAATCTTACATCTTTATGTTAGAATCAATAACTATTTTTACTATAAGATTAAATACATCACCAGTCTTATAGTGATCTTTGCAACATTCACTTCTCCTAAATGCGCTATTGCTTATATTGATTGTTATTATTGTCTTTTTATTAACTAAAATCATAAGATGTCTTGGATGTAAGCATGGATGGGGCAATGTTGATGAAGCAGTTGTCAACCATGTAAACCGGTGCTCTGCAAAGGTCAAATTTCTCTTTCTAGATGAACATAATATAACAAAAGTCTGAAGTTCTTATGCCAGGTGTTCACCTGGCATACAACAAAGGGATATCTTCAAAAATTTGAAAAAACAAGAAAAAAAGGCATCTTTTGGGATCTTGGGACTTAGCACATCCAGATAGCTAAAAATCTGTTTGATAATTGCTCATTCCAATACATTATTGTCCTTATATCAAGTGTAGCAACAAAACAGCCATGGAGAGGGTCCTGTACCCAGGGCAAAGTCTTGGAAGGGTAGGTAAGGAAAGAACTGTGCTATATTCTCAGTTTTGTCTGCTTTATGCTTTTAAACAGACTTCTGTTTTTAAAAGGATTAACTCTCATATATGCTTGTTTAATTGGCCTCATAGAGGTTAGGACAGACTTTGGGGGCCATCAGAGCTTTGAGAGTGCTAAGTTTTTACCAAGAACTTGGATCTAGCCTGGGGCTTTTCTGGAGCAAGTTTCCCCAGGATCCCAAGGTAATTTAGCTATGACCTAGGTTTATTTATTATTCTATATCCTTCTTCCCAATTTGAATATGTTTTATGGACTTATTTTCTCCCAGGGGGAAATATATACAAAAAAGGTTATTACCTCTGTTTTTAATCTTGTAACATTGAAAAAACCATAAATGCCTCAAATCCCATAAAACTATAAGAAAATTAAATTTCCATAATAATTATTTATTAAAACTTTTCCGAACTCTGTTTTATAGCCTTATATGCATTATCTCTGATCTCAAAAAAAAAAACCCCAATGCCCCAACAGACACGTACAAACAAAACCCCCTGAGAAGTAGGTATTATTCCTATTTTATTAGATAAAGAAACAGAAAATTGAAAAACTGCCTGTTGTCACAAAGATAAGTAATGGAGTTTGAACATGGGTTCTCCTCCATCCGAAAAATGTGCTCTCCCTTTGAATTATAGAAATGCAAATTAGGAGTGGCTTTGTTAATCACCTCAGTACAGTTTCCTTGATAGAATGAGGTAACATTAAAACTCATTTAATAATCATTTCAGAGTAAAAATTACAAATCAATTGTCATTCCAAGGATAATTAATAAACTGAGTTTTCTTTGTAACTGAAAAGCTGGTATTGTCTCTGTTCCATGACATTAGATATCCCAGAGGAGAGTTTTATCAGTCATTTGGCTAAATTAGAAGAGAACATATTAAATCTTTTATCTAAGAAACAATAACAATGACTCTGCTATGAACTCCCCTAAGGAATTCTCATGGAACAAAAACAATTATCTCCTTTTGGACTACCAGATATATGTAATTTTGGAAACTACAATAAATTTTAGGCCCTGATTTATTATTGCCATACGTAGGCCAAGAAAACACATGTTTAGGAGAAATGTCAGAACCACAACCTCCTGATCTAAGGGATAATAGTTAAAAAGTCAATGATAAAAAATAGAGGCAAAAACAATATCTAAATGCAAATGTTGTCAATATCCCAGGGAAAAGGAATTTGAAAAGGTCATTTGTTTTGGGTTAATGAATGATATTGGCAAAGAAGCCATCCTTTCAAGATATGGGGGTAACTTGATCATGATCAGTCTCCCTAGTCATCATGAAATATAATTAAACAAAGCAAGGCTCCCATCCTTGCTGTGAGTCTCTTGTCAAAGATAGATCAAAGACAGATTCCCGAAGCTCCCTCAAACTTAACTCTGGCTACTTGCACACAATCTCATCCTATCACTTCAGCAAAATTGTGAAATTTCACCCCTTAGAACCAGGACAGCATAGTCTAGGTCTGCTGTACTGTGGTACCATCCATAAGAAAAGTACCACCTTCAGGATGGAGTACTAAACTCTATCAGAGAAACTGGATAGGAGAGAAGCCTGGAGTTTAAATAATCTCACTGGACAAAGTAGACATTCTTAACAAGGGGTTTTAAAGGCAGTCAAATGCTGCAGACAAAACACTATGCTGTTAAAAATAATTTTCAGAAAAAGCTAAAACTAGACTCTCAAGATGATGTAAAATGAACATGTCCAAAATTTTATTTGCATTAATTCACTAATTAAATGAGCAAACCAGGAAAGGTGTGACAACTGTTTTAGTGGAGAATCCAAAGAACAGACACATTTATGATAAATAAACTCGCAGATGGATCCCAAACTTTCCACACATGGGACTGTTGTCTCTCTATTGGACAGAGGCCATTTGCATGTCCATAGACAAGAATCATTTG
The DNA here is from genome assembly GCF_054177405.1 of Leptonychotes weddellii. Taxonomy (NCBI): domain Eukaryota; kingdom Metazoa; phylum Chordata; class Mammalia; order Carnivora; family Phocidae; genus Leptonychotes; species Leptonychotes weddellii. Next base: position 112,225,146 of record NC_138373.1, on the reverse strand, counting down.
CGTTGCCATCAGCTCTGGACAAGTTCATTTAAATTTTACAGATCTGTATAATACCCACATCAAAGACAAAGGTAGATTTCCTATAGGTTCTGAAAATCCCTGGGAGCTCCAGCATTCCTTTGAAATGATATACAGTAATCTGGGGGTGGGGGTGGAAATCGTGTGCCGATAAAAATATTCAATGGTCAGCTCTCCAAAAACCCTTCGAAAACCCAAACCCTGATTTGAAGCAGCTGTCAATTTCCATATTATAAATGCTCCTATGGTGGCTGATTCCAAGCTACCAGTGTGTCATCACTGAGCATGCGTTGGGAAGAGGTGTGCAGTAGGAACATTACATAGTATTTTCTTCATACAGGTGCAAAAGACCTAAATAAGCTCAAGATCATAGATACAGCAAAATGTAGTAAAAGAACTGGGTGTTATACGCAACTAATGAATTGTTGAACACTGCATCAAAACTAACGATGTACTATATGCTGGCTGATTGAACATAATAAAAAAATAATTGGAGAGTGGTAGGGTTTGAGTATTTATTACCTCTGCCTGTTTGTTAGTTTGCTTACTGGTGTGCAGTTCTATCAGTTTTAATGGAGGCGTAGATTTGGTGTGACTACAATCAGGATACAGAACAGTTAAAAAAACCCCAAACTCCTTCCTGTTGCGCCTTTATAGTCACACCGTCCTGAACCCCTAGTCCCTGGCAACCATTGATCTGTTGTTTGTTATTACTGTTTTCCCTTTTCCAGAATGTCAACTACATAGAACCATAAAGTACATAATCTTCACAGACTGGCTCCTGTCAGCATAGCACCTTTCAGAATTAACCACATTCCTGGATATATCCATAGTTCCTTTTAATTTCTGAGCAGTATTTCATTGTTGGATGTACCACAGTTTGTTTATTCATTCACCTGTTGATGGATATTTGGGTTGTTTCCAATTTTCAGAGATGATGAATAGAGCTGCTATACATCTTTTGGTATAGGTTTTTGTGTGAACATGAGTTTTCAATTCTCTTTGGTAGATACATAGGAGTTGGATTGCTGGGATAAGTATACTTTTTTTTTTTTTACTATTAAGCAGTTTTTGACTATTAAAAGTAAAACTTCTATGAACATCCATGGAGAAGTCTTTATATGGACATGATCCTTCTTTCCTATTGGGGAAACACCTAAGAGTAAATGGCTGAGTCATATGTTTGGTGTGTGCTTAACTTTTTAAGAAACTGCCAAACTGTTTCCCAAAGTCATTGTGCCATTTCACATTCCATGCTCCTCGTATTCTCCAGTATCTGGTATGGTCAATCTTTCAAACTGTAGACATCCTACTAGGTGTGCAGTGTACCTCATTATGGTTTCTATTTGTGTTTCCTAATGACTAATGATATTGAACACCCTTTATTTTTTTTTTAAGATTTTATTTATTTAAGAGAGCAAGAGCACAAATGAGGTGGAGGGGCAGAGGGAGAGGGAGAAGCAGACTCCCCACTGAGCAGGAGCCTGACACAGGGCTTGATCCTCAGACCTTCAGATCACAACCTGAGCCGAAGGCAGACGCTTAACTGACTGAGCCACCCAGGTGCCCCGATATTGAACATCCTTTAGAGTACTATTTGTCATGCATGTATCTTATTTGGTGAAGTGTCTACTTGTTCAGATCTTTTGGCCATGTTTCATTGGTTACTTTGTTTTCTTATTTTGAAATAAGATAATGATTTGCCAATATTTTCTTCCAGGGGCTTGTGCTTTTTGTTTTTTTAACAGTGTCTTTCAAAGAGCAGGTATTCTTAATTACGATTAAGTCCAATTTATTTATTTTTCTTTTATGGATTGTAGTTTTGGTGTTGTACCTATGAGCTTTTTGCCTAAACAAAGGCAAACCAGTCAATGATTTTTGAGTGTGAAGACTGCTGGGAGAGAATATTTCAGCACGTTTTGGGAGCAGGGGCACTAAGTGCCCTATTGTTCTAGACTATCTTTTCAAGGGTGTTTGTGCAGTAAATAGTTTTGGGAGATAGAGATAGTGTCTCTCACTTGAGCAAAATTCAGTTTTGCTAACTGGCAATGTTTTTCTCCAGGACAAAGTTTGGGCATGCTTACTTAAAGCCAATTATAAAAGATTAGGATTCCCTAAGCGCAGAGTTCCTCAGATGTGATGCCAGCCTACTTCATGCCCATGGCACTCTCTGAAACACTCCTGTAGGACTTGGAAAGCAAAGGACACTGATGCTAACATGAAGTTTCGGTACTTTCTCTGCAGTATTAAAATCTTTTGCCTCTTTTGGAAGAGCCTTGTGTCTTGTGTAACTCATGAAAATGTGGCAGGCTAACTCGTCAGCTTACAAGTAGGATAAAAATCTCATAATTTTTCAAAATCCTTCACAAAACCAACTTTCCATTTCTAGATTAAGCCCCACTTGGTCATAATAAATTATCTTTTTTATATAGTGTTGGATCCAATTTGCCAAAAATTTTGAAAATAACTTTTTAAAGTATGTTTATAAAGATACTGGTTTGTAGTTCCTTATAATATCTTTTGTCTGATTTTGAAATCTAAGTAATGCTGACCTCATAGAGTAAGTTGGGAAGCATTTCCTCCTCCTAAAATTTCTGTAAGAGTTTCTGTAGAATTGGTACTCTTTCTTCCTTCAATGTTTGGTAGCATTCACCAAAGTCACCATAGTCATTGGGGCCTGGAGTTTTGTAACAGCACTCCAAATGGTCTGAAGGTTAACTTGCTTCAAGATAACACACTCATTACTTGCTGACCTAAGTTGCTGGATCCGTAGCAGACAAACCACTAGTCATGAAGAGTGAAGGACCAGAACTTTCCCAGGCTGCAGAGGCTAGCAAGTCTGTTTGAAGCTGCCTCAGCCTTTTGATTAGCATAGCAATTTTTTTTAGCAAAATGTTTTTCCTTTTTTTTTAGGTCATACAGATGATTCTACTAACATCCCTTTGTATAGTAGACCTGTAGACCTTGCCCTCATTTGCAGAAAGAACAGAATACTCCTCCATATCACGAAACAAGAACTTGACCTTCTTGCAAAATCCCCCTGAGCACTGAAATGTTTGTAGCTGGCACCATCAAGTCTGCACGTAATCAAGAAACGTTGCAGACCACTGCACTCCTTTAATGATTAACTGCCTTAAACTCCTTTTAAAATCCTTGGATTCTAGAGGGGAGAGGGGTGGGGGGATGGCTTAGCCTGGTGACGGGTATTAAAGAGGGCATGTATTGAATGGCGCACTGGGTGTTATACGCAACAATGAAGCATGGAACATTACATCAAAAACTAATGATGTAATGTATGGTGATTAACATAACATAATACAATAAAATTAAAAAAAAATCCTTGGGCCAGGCAGAAACTTGGGAGTTGCCTTTTGGACAAGAATCTGCCTTCTCCCCATGAGGCCAGCCTCCTGAATAAAGCTCAAATTCCTTTCCAGTCAAAACTAATCTCTTGAGTATTGGCCTTTCAAGCTTGGACAGGCAGTTGAACTTGGGGTTCAGTAATAGTTTTATTCATGGAAAGGCTTTTAGCTACAAAGGAAATTTCTTTAATAGAGATAGGACTATTCAGAGTATCCTTTTCTTCTTAAAAGAGCTTGGTGTCTTTCAAGAAAATTTCTTCATTTGATCTAAGTTATTGAATTTATTGTCATAAAATTGTTTTAATTCCTTTGTTATTCTTTAAATACCTGTAGAATTGGTATTAATGTCACCTCTCTCATTCTTGATTTTATAATTTATATGTTCTTTTTAAAGTTTTGATTATGCTGGCTAGAGATCTATCAATTTTATTTTTGTTTAATGTATTAATTTTCTAGGCTGCATAACAAATTACCACAGATGCAGGGGCTTCAAAAAATGAGCATTTATTACTGCACAGTTTCTCTAGATTAGCAATTTTGAAATGATTTAGCTGAATCCTCTTTAAGGCTGCATTCAGTCTACTGGCCAGGGCTGGGTTCTCATCTGGAGGCTTAACTTGGGAAGGGTCCTCTTTCAAGCTCACTTAGGTTGTTAGCAGAATTTATTTCCTTGCAGCTGTGAAACAAAGGAACCAAGACTTTCTGGTTGCCAGTGAGAGGCCACCCTCAGCTCCTCGATGATGACCTCAGCTTCTTGCCACTTAGGCCTCCAAACATCTTGCTTCTTGAAATCCAGCAAGGTAAAAAGAAAGCAAGTCTGCTAGCAAGATGCAGTAATATAATGTCAATGTAACAGAATCATGAGAGTCATAGCCCAACAATTTTGACATATAAAAATCACAGGAGTGACATCCCATTACCATTGCCATATACTATTGGTTAGAAGAGCCACAGGTCTTAATCAGCTCAAGGGGAGGAGATACAAAAGGGCATGCAAACAGCAGGCAGAGGTCATGGGGCCACCTTGAAGTCTGTCCACCACATCTTAAAACAAGTTTTTTCGTTTCATTTAATTTCTCTATTGGTTTCCTATTTACTATTGTTCTGATTTCCAGTCTGAAGTTTTTTGTTGCCTTTCTTCTGTTTATTTTGTGTTTCATTTACTCTTATTATTGTTATTATTATTTTTCAGTTTCTTAAAGTAGCAGATATCATTGTTTTAAGATCTTTTTTTCCTTTCTATTATAGTCCTTTAGTACTACAAATTTCCCTCTAAGTAATTCTTTCTGACATTCCATTACAGTGTTTTTTGTTTTTTGTGTTTTTTTTGCTACATTTTAATTTTCATCACTTCACAATACCTTCTCATTTCCCTTTTGATTTCTTCTTTGACCATGAGTTATTTAGAAGTGTTTGGTTCTTTAACAAATATTTGGGCATTTTCTAGAACTACTTCTATTCTAATTTAATTCCATTATGATCAGAGATCATACTTGAAAATATTTATTCTGCTGTGTCAAATAAAGTGTTCTATAAATGTTAATTAGGTCAAATTGATAGCGTTTATCTAATCTTCTATATTTGTACTGATCTTTCTCTACTTGTTCTATCAGTTATTTAGAGAGGGATATTAAATATCTGATTATAACTGTGAATTTGCCTATTTCTCCTCAAGATGCTACCAGCTTTTGCTTTATGTATTTTGAGGCTCTGTTAATAGGTATGTAAGTGTGTAAGGGCATTGTTATGCCCTCTTAATAAATTGTCTCCATTATCATCATTAAGTGACCTTCCTCATTGTTGACAATATTCTTTGCTCTAAAATCTATTTTGTCTGCTAATGATATATACTCCAGTTTTACTTTGATTTTTGTTATCATGGTATATCTTTTCCCATCCTTTCACTTTTAACCTATCTTAGTTTAAAGTATCTTTAGTTTAAAGAAACTAAAGTATCTTTAGTTTAAAGAATACAAAATAAACCCCACAAATAAAGGGAGAGAAGAGGCCACATTGAAGAAGGACAATAACCTCTGCATACTAAAGGTGGAATTCTTCATTTTACTTCAGTAAATATTGAGCAAATAAAAAAAAAGTATGTTTCTTATAGGTAACAACTAATCAGGTCATAGTTTTTTTGTTTGTTTTCTTGGGTTCCCCCCCCAGTCTGACAATCTTTACCTTTTAATTAATGTGGTTAGAGCATTTATATTTAATATGATTATTGTCCCATCTCTTCTTCCTTCCCATATTCCTTTTTTTCTGCCTTCTTTTAGATTAAGTTATCCATGTTACCCCCTTTGTTGGCATATTAACTATAACTTGTTATGTCATAGTCATGGTTGGTTTAGTGTTTACAGCATATATCTTTACCTTATCAGTCTAACTTAAGTGACATCATCCTACTTGCACAGTATAAGAACCTTACAATAGTGCTATAGATGGAATGTTAGTCCCCCCAAAATTCATATGTTGAAACCTAATCCCCAATGTGATGATATTTGAAGGTGGGACTTTGGGAGATGATTAAGTCACAAAAGATTAGTGCCCTTATAAGGAATTAGTGCTCTTATTAAAGAGACTCCTGAGACCTCATTTGCTCTTTCAGCCATGTAAGGACAGAGTGTAAGGATAGCCATCTATGAACTAGGAAGCAGGCACTGAATCTGCTGGTGCCTCGATCTTGGACTTCCCAGCTCCTAGCACTGTGAGAAATACATTTCAGTTGTTTATAAACCACCCAGTCTGTGGTATTCAGTTATGGCAGCCTGAATGGACCAAGACAAATAGTATACTTCCATTTAGAGCCTGTTTGCTGGGCTCTGCTTATGTTCTCGTCTGGCTGCAGTCTGGAAACTCTGCCAAGACAGTAGGCTGAGGCAATTATAGGGTTCTCCTCATTTGTTCCTTGTCTCTTGGTGATCACTGTTCCTCATTGCCTCATGTCCTGGATCTTGAAAACCAGTACTTCATATATTTTGCCCATTTCTGTTGTTGTTGTTTCATATAACAGGGTAAATTCAGTTCCTGTTACTACACCTTGACCAAAAAGTAGAAATCCCTAGTTAGTTTTCATTGAGAAGCAGAGATTCATATATGTATGTGTGAAAAAAATATAATCATTTACATATATATGAATGAAAAACTGTACAAATAATATGAGAACTAGTATATATGGCCTCCCTTTAAAGAGATTACATTTATTTTCTTCTGTTAGGTGGTTAGGGGGAATAGAAATCCCATTTCATCTTTATGCAATCTCAGGAATTGAGATGATTTTAACCTGGACTTCATTTTTTGCAAAGACCTATTTATTTCTGGCACACTTGCTTTTAAGTGTTACTCTTTGGATTCCAATTATAAATGTTAAGACTTAGTAAACCCCCTTGCTGGCCTCTGGGCTATCATTTTCAGCCTTCTAGAACCATGAGAATCTAAAAAATCTTCTCAGCTTCTAAGCATCTCAAAGACCTCTATTACGATTTGCATATGTTTTTAGGCTTAGAAGTGCCTCTGTATGCTGGACTAACCAATCTCTCACGAATTCCTTCTTTTCCTGTGTCTTCAGTAATGTGTTAGCTCTGTGATGCCTTCAAGCGGAATTTTAAAAAAATATGCTGTACCAATTCTCTAGTTGTTCTCAGCCAACCTCAGGGTTGGTCCAAATGACCTAATGTGTCAGTACCAGAAGTGAAAGTGCACCGATTTCCTCTCTCTTCCCTTGTTTTTGCATGTTAAATATCCAATTTTCCTGATTTTTTTTAATAAGAAAATTTTCAAATCTAAGAAAACTTCAAAGAATTTTATATTGAACATCTATATATCTGCCACATAGATTCTACACTTGTTAACTTTTTGTATATTTGCTTTGTCACATATCTGTCTACCTCAATTTTTAAGCATTTTAAAGTAAGTTGTAGAAAACTGTATACTTGATCCACAACAGTTCAGCATGCACATAAGCAACTAGAGTTTAACATTTTGTTTATAGTCTTAAAAGTTTACATAGAGTAAAATGCATAAGTTTTACTCTATCATTCTATGGTTGTTGATATGCATACACTTAAGTAACCCAAACCACTATCAAGATAAAGAACAATTCTGTCATCCCCAAAGATTCTCTCTTGCTCCTTCCTGGTCAATTCTCCATTACCACCCCAAAGGCAACCACTGTTCTGATTTTTTTCGTCATAATTTAGTTTTGCTTGATCTAGAACTTAAAAAATTGCTATCAGATGGTAAATACATTTTTAAAATTTAAATTCAATTAGCCAAAATATAGTACATCATTAGTTTTTGATGTAGTGTTCAATGATTCATTAGTTGCATGTAACACCCAGTACTCATCACATCACGTGCCCTCCTTAATGCCCATCACCCAGTTACCCCATCCCCCCACCCACCTCCCTTTCCATGCTCTCTGTTTCCCGGAGTCAAGAGTCATGGTTTGTCTCCCTCTGATTTCTTCCCATTCATTTTTCCCTCCCTTCCCCTATCATCCTCTGCACTATTTCTTATATTCCACATATGAGTGAAACCATATGATAATTGTCTTTCTCTGATTGACTTATTTCACTTAGCAAAGTACCCTCCAGTTCCATCCATGTCGATGTAAATGGTAGGAATTCATCCTTTCTGATGGCTTAGTAATATTCCATTGTATATATGAACCACATCTTCTTTATCCATTCATTTGATATCTCGGCTCCTTCCACAGTTTGGCTATTATGGACATTGCTGCTATGAACATTGGGGTGTATATGCCCCTTCTCTTCACTACATCTGTATCATTGGGGTAAATACCCAGTAATGCAATTGCTGGGTCATAGGCTAGCTCTATGTTTAACTTCTTGAGGAACCTCCATATTGTTTTCTATAGTGGTTGTACCAGTTTGCATTCCCCCCAACAGTGTAAGAGGGTTCCCCTTTCTCCACATCCTTGTCAACATTTGTTGTTCCATGTCTTGTTAATTTTAGACATGCTAACTGGTATAAAGTGGTATCTCATTGTGGTTTTGATTTGTATTTCCCTGATGGCAAGTGATGTGGAGCATTTTTTCATGTGTCTGTTGGCCATTTGTATGTCTTCTTTGGAGAAGTGTCTGTTCATGTCTTCAGCCCATTTATTGACTGGATTATTTGTTTTTTGGGTGTTGAGTTTGATAAGTTCTTTATAGATCTTAGATACCAGCCCTTTATCCATAATGTCATTTGCAAATATCTTCTCCCATTCCATAGGTTGCCTTTTAGTTTAGTTGGCTGTTTCCTTTGCCATGCAGAAGCTTCTTATCTTGATGAAGTCCCAATAGTTCATTTTTGCTTTTGTTTCCCTTGCCTTTAGAGGCATGTCTTGCAAGAAGTTGCTGCAGCTGAGGTTGAGGAGGTTGCTGCCTGTGTTCTCCTGTAGGATTTTGATGGATTCCCGTCTCACATTTAGGTCTTTCATCCATTTTGAGTTTATCTTTGTTTATGGTGTAAGAGAATGGTCCAGTTTCATTCTTCTGCATGTGGCTGTTCAATTTTCCCAGCACCATTTTGAAGAGACTGTCTTTTTTCCACTGGATATTCTTTCCTCCTTTATCGAAAATTAGTTGACCATAGAGTTGAGGGTCCATTGCTGGGCTCTCTATCCTGTTTCATTGATCTATGGTGTCTATTTTTGTGCCAGTACCATGTTGTCTTAATGATCACAGCTTTGCAATATAGCTTGAAGTCAGGCCTTGTGATGCCCCCAGCTTTGTTTTTCTTTTTCAACATTCCCCTGGCTATTTGGGGTCTTTTCTGGTTCCATACAAATTTTAGGATTGTTTGTTCCAGCTCTGTGAAAAATGTCAATGGTATTTTGATAAGGATTGTATTGAATGAGTAAGTACATTTTTTCTTTTTGCTAATACTTCCTTTATTCAGCATATTTTTTTAGTTCCAACCATATGATTGCATGTAGCATTTCATTTCTTTTTATTGCTGACTTACACATCATTGTATAGATGTACTACATTTTGTTTATCCATTCTCATACTAATGAACACCAGAATGTTTTTAGTTTTAGACTATTACAAACATTCTTTTACAAGTGCATTTGTGGACATATGTTTTCATTTCTCTTAGATAAATACCTAGGAGTGGAAGTGCTTGATTATAGTATAGGTGTGTTTATAGGAAACTGCCAGACCTTTCTACAAAGGGTTGCCTATATTATTATGATTCTGAAAGGAATGGATGAAAGAGTCCCTGCTGATGAGTTCTTCTTGGAGAGAGTAGGGGTAAGGGTATTGGGGTGTGCATAGGCCTCAGGTTACAAAGTCTTAAATTAGAATCTCTGCTCTGGACTGCCCCTTTTAAAACGTCCTTCTTTAACTATAACCATGTAGTACTTGAGATCTGGAAGACGTAGAAAGGAGGAAATATATAAGGCTCAGCCAGTCTATCTGCACCTGCTGTTACCTGCTTTCTATCCCCAATCACCTGCTTTTTTTTTTTTTCTTTTTAGTTTCAATGATGGCACAGGGACAAGCCATGTAGTACACCTGGGCTGTGTAGGGGAGGGAATAGAGTACATCAAAAACCAAATCCTTGCTTCCTCTCCAATGTTTCCTTCTTTACGCCTGGTCCTCTTTCACTCTCAGCTGCTATTCTCTTTCCACCCCTATCCCCTTCTCCACCCCGAGACATAACCATATATAAGTGGCTCAAGAATCTCTCAGCATTTAAGGACAAATACCATATGATTTCACTCATATGTGGAATTTATTTGTTCCACATATAAGCATTTGTTTATTTGAGCAAAGGGAAAAAAAAAGAGAGAGGGAGAGAGAGACAAACCAAGAAACAGACTCTTAACTGTAGAGAACAAACTGATGGTTACCAGAGGGGCGGAGAGTGGAGGGATGGGTGAAATAGGTGATGGGGATGAAGGAGTGCACTTGTGATGAGCACTGGTAATGTATGGAAGTGTTGAATCACTATATCATGCACTTGAAACTAATATTATACTAATATTACACTATATTAACTAACTGGAGTTAAAATAAAAACTTAAGAAAATAATTTCTCAGGATTTTAAAATTAGTTTGACAAATCCATCAGTTTCTGTACTTCCAAGGTGGCTTCTGAAGTGTGTCAGAATTTATTGAAATATAATACAGTGATAGAAATACACACAGAATATTTTCTTAAGTCAGATTCATTGTGATAATAACTTACATCAGTGTAATTGCTCCTTTCAGGTGTGCAATTTGATTAAAAGTTTTTGTCAACATATAAAATCATATAATTAGTTCTACAATGAAGGTATGGAATAGTTTTTTTAAATTTTATTTTATTATGTTATGTTAATCACCATACATTACATCATTAGTTTTTGATGCAGTGTTCCATGATTCACTGTTTGCGTATAACACCCAGTGCTCCATTCAGTAC
>NC_138373.1:112131044-112213847 GCF_054177405.1 Leptonychotes weddellii | reverse complement strand
TCCCACCCCCCCACCACTCCAGCAACCCTCAGTTTGTTTCCTGAGATTAAGAATTCCTCATATCTGTGAGATCATATGATACATGTCTTTCTCTGTTTGACTTATTTCGCTTAGCATAATACCCTCCAGTTTCATCCACGTTGTTGCAAATGGCAAGATTCATTTTTTTTTTTATGGCTGCATATTACCACTCTGAAAAGCTTCCCTTTATATTCAATCTTTTCCTCCACCACAGTCCCTGATCTGGTTCCTATCCCTATAGTTTTGTGTTTTCTAGAATGTCATATAAATTAAATCATACAGTATATAGTATTTTTTGTCTTATTTCTTTTACTTACTATAATGTTTTTGAAATGTATCTATGCTGTTATGTATATTGGTAGCTCCAAAAATATTGGAACCAATATTTTTTTACAAGAAATTAATTCAAGAGAGTTAATAGGCAACATGGTAATCTAAATTGTTCTCCAGAGAAGGATTTTACTGAGCTAGTTCCAGGGAGCATCAGTTCTATAAAATAAGATTCTCACCCCCCTATTCAAACTGTCAACCCATTAATAACTTGTATATCATCTTTTATATTTCAAATCCTTAATTTTTTTCCTTTTTTAAAATGAAAGCTCTAAACCAGAGGTTCACTGTTTTTCAGAAAAGCAAACTTTGATTAAATACATTTGGAAGTACTTCATGCTATATCTCCCGCCTGGAGATTCATTTCAGCATATCTAAGGTTCAAAAAAATTCCGGATTAAAGAAATCTAACTAATGTTGTTTAGCTCAGCATTTTCCAAATTATTTAAACTATAGAACAGCACTGCCCCATAGAATTTTCTATAGTGATAGAAATGTTCTATATCTGTGGTGTCCAATATAGTAGCCATTAGCCATCTGTGGCTTTTGAACACTTAAAGTGCAACTGAGGAATTGAATTTTTAATTTTCCTTAATTTAAATTTGAATTGAAATAGCCACATGTGACTGGTGGCTTTTTTTGTAGTGAATAGTGCAATTGTAGAGTCTTCTAAAAATTTCCATTCATAATATTTTTTACAGCCTCACTGAGCTATTATTCCTCATAGGATTGACTACATAATTTGCAGGGCCCAAGCCAAAATGAAAACATGAGCCCCTTGTTCAAAAAGTAGGAAAAAACATGTTATTAAATGTGCTTAAGTATAAAGCATTTTCCCTTTCTTCTGTGGTCTCTCTATTGACTTGTCATGATAGTTTTTTATTTGTTATTTGCTATTGTTCTTAGTAAAGGTAAAACTGTAAATTGTTGTGTCCTTGTTGGAAAGAAGGATTTGGCCATGAAAACTATTCCAGGCGGAGGAAGCAGCATGGGCCAAGGTCCTGAGGTAGGAAGCATGAGTTTGGCATGTTCAGTGAACAGCAAGAAGGCCAGTGTGGCTGGAGCAGAGAGCAAGGGACAGAGAAAAAGGAGGTGTGTTTCCAGACATCAGCAGGGTCTACACCATGTAGAGTCTTGGTGGGAATTGATTTTTTTTTTAATTGTGGTAAAATACACAGAACATAAAATTTACCATGTGAACCATTTTAAGTATACAGTTTGGTAGTGTTAAGTATATTTGCATTTTTGTGCAACCTGTATACTTAAAAATGGTTAAAATGGCAAAAAACAAAACCAAAAACAACTGTAAATTGTTTGTTTGAATTTTGCCATTCATCTATATATTGTGTAGCACAAAAATAAAATACAAGAGCATTTAAATTTTATGTGGAATTTTCAAAATTGCATAATTCATAATTCATAGTTCCTACATGCATTCATTTTTTGTTGTTGTTCTTACCAGAACAGTGAAAATGCTGCACAAAACTTATTTGAGGGTTTTTATTTCACTTGGTAAATCACATTCCACCAATGCTCTCTACCTTAGGCTTATAGCTGAGTAAGGAGAAACTAAAAGGAAAAGGATATATGGGTTGCCCAGTCGTTCCTTCTCCTTTTACGTCATCATTTTTAGCGTAAGTGGCCGGCTGATACGGGGAAATAGCATGAATAAAAAAGGACAAGACAGGGTTTCTTGATTGTGTTTCTTAGAACATTGTTGCCTTTTTTTCTGTGTTTAAAACAAGTTCTGATTCAAACAGAAAGCAAGACCTTTCAGGGCTGCCAGAATCCCGACTTACTTAGATATAGATGAAAAATGATTATCTTGTACTTAGGTACTCTTTGCACCTTGCTGAACTGCCATGCACTGTGAATCCACCAGAATTCTATGCTCATGGGGCATCAGGAATGCTATGTGCAAATGAAAGGGCAAGGAGTGGGATGGACACCCATTTTGTGCATATTTCCTTTGCTGACGTGCATACTCATTGTTCCCTTGGACTTCACATACAAAACACAAGTTCAAAGATGAAATTTTTAAGAATTTGAAGAAGCCAACAACAGAATATTAGACCAAGTGCAGAGCTTTTCTCAGTGTGATGCTCTGCGTGACTGTACAGATTGCGTAAACTTGAAGCTGGCCATGATCCATTGGAACGTAGTTTAGTAGATATTGTTCTCACCCAGTATATGGTTTCCTCCTTTGTAGAGTGGAGATAGTAACATCACCCACTTCACACGGTGTTGTGGGAATTAAATGACTTAATATATGAATTAGTCAGCAACTGTTAAAACAATGTTGCATAACAAACAACTCTAAAACCCAGTGGCTTACAGCAGCAAGCATCTTCTCTCACTCACAGGCCTGTTGTAGGTAGGCTGGTTGGATGGGTTTCAGGCCGTAGGTCAGCCAGGGCTTGCCTCAAAGCTTTGGGCTTGGGTCTGCTCCACAGTTCTCCACCTTCTCTTGGAGCCAGCAACCCCCAGACCATGTTCTCCCCATGGTGGATCAGAGGAGCACAAGAGAGGGGCAAGCACACAGCCCACTGAGAACTACTGCTCACCTTACATCTGCAGGCATTCCAATGATCAAAGCAAGTCACAGGGTCTCAGTCACTGGGCGGGGATGTCGACTCCCCCAACAGGGAGAGGAGTATGAATATTTGCTAAATCAGAATCCAATCTATTATGGTGCTACCCTTTGGGCTTAGTTTCCCAACTTGTCTTTCTGATTCTGTATCTGTGTGGCACTATGAGAAAGATGAATATGAAGTTGCTGCCAAGTTTTCTGAATCTGGACTCTAATAGGAGATCGTGTGTCTGTGAGTCTATTGTTCAATATACTGGGAGGACCTCTTCAGAGAGCTGGCTGACTCATCATATGCTGTGATCTCTCTACAATACAGAGTAAAGGCGAATCTGGGAGGACAGTGAGGAAGACACGGTAGTGTTCCTGGGTGCTGGGACTGATAGGGGTCACTACCAGGCTCAACAGGAGTTGTGGTATTGGCTCCTGGGCATACACTCCTGAGGGCACAAACGCAGCAGTCAGACTCAGCATGCTGAAAAATGAGACTTTAACACTCCCTACACCCTATAAGAACCACAAACATTGATATAACGGCTTCACCGTGCAGAATGACAAGACAGGTAGGCGTGGGACGAAAAAGATTTTGCTACGTAGATGTCTTCAGGCACACCACAACGAAAGTCACCAGGAGCTCTGTCAGCCTATTTTTTTGAAGTATCCTAAAAAGAGGGTAGATTTTTTGCTTGATTATTATTTGTTATAATAAATGCTACAGAAAGTGAGGAAGGGAACAACTGTCTACATTGTCTATGAAGAGATGTAAACTTTCCAACTCAGAAACCCTTGAAGGAGCATTTGCTTTTACAATAGAAACTTTTTTTGGCTCTCAGATTCCGAAGGGAAGAAAAATCAAAGGAAATAATTACATAGTTAACATGCTTTGTTATATGTAGTTTGACCTGGAGTATAGACACCACTGATTTATAAATCACTGAAATGTTGAACAAATGTCTCTAGCCTTAGCACTTTTTTTGTGGATGCAAATGTGGATGCTCTTCTCAAAGACCAACAAGTCCTTCAGACATGAGGCAAATATGTCCCCATGACAAAACATACATCCCTCATCCCCAGTCTCATAAAACCAAAGATTATGGCTTGTACCCTGATGAGGTAGGACCACTATCATGCATCACCTGTACCTTAACTGTGGCAGCTGCCAGGGATGTTATTCTGCAGCTGATGTGGTGCTGGTGTCCAAAGGCATAATTAAAAGGGCATTGTTTAGTATGTTGCCATAAATGGTGGCTCTATCTTCTGCCTAGAGCCCAAAAGTCCATTTAGTTCATTCTGTAGCTATGGATCTTAGCATTTGAGCTGGTCTGGCACCTGGAACAGAAGTTCTTAATTGGAAAAGAGCTTCAGTGGATCTGTGAAGCCAAGAAATGTGTATGGTAAATTAGGGCACATATTTATTAAGAAATTTACTAGGAAGTATGTCCACAGCTTTTAATAGAGTCTCAAAGGGGTTGATGACACAAAAAGCCCATGAACTACTAATTTAGAACATTGTTTATAAGGGAAATGGCTTTTCAGATCCAGAAAAACAACTTACAAACAAACTTTTGGAAGCCAGCCTGTTGGGAAGTTGAGGGCTACAAATGTGTCTTGTAATGATGAGTCCTACTAAAATATGATTTTATGAAAATTTCAGTAAATGTTTTCTTTGATTTTGCACTCAGTCCAAATTGATCTTAAATTGTTCTTACATTTCTTATCTGCTCTCCTTCTCCTTGAAAGTATCCAAGGTACTCAGGGGCTCCAATATCATATATTCTTATAAATAAAAAATCTAGGCTTTTGTATTTCTTATTTTGCATCTGAACTATATCCAAGTCCCCAAAGGCCCTTTGCTCTGGAGAATCGAAAGGTCAGAGGCGAGAGAGAGAAAGAGAGTGCAAAGCTGTGGTTGAATGTGAAAAATAGAAGTTTGGGGCTGAGGACACTCTGTCAGAGAGTGACACGGTTGATCTTTAGGGACTTGTAAATAATTCTAAATAAACTCAGCCCTGACCCAAGCCTTTTTAAGGCTCAAAAAACCAAGGGCTAATTTTGTGTGTTCTTGCTGAATTTTCACATGGTCCACAGTGTCTGCTTCCAGCTGGAACTGGACCTGGAAATACTTATACTGAAATAACATTAGCAAGGGAGCCCCTGTGAGGTTTCTGATCAAGCAGGAACCAAGAAAAACTGAACATCCTAGGAGACTGCCTCATATATTATTTTCATCTTTTCTTCTGCCCCATCCTAAGAAAGTCTCTGGGCTGACAAGGATCTGTCTATGGAGACAGATCAGCCTTAGATCTCTTGGGAAATCCCAGCGTTAAAGAAGCTTATAACAAAGTGAGTTTATCTGCCCAGGAATTGCTCAAGCAATCGTCCCTCCCAACAATGTTGGCATTCCCGGGGGCTGCCATATTTTTGAGTTAATTTTTTTTTTTTTTCCTGACAATGAATTAAGTGACAGTGATTTCCGACAAAGTAAGTGAACTTTTTTTGAAGGAGCAGCCTCTGAGTTCTAGGTCAGGTTATGTTTCTGGTTTCTTTCGAAAAGCAATTTATGTATTTATTTTTGCATAGAGTCTGCTAAGATTACTAGGAGGCAGAACATGTATCAATCCAAATGTAAATACTAATTTTACATGACCCCTATTAGACTTCTATATTCTATTTATTCCCCTACTACCTACTGTGGCCAATAATCCCTTAAGAGAATATTTTGCGTTGGCAAGAGGGGTGACTGAGTGCGGAGGTGCAACAAGTTTTAACGGGAGCAACAGGACTGAGGAAGCCAGCTCCGGCATCCACCGCCGAGCTCTTTGCTTCTGCATTTACCTGGCAAGGGTGGTGGGTCCCATCAGCAACTTCTCCACAGACTAGGGCACATGAGAAATGACAGAAGTGCCCCCTCCCAGCTCTGATGTCTACTGCCAGTTGGAATCATTTTTGTCCTGGGCTAAGGGACGTGGGCCACGTCTGTATCATGCATTTTGCCCGTGTGTCACGCTGTGCTGTTTATCGAATACAAAACCAACTGATCACATTTTCACATTTTGTAGTGGAATTGTACTTTGAAAATATAACACTTTTGAGGGAAGAAACAGGAAGAAAAAGATGTTTCCAGAAATCTCAACAAAAAGAGAACTCCCAAATCTTAGCTAAGCAGGGAAATGCTTTTTCATATTTTCATTTTCCTAACAGATACCCAATTCACCAAAAGAGTTTTCTGAGTGATTTCAGGTAAACAAACAGAATATTCTCTCTTGAATACTCCAAAGTTGAACTATTACATCATATTATGAGTTCCTCATGGGCAAACACTCTATTTTCTTTATCTTCAGGTTACTGCATTTTTTTGTCTGCTTGTTTGTTTGTTCTTAATTCCTCAGAGCCTGGCAGGGTACTGGGACATAGGAGAGCTTCATAAATGTTTATTTCATTTGCTCAAGTTGGTCGAATGGGGTATGCAGACTTCTAGGGTTTAAGCTCAAATTTCAGGCATGAACATCTTTGGGCAAAACTGTTACGTGGAAAAATGTGCCTCCAAAATCCACCTACTGTCCCTGTCACTGTGTACATCCCAGATGCCAGTACAATTCTGCTGTTCTCTGGTGGAGAGATTTTGTATTTCCACTGAAACACTGTCACTAGGACTATTTCTCTTAATGAAGCAGTTTCAGGATAAATTAAGAGCAAGTCATGGTGATACAGAGGGAGAGATCTCCACATCACTTATTTGCTTTGAGCCCCTGGGAATGATAACTTGTGGTAATAGGGGAGATATTTTAGGGTGTGGTGCCTTGCAAAACTGCTGGGATCACAAATTACATCACGCAGGAAACAGGCCTAGTTTCAGTCTTAATTTTAAGGGCTAGAAAGAAAGCAACATAATACCCCTGAGACAACACAGTCTTTCCCCTCATTTTGCAGATGGGAACATTGAAAAATAGATCATAAATAATTATTAAATTTCACATTATGAGTTAGAGTTGAAATTGGAAATAAAAATAAGAGACTATACTACACGTTCTATCATATTAAGCCTTTCTTTACCCCATGATGTATAAATTAACTTGATTTACAATGCTGACTCTTTCTTGAGAAAGTGGTAATTATATTTCCCTGTGATTAATATATGTAATAAGCATAAATCCTGGCATATCCAGTTTTCTAAGTAAGTATACATTATGTTCATGAAGCTCAATAAATCTTTTATAATTCAAATATAATGACAATTTTTTTTGAGGGAAATCATATTTGCTATGTACTAAATTTGGATGAAGTATTTTTTTCTCCACATGTCTGTCATTTCACCTTGATGTTGAAGATTGGTTAATGAAATTTTTATTTGACTGTGACATTAACATAATATTTATATAGAAAGTCTTACTGATTTTTAAAATCTATTTCAAGGGTATAACTTTGCAACAAACTACAGTTTATGTTAAATTATCCTTGCATAATTTTAATATTCCAGCTTCTCCTCAAAAACACAGAGTAGAGGGGAGCCTGGGGGACTCAGTCATAAAAAAGAATGAGATTTTGCCACTTGCCACAACATGGATGGACCCAAAGGGTATTGTGATAACTGAAATAAGTCAGAGAAAGACAAATGTCATATGACTTCACTTATTTCACTTATATGTGGAAACTAAAAAAATGAAACAAATAAAAAGCAGAAACAGATCCATGAATACAGACAACAAACTGATGGTTGCCAGAGGGGAGGGGCTGGGGGGCTGGGCAAAATGGGTGAAGGGGAGTAGGTGGTACAGAATTCCAGTTGTAGAATGAATATGTCATAGGATGAAAGGTACAGCATGGGGAATACAGGCAATGGTATTGTAATAGCATTGGGTGGTGACAGATGGGAGCTACACTTGTGAGCATAGCATAATGCACAGAGTTGTCAAATCACTATGTTGTACACCTGAAACTAATGTAACATTGTATGTCAACTATACTTCCAAAAAGAAGCACAGAGTAGAAAAAAAGCAACTATTTAAGTTTTTTTTAAGTCTTTAACTTTGGGGGGTGAGCAGTCTTCTTCATAAGTAAACTATTAATTAGGTTTTACCAAATTTATGTAACAAAATTTATTTAACAATGTGATTTAAGATACAGAAATATTCTTTTTTTTTTTAAGATCTTTAAAATGTATTTATTTGTTAGAGAGAGAGAGCACAAGCAGGGGGAGAGGGACAGGAAGAAGCAGGCTCCCCACTGATCAAGGAGCCCGGCGCAGGACTTGATCCCAGGACCCCAGGATCATGACCTGAGCCAAACGCAGACATTTAACCATCTGAGCCACCCAGGCATCCCATAAGATACAGCAATATTCTAATCATATTTTGAGTATGTGAAACAAAACCCAGAATAAACATCCCCCACTCTGTCCCACATGGTAATGGCAATTGTTTAGGGAGGTACTTGAATATTTTCGATAGGAAGAATATGGTTTTGAGACCTGATTCATAAGAGAAATATCTGTATCACCTTTAGCACCCTTTATTCATGACTCTTTCTGCATGCCCTGGTCACACTTATTAAGTCAGTAGGTTAGGGCACTTAATGATTGGAAATACAGAACAGAAACAGCTTTCTCCATATGTGTTGTCAGCTGGCAGTTCCAGATGTCCAAATAGTCCCTCACCATTTATTTAACATACGATACTCCAGTAATTATAGCACATTTTAGAATAGATACCTTCTAAGAAAAATTCCTAAAGACTTTGAGGGTAAATCCGTCCCTGAAGAGTGATTCATCACTGAAGTTGATTTTATGCCTGAAGCAATGGTTGACACTTCTGTTTCACACAACTTTCAGAAGTGCCAAATTACACTTTTAGAGCCCTGGAACCTCTGGGAATTCAGGGCATTCTTCTCTATCTCTCTCTCAAAAGATTTATTTATTTTAGAGAGAGAGAAAAAATGGAAGTAGGAGGAGGGGCAGAGGGAGAGGGAGAGAGAATCCTCAAGCAGACTCCCCAGTGAGCTCAGAGCCAACATGGGGCTCCACGAGAGGTCAAACCCATGACCCAGGAGATCATGACCTGAGCCGAAATCCAGAGTCGGCTGCTTAACAGACTGAGCCACCCAGGCAACCCCATTCTTCTCTCTTTAACCTTAGCCATTAGTTAGAAAAACACTTGCACTCTGTGTTACATTGGATTCTGTAATGAACCTCATGTGTGCCAGACTGCATATGACTTCAAAAGTAGGCAGAAAAAGCATCTTTGCAGCTGGTAAATGTGTTCTTAGTTAACTGAAAAATGTGATGATCTTTATATGCCATGAATGATAGCACTGTTTCTAATTGACTTAATGCCAGTTTGTGGTTCTGAATATTCATTTGCTAATTTAAACTCTGTGGTTTCTGTCCTAAGACACTAGGGAAACACAAAAAGGGAGGAAGAACATTTATCACTTGAGCAAGTGACTTTACCACTCTGAAGAAGCCAGAGTCTACAAATCTGAGGAACTTCTACCTGAGAATACCTGAGTAATTTACCCCTGAGCATATGCTACGAAAATCATAAATAGCTGG
The DNA here is from genome assembly GCF_054177405.1 of Leptonychotes weddellii. Taxonomy (NCBI): domain Eukaryota; kingdom Metazoa; phylum Chordata; class Mammalia; order Carnivora; family Phocidae; genus Leptonychotes; species Leptonychotes weddellii. Next base: position 112,204,362 of record NC_138373.1, on the reverse strand, counting down.
ACACTGTGATGGGGAATTAATGAGATGGGGACTGAATAATATTTATCACAGGACGTAGTTCTAACAACAGCACCAACAAAATAATGTGTTCATGCATTTATTTACTTCTTTTATTCAATGAAAATTTACTGAGCACTTACTATGTTCCAGGTACTGAAGATCTAGTGATGAATAAGGCAGACAATAGTCTCATTCTTATAGACCTTATGTTTAGTGAGGGGAGGCAGAGAATAAATAAATGAAAAGAGAATTTTGGAGAGTTGGTGAGTCATGAAATAAAACAGGATGTTGTTACAAAGCTTGAGGGGTGGTAGTGATGCCATTTTAGTTGGGTGCTTAGGAAACACTTTCAATGTTGATGTTTAAGCTGAGAGATAATAAACAGTTAACAGTAAGACAATCTGAAGATGGAGCGTCCAGGTAGACGGAGTAAGTACAAAAGCCTAAAACAGAAACAAGTTTGGCCCGACTGAGGAACAGAAGAAAGACCAATGTGACTAGAGTGTTGTCCATCAGTGAGCAAAATGATGAGGGAGATGCAATTCTAGAGGTAGGTAGGGGTCTGCTTCTGTATTAAGTACATCATACTTGATATCTCTGCTTGGATGTTTGCCATACATCCCAAGCAACATGGCTAAAATGGAACCTTGATTCTCCACCTCCACACCTGTCCTTCTGGAAGCATATCACCATCATTCACCACTCAAAGTTTCAGGGGTCATCCCTGATGGGCCCCTTTCTCTCACATGGAAAATCTGATCTATCAGCAAGTGCTGTCAGCAATCATATGAATCCACCCCTGTTTCCATCATCACTGTTTATTGTTGTAGTCCAAGTCTCCATCATCACTTCCTGGAAATAACATGATAGCTCCCTGTATGATTTCCTGACTTTATTCTTCTTCCTCTACTATCCATTTTTCTTTATAGCAACAAAGGGTAATGTGTTAAAAATGCAAATTGGATCATGTCATTCCTCTTTCTAAATCCTTTCAGTGGCTTGTATCTGAACTTAGTTTTTATGATAGTCCCCTCCCCCATCACCCACATGAATGCTAGTTTAGCATGATTGATAGAAAAAGAAAATTTCTTTTTTTTTTTTTTAAAAGATTTTATTTATTTATTTGACAGAGAGAGACCAGCGAGAGAGGGAACACAAGCAGGGGGAGTGGGAGAGGGAGAAGCAGGCTCCCTGCAGAGCAGGGAGCCCGATGCGGGGCTCGATCCCAGGACCCTGGGATCATGACCTGAGCCGAAGGCAGACGCTTAACGACTGAGCCACCCAGGTGCCCCGAAAATTTCTTATATAAAAAGGAAAAAATAAAAAAGAAGGGAATATCCACAAAGGTACAGGAAGGACCACTAAACTAAGTTAGGAAATATTTTCTTCATAAGAAATCATAGCTTCCAAGCTATTATCTTGCTGGAAAATTCTATTTTGAACCTTAGGAACAGTTATTACTGTTCTTTTTCCCTGCCCATCTTTTATAATAATTTCTAATATTTTTGGATCCTTCTCACTTCTGGGTGAATACTTCTGACCATTAGGAAGAGACAAAAAATAAACCATCAATATTTTTTAATTATTAACCTCACTATGCTATAATGAAAGAGCATGGTTTTATTGAGCATATAAAAATGCTAGATATCCAGAAGTAGAACATATTTCATGAAATTGTAGACCTTGTTTTTTTTTTTTAATTTAAATTCAAGCTAGTTAGCATATAGTGTATTACTAGTTTCAGGGGTAGAATTTAGTGATTCATCAGTTGCATATAACACCTCGTGATCATGACATCAAGTGTCTGCCTTTAATGCCCATCACCCAATTACCCCGTCCCCCTCACATCCCCTCCAGCAACCCTCAGTTGGTTTCCTATAGTTAAGAATCTCTTATGGTTTGCCTCCCTCTGTTTTTATCTTATTTTATTTTTCCTTCCCTTCCCTTATGTTCGTCAGTTTTGTTTCTTAAATTCAACATACAAGTGAAATCATATGGTATTTGTCTTTCTCTGATTGACTTATTTCGCTTAGCATCATACCCTCTAGTTCCATCCACATCGTTGCAAATGGCAAAATTTCATTCTTTTTGATGGTTGAGTAATATTCCTGTGTGTGTGTGTGTGTGTGTGTATACACATCTTCTTTATCCATCCATCTATTGATGGACATCTGGGCTCTTTCCATATTTTGGCTACTGTGGACATTGCTGCTATAAATATTGGGGTGCATGTGCCCCTTCAAATCGCTATGTTTGTATCCTTTGGATAAATACCTAGTAGTGCAATTGCTGGGTCATAGGTTAGCTCTATTTTTAACTTTTTAGCAATTAGACAACAAAAAGAAATAAAAGGCATCTAAATTGGCAAGGAAGAAGTCAAACTTCCACTCTTCACAGACAACATGATAGTCTATGTAGAAAACCTGGAAGACTCCACCAAAAAATTGCTAGAACTGATACAGGAATTCAGCAAAGTCTCAGGATATAAAATCAAGACATAGAAGTCTGTTGCATTTCTGTATACCAACAATGAAGCAGCAGAAAGAGAAATCAAGGAATCGATCCCATTTACAATTGCACCCAAAACCATAAGATACCTAGGAATAAACCTAACCAAAGAGGTAAAAGATCTGTACTCTGAGAACTATAGAACACTTATAAAAGAAATTGAAAATGACACAAAGAAATGGAAAAACACTCCATGCTCATGGATTGGAAGAATAAATATTGCTAAAATGTCTATTCTACCCAAAGCAACCTACATATTCAGGGCAATCCTTATCCAAATAACTCTAGCATTTTTCACAGAGCTGGAACAAACAATTCTAAAATTTGTATGGGACCAGAAAAGACCCTGAATAGCCAAAGTAATGTTGAAAAAGAAAACAAAAGCTGTTGGCATCACAATTCCGGACTTCCAACTCTATTACAAAGCTGTCATCATCAAGACAGTATGGTACTGGCACAAAAACAGACACATAGACCAATGGAACAGAATAGAGAGCCCAGAAATGGACCCTCAACTCTACGGTCAACTAATCTTCGACAAAGCAGGAAAGAATGTCCAATGGAAAAAAGACAGTCTCTTCAACAAATGTTGTTGTAGACCTTGTTTTTAAAAAAATCTTAAATTTTGAATGTCTTTTATATTCCATTTGAGGAAAAGGAATTTTCTTCATTATAGTTCTTAGGCCAATATATATTTCTTAGAGCACCTGATGGAATTCTAAAATGCCATTTGGCCTTTTCTATTCACTGCACAGTTTCTAAGAACAGAACATTCATTTCAATTTGGAATGAATTGCCTTCAGTGTCAGTTGTTTGGTTAACTGCCTGGCACATTGGAGTCAAGTCATAGTCACTGCCTTTCCTAATTCATAGAGATTTCAGAAATGACCACCCTAGATTTGAAGAACAGACACAGGAGAAACTTGAACTGCCATTTAACTGCCCAGGTGATTTGAATTACCTTAGATATTTATTTGGCTATACGACATAACACTATTTCCTTTGGAGAAAAATTTAGAATGTGCAAATTCAATTCTATAAATCATATAGAAGGTGGTTTCAAATTTTTACTTCACTGACAGATTGTTTTACAACTGGCCTTGATAGCAGTATCCCTAGAGAATTATTAAATTATAGGAACTCAATTTTTTTGGTAGACACACATTTCACCAAGTACAACCCCTCTAATAAGTGTTAGTATTATCCATTTGCCCATAATTATAGGAATAGCATTTATCTAAACTGTTTTGCCAGTTGTATAAGCAGATTCCTTGTTTCTTATTCATAAAAACATGGTTATCCAGAGAATGTTTACTAAATACACAAACTACTGGGTCATCTATTGATATATTTTTTTTTTTAAAAATTATTTATTTATTTATCTTCCAACTTCTTTTATTTTTACATATTTTTTCTAAAAACCAATTGATATGAGAAAATTTTCTTTTTCAGGGAAATAAGCAAGAGATTTTTTTAATCAATAAAGAGTATTCTTTTCTATGCAAACCAAATATTTTTCTAAAAGCAAATTTTATTTTCCCAAATATTTGACAAGAGCAAGCTATAAAATTCTGTCTGTTGATATTCTTTTAAAAGCATAGGTTTGTATAGTAAGCTGTTGATTTATTGCCTTTGTACAGAAAGTGACTGATTATGTGAACTATCAAAAAAAAAGCATGAGCATTAAAGTTAAACCAGCTGAGTTTTATTTCTCCTTTTTCTACCTAATTTGGCTGCATGGTTTGGGGCAAGTCACTATTTTCTCATTTGTTAGAAAAAAAAGATTAAAGAGCTATCTATGTTACAGATTTTCTATGAAGGTTATATGAATGGTAATTACGAAAAATTTCTCCAAGTCATTATCATGCTGTTTTCATGCAATTAATGACCATTTCTTAATTCTTCTCAACTGTTAGGAGCTTTCTGGTAGTATTAGTATTTATGTAAGGGTTCTCTTGCTTCCTAGAAAAACTACTACCAGCTTTCTTTTGGCCAAGAGAGAGGTCACATTGGAACAGATCTATTCTCCAAAGATAGTCCTGCAAAAGCTAGGTACTTTTCAATTATACTGATAGAAGGCAAGAAGAACTCAGAATTCTGATAGGAATGTATATCTGGATTTTCTTTTTTTTCCTTTTCTTTTTAATTTAAATTCAATTAGCCAACATATAGCACCTCATTAGTTTCAGATGCAGTGTTCAATAATTTATCAGTTGCATATAACACCCACTGCTCATCACATCATGTGCCCTCCTTAATGCCCATCACCCAGTTACCCCATCCCCACCCACCTCCCCTCCAGCAACCCTCAGTTTGTTTCATATAGTTAAGAGTCTCTCATGGTTTTTCTCCCTCTCTGATGACTTCCCATTCCGTTTTCCTTCCCTTCCCCTATGATCCTCTATGCTCTTTCTTATATTCTTTCTTTCTTTGTTTTGTGAAACTAAACAAAAGCTGTCTTTCTTTTCAGTATGCAGAGCTCTGAATAGGGGGTAGGTGGGGTAAATCTACTTATTAATAAAAAAGGGAATCAATAGAGAGGCTAGGAGTTTACATGAGGGAAGTGTTCAGGAGCCCAAAGCTTGTTTCCTAAGATTCAAAGTTTAATGAGATCTATGGGAATAAACTAGATTGGTCCTCATGAAGATTGACAGCGCCTGATGCTCATGAGGGTGGGGCTCTAGTTTTAATGATTAAATTCAGCCCCAGTCATTCTGTTCCAGTGACTGTACCTGGTGAACAACAGTTGAACATCGGAATGCACTTTTGAAGTAACTTTATCACTTAGAAGGTTTAAAAGCTAAGTGTTTAAATGCTACTATTTAACTAAGTGAGGGCCATAAAAGGATAAATGATAACATTTCAACCTAAAAATAAGTTACTATGGGGGAGGACAGAATAGGATGGAGAAGATAAATATAGAAACTAGAATTTTTTTTTTAATTTTTTATTTATTTGCGAGAGAGAGAATGAGAGACAGAGAGCATGAGAGGGAGGAGGGTCAGAAGCAGACTCCCTGCTGAGCAGGGAGCCCGATGTGGGACTTGATCCCGGGACTCCAGGATCATGACCTGAGCCGAAGGCAGTCGCTTAACCAACTGAGCCACCCAGGCGCCCGAAATTAGAATTTTTAAAATGTACTTTGCTTGCAGGTTTGACTTTAGGACCATGTAAATCTTAAAATAATTACCAAAAAATATATATATTAATTTAGAAGAGCAGCCCCTGAAAGTTGAAAACAAATGAAAAACAAGGTTAACTATTTATCAAGTTAGTGGCATAACCTATCAGAGAGGAACCTTTCAGAGAGGAATTCTAAATGGTTTAATACACAATAATTTCAATATACATTGTCTATAGCTACAACCTAAAGACGAGAGGACTGCAAAAGAAAATTCTTAAGCTTTGGTGTATCTTAAGTTTTTGTTGTGATGATGTTGGTGGTGCTATTCTGGAACCATTTTGTGTGTGTTATGGGATAAAGCAAATGAGTATGTTTCTTTCACTGAGAACTGAAAATTTCAGCACTGGAGAAAGGAGATACAAATATAAGTTCATAGAGGTTTAAAAGTAAGAAATTCTAGGGGTGTCCCTGTGTGGCTCAGTTGGTTAAACAGCCAACTCTCAACTTCAGCTCAGGTCATGATCTCAGGGTCCTGGAATCGAGCCCCATGTTGGGCTCTGCACACAGTGGGGAGTCTGCTTCAAGATTCTCTCTCTCCTTCTGCCTCTCCCTCACTTGTTCACTCTCTCTAAATAAATAAATCTTAAAAAAATTTTTTTAAGTAAAAAATCCTGTAGTTCTGAATGTGAATTGAAAATATTATCAGCACGTGATATAATTTATCTTAAAATTAAAAAAAAAAAGACTTTCTACTTCTGTCCACTGAAAACTTGAAGAAGCAATGGACAACCCAGTAGCAACCAGGAACCCCAATGCCTATATTGCAGTCTCTAAATACCAGTTTCCAATAAAAAGAATCAGGGTTCCTTGGCTCTAGATCGGGGACAGGAAATTATAAGATGAGCCTGGAGCATTTCGTTAAAACAGGAACCCAAGAAGTCATTTAAAAAATAATTGGGCAATGTCAAGGAATCAGGAACCAGAGACAGGCTAATTTGATCATCAATACAGATAATAATTTGAACAGACTGAAATACAGCAAGTGTGTTTAAATTCATGAGTTCATAATCATATTCTAAAAATAAAACTTACTGGTCCCCTGTGTAGGATGTTAAAGAACCAACACATTATCTTGAAAATTGTTAAAAGGAAAGAATTAAACATTTATCCTGCCTTTTCTACAAATGCACATCAGGTTTACCAAATATTTGAGGGAGATTTTTCCTTGTAGATATATTCCAGTTAATGACTGAAGAAGTTAAAGAATATCACCATTTCTTCAAATCATAATTAATGTATTAATGAATCCAGGCAATGATCATTCATAATTGCGAACACCTCAAAAAGAAGACTATCAGATAGGAAAGATTCCTGATGGAAGTACACAATACCATGCATAGAGCAACTCTACCAAAAAAACAAAAAAGAAACACCAACCTGAATCTAGTCAAGCCTCTATCAATTTCCCAGTAATACAGGAGGAACAAAGAACATGTTAAAGGACACCACTGGGATGCAATCAGCAAAATCCAGACAATTAAAAAACACTGCAGGACAAACCACCTCATTTATTTAAAAATGTATATTGCAAGGGATAAAGAAGAAAGGTAGAGGGGGAATCTATAGAGTAAAATAGACCTGAGAGATCTGTTGTAATGTATGGATTTTATTTGGATTCTGATTTGAACAAACAAACTATAAGAAGCAAATTATTAAAGAACACTTTTAGACAATTGGGGAAATTTGAACACTGGATATTTGATGATATGAAGGACTTATCATTTATATTTTAAGTGTGATAATGGCATTGGATTTAAGTTTTCTTTTTAATAGTTTTTACTTTTTAGTGCTATAAACACTATTACACATGGAATGGTATAATATCTGGGATTTCCTTAAAAATATTGGGGATGGGGGAGGGTAAGTAGGAGAAGAAAAAAGAGTATAGATAAAAAAAGATTGTCCAGGGGTGCCTGGGTGGCTCAGTTGGTTAAGCGACTGCCTTCGGCTCAGGTCATGATCCTGGAGTCCCGGGATCGAGTCCCGCATCGGGCTCCCTGCTTGGCAGGGAGTCTGCTTCTTCCTCTGCCCTCCTCCCTCTCATGCTCTCTGTCTCTCATTCTCTCTCTCTCAAATAAATAAAATCTTTTAAAAAAAAAAAAAGATTGTCCATGAACTAAAAACTGCTGTAACCAGGTAATGGGTACACTATATTTTGGCATATCTTTGAAGTGTTCCATGGTAAGTAGATAAAGATACAATGATAAGCACTGGCACCCTTGAAGCCTGGGCTGGGACCTGACTCATCATGAACATGCTTCAGCAGTGAGTGGCAAGCATGGTGTGCTCAATTGTACAGGACCCTTCTTCAACACTGTTGCCATGTGGCATAAATGAACATGCCAGACTCCAGCTCCCACCCATTTAGAGTTTGGACTGATGTTCTTGGATAAATTGAAGAACAGGAAACACTTTCAGAAGGATATCCTGAAATTTTGGCTGACAAGAGACAGTGGGGCTCCAAAGTAAGTTGGCATAAAAAAGAGATGAGTCTATATTTTGTACATGTAGACTTGCAGTAAAGCAGTTATACTATTAAATAAGAGTCACATCACTAATAAATTTTAATCCTCTGTTGATTTTTTCCCCCTACTTTTTAGAAAACATGTTTTCTAAAACTTTTGGAATTCTATGTCCTGATGCTGATCAAGACATAAAATAATATTAATGTAATTAATATTTGAACAAAAATTGAGCTGGCTTTATTTGTTCACCAAAGTATTTTCCATTGCTCTTAGTATTACATCTAAACGTATTAACACAGCCTACTAAGCCATTATTCCCCCTTCACCACACTCCAGCTTCATTTCCCTTCTTCTAGTTTCTTAACTCTCTTTAATGCCTAAAGTATCTTACACTTATCTACCCGCCTCCCCAAAGTCCTTTCTCCGCCTTCCTATTCCCATCATTGTCCTAATCAACTACTCACTGGTTAGGGCCCAGATTAAATGTCTCTCAGGAATGTCTTCATGGATAGCTCTGTGTAGGATAGGTCTCCCTGATGAATGTTAGTATAGTATCTTACCCTTCCCCTTTTATAGACTTCCATCTGTAATTATATAAGTATTTGTATTCTTTTTTGCTTATTGTTCATCTCTGTAATGAGAATAAATGCGAAGAGACTGGGACCGTGTCTGTCTTGTTTGCTGCTTTATCCCCACCACCTAGAGTAGGTTACCTTGTCGCCTAATAAATATTTGTTGAATTAATAAATGAAATCATCATAGTGTTTTTCTTATTAAAAATCCCTAAAGCTATTTCCTCATATGTGGCAGCCTACTCTTGGGATATTTATCAAGACTTGCTTTATTTAAATTCTTAGCTGCGTGTCATTGACAAAAAAACACACTTCTTACAATCTACTGTTTTCCTTCATCTAGTGGCAAAGTTTTAATCAAAACGTCTATTGTGGGAGTACTAATTTCAGTTTTAAGTAAAATGAGAAAGGAAAAAGAATAGTTTTGACTTTTTGCAGACAGGAATGACAAACAACAAGATTGCCAGATATTTGAACACAGATGTGTTGGCTCCAAATTTAATCTCACTGTCTTCAGCCTCTTATTCCATCAACTATGCTAATTATTCTTATTGTAGTCCGAGGTCATGAGATTCTTCTAGGTTTGTAGAACAACTTGGTTGTTCTTTTATTTTTTAAAAATCTGTCTTTAAAATTGCATGAAAACATATTTATTATGGGTTAGGAGATACAAAGAAACAAGAAGAAAAATCACCAAGATGTTCACTACCCAGAAACATATTTTGTTGTATCATCATTACAATTTTTATCTCCACAAAATGGATCCTAGTGTATATACTGTTTGTAATATGATTTTTTTCACTCCAAATATATCACAAATATATGTATCATATGTGTGTCAGCTAAACGAGGAAAGCCCACCTTTTATTTCTAGGAATGGGAGGTTGTATATTCCTCAGATCAGCACTGTGCTCCTTGTGGACACTCAGGGAGCCCCCCCTGGGTGAGTCATGCTCAAGTGTGGTTTTGTTTTGCTGCAACAACATGAACTGTTGTAAACAAACTTACCAATAACTATGATCTTTACTGTGCAATATACAGTACTCTGCTCTCTGTGGAAATATGTAAACCTCATTGTTCCTATGCCTTTACAGACTGATTCCTCAGCAACTTCCCATGTTTTCAGTCGGGAACTGATCTGAAACAGTATCACCTGAAATTCCTTAGTCCTATGGTAGAAACTGTATCCAAAATTATAAGGTTTGTACTGTAAAATTTCTCTCGGAATGCTTCAACAGTCAAACTGCCCTGTAAGTTTAATGTATTCTAATTCTTCAGCCTTAAACATATTTAATATACTTCTGTTTATCAGGCCACATAACTTCTGGTTGTAGTTATTTCACTGGACTTGTGAGGAATATCCTGTCCCATGCCCTTTTCCCTGTGGTTAAGCATAAGAAAGCATAAATCCATTTCTACATCACAATACTAAGAGGTACTACTGCTTATCACATTAGTATATAGGAAGGCTTATCTTCTCTAAGTCAAGTCAAAACAAAGCAAAACAAAGAAAACAAAACAAAAATCATAGCAATAATAATTTGTTCCCTCTCTGAGTGTGTTGATTATCCCAAATTGTTGAGGATCTAACATTAAATTATTTACGTACTTTCTCATTTGTTGAAACATTCTAACATCCTTCCCATGTGATAGGCTTATCTCCTTGCTCCTCTCAAAACGAACCACGTAACTCCGAAATAAACACACTCTCCTAAGAACACGATGACTTACATTATATGATCACTATGCAATTATAGGAAGGTATACAATACTAGAATAAATGTGAAAAAAGAGTTCATTAATTCTGGAGGTCTTAGTTTATTCCTAGTCCTTGGACCCTGGCCACACAATTTTTGAAAAATGTACCTTTATTCACATCTTCTGAATTTTTCTGCTGTGTTTCACTAGACCCAAATCCCTAATGTAAAAACTCAGGGGAAATCACAGACATTGTTCAGGCACCAAGTAATGGAAATTTCATTGCCATCACATATTGGCACATTATGCATTTTAATTGCTTCCACAGTTCACAGAAATGATACAGACATAAACATACACTCAAATCCTCAAGGGTCTGGAAGACTCTCCCTCTTTGTCCCTGAAGGTACTTCTGGTTGCCAACAGAAAGGAGAAAGAAGGCCTGGCGCATCCAGGAGTCAAAAGTTCTTTTGCAGGATACTCTTTGCTTAACGTTCTTCTGCCTCTGTTCCCAGAGTGCTGCCAACAAATGCCAATTGTCAATCGTGAAAACAGAAAAGAACTACTTGACTAATATAAAATGAAGCATGGTCAGCCTGAGGTGATCTCCCTGCACTCACGGCCTTGGCCACACTGTAGACAGGAATTATACAGAACTGGATGGCATGCCGATAGAGGGGCAGACTGACCTGATATCTGACAAAGAAGTAGCCAAATGTTATGGAAACTATTGCCAATAAATAAGAATTGTGAAGTGTATGTGTTTCCATAGCAACTTCTCCTGCCATGTTGAATCCCATGAGACAGTACTTATAAAAATAAATACGGCTAAGTATGTGTACAGAGTCATTCCGAATAGATAGAGAATATGAAGTACATTTTCTGGGCTCTTCTGTTCCACATTTATTGTTCCTCTTATCCTAGGAAGCCTCTTATTTATTAATTAGTCCTGGCTGTTTGCAGCATTCCTACGGGCACCGCATATACCAATAGTTTAGTAATAAACAGCAGTCAGAAGTTACTATTTGCTAGGCACTAGGCTAAATCCTTCATCATTTCGGTACACTCTCAGATGTATCTCAGAACAGATAATTTTATTGTCTCTATTTTACAGATAAGGAAACTGAGGCAGAAAGATGTTAAATAACTTATCCAAGATTATTCAGATAAGAAAAAGCGGAAGTCTGGCAAAATCTCGACGTTGGTTCCATCTGATTCAAAAATCCATGCTTTCTATGGCGAGGTTCAGCAGCTGAGAAGCTGTTGGCTTCCTCTTAGATATTTTCACTGAAATTTAGGAGTGCTGTCCACCAGCGGTGTGTTGCCTCTGTTAAAGTGATATTGTCCAAGGTGCAGGTATGTACCTGTTCATACTGGTGTATAATGGGGTGCCCTCTTTAGCAATTAGAGCCCTAGGTACTTCTTACTTGTTTTACTTTTGTTTATAAGTATTGATAGGGAAGAACACTAAAGGGGAAGACTTGGGCAGAGAAGCATTGTCCTTGTTATCCATCTCCTGTGTCCCCATGCTGTGCCATAGTTTTTTTTTTTTAAAGATTTTATTTATTTATTTGACAGAGAGAGAGAGCAGAAACACAAGCAGGAGGAGTGGGAGTGGGAGAAGCAGGCTTCCCGCGGAGCAGGGAGCCCGATGCGGGGCTCGACCCCAGGATGCTGGGATCAAGACCTGAGCCGAAGGCAAACGCTTAACGACTGAGCCACCCAGGTACCCCCTGTGCCATAGTTCTAAGAGCAGCCAAGAGAGCTCTAAGGCTAGAGCCACAGAAGTATGCCAGAGACCACACAACAAAGTGGTCCAATAGCAGAAGCAAATCATGGTGTGCCTTTGGCACAAAAGCAAGGCTCTACCACCCTCGGCCTGAGGACTCTCCAAGAGACATTAGAGAGAAAGGAAAACCCAAAGAGGACTGAGTTGCCTCTGACCTGACAGGTGGGGATGTACAGGCATGATTATTAGGGAATTAATCCAGTACACTTCTCTGGCTCTACACTCCCTTAGTGGCAGGAGTTAGCCAGGTGCAGCTAATTTAATATCTTATAATAGTACAATTGTTGAGCTTAGAAACTTGTAGGCAGATCTTTTGGAAACAAATAAAAATAAAATAAAAATGGTCATGATCTCAGAGTTGTGAGATGGGGCCCCGCGTCGGGCTCTGTGCTGGGCATGGAGCCTGCTTAAGATTCTCTCTCTCCCTCTCCCTCTGCCCCTCCCCACCTAAAAAAAAGTTGAAATGTAAAATGCTAGTTCTATTCCGGTATTTATGGAGTCCATTTTCTATCATATATTCCCTCTCCTTCTGCCAGATGAGGCAGGCTTCCGGCTTCTGGGATTCTCCAAAGTGCTCTGAGTGAGATCTAAGAAAGGGCTGGATTGTGTTTATTGTTGCCATGTTGGACTAGATGCCTCTGCATAATGTCACACTCTGAAGTATGGACCAAGATGGGCAGCAGGATGACTTGGAATATGGAAGCATCAAACACTAACACTCCAGCGGGCCTTAGAGCGCATCTTGTCTAACCTCTGCATACCCACCTTCCATTTTATGGATGAAAAACGGAGAAGGTGAAGGGACTGCTTCTAGATTGCAAAGCAAGGGAGAAGCAGATCCTAGATTGGATTGCTTGGACCTTATTTGGTTTTTCAGTCAAGAAGTTTGGGTCAAGAAAACAGACCCAGTCTAGGATTTCAATCAAGATGAGATTTAATACAGAATATTCGGTGCTTACAAAATCATTGCAAGTGCCGAGGGAGGAGAAGTCAGGGAAAATCTTCACCAGCTTTGAGAGAATCAGAAAGTTGCAGAAATTGCGGAAAACTACCAACAATGATTTCAACTGTTGGCAGTATTAAAGCACATGAGTTGTAAGAGAATGGTTGAGGCCAGTTCAAAACCTTGTATCTACTGTCTGTCAAAGCCCTCATGTCTGTCGGCCGATGCCAGAAAGAAATAATATTGTTTCTGACTCACTTTTGCTTTCTAAATTTAACATGCGTGGAGGAGAAGAATGAAGGGGAGGAAATTGGAGGGGGAGACGAACCATGAGAGACTATGGACACTGAGAAACAAACTGAGGGTTCTAGAGGGGAGGGGGGTGGGAGGATGGGTTAGCCTGGTGATGGGTATTAAAGAGGGCACGTACTGAATGGAGCACTGGGTGTTATACACAAACAATGAATCATGGAACACTACATCAAAAACTAATGATGTAATGTATGGTGATTAGCATAACATAATAATAAATATATAAAATGCCATAAAGAAATAAATAAATAAATAAATAAATTTAACATGCGTGCCTCTCATCAGCAAAATCTAATGAGGAGTACTGTCGTTGAGGGAATCTGAGAAATGTAGTTTCTAGGTTTCTAGTACTTGCAATACAAGACAGAATTTAGAAAAATTGCCAATGGAAAATATAGCACAATCCTGTTGCTGTGAAACTAGTCTACTCTGAGTTACTGTTATCTTTTGGAATAAGTGTGTGATCCACTGAACCATTTCTCTCTCAAATTCACTGCTGTGGGTATTATACATGGATATGGTTGTTGTTCGTGGTGGGGGGTGGAGAGAAGGGGAAGACTGAGGGTTAGGGCAACTGCAAAATTGTCCAAGGTTCTTGTCTGCGAGGATCATAAATATATTTTTAGAAATATAAGGAGATGGAGACTATTATCTTTACTAGAACTTTTCTCACGAAGAGTACATGATGTCAGACAAAAATCCTTATAGGTAAGAGAGTCTTAGGAGGTAAGATCCTAGGGTCCCCTAAAGGGATTGCTAAATTTCTGTTAAGATCAATAGGCAGAGTCAAAATCACCATCCAAAGACCAGTAGGAACACATCAGTATTCACAAATGTATTCCTTAGGTTTATTAACTTGATGCAGCAGGGGACACCATAGCCAGGGAAACCTTGGGTAACTTAGTAAGGAACATGTGAGAGGGGCTTGTTATAGGGTGAGAGCCTGTGGTGGTTGCTTCTGAAAGGAAATCAAGGGCCACTTGTGGTGTGGATGTTGTCAAGAAATATGGGCAATTTAGTGGTTGATTATCTCAAGAATTTTGGTCCAGAGATAGCAAGATTAGAATGGGGTTAGGCCTGTCATTGATAAGCAGAAATCAAAGTGGTATGTTTAGTCATGTTTGCTGTAGCAGCTCAGCCTTGCCTATTAGAAACTTTCTTTTCTGGAGTGCCTGGGTGGCTCAGTTGTTGGGCATCTGCCTTTGGCTCAGGTGGTGATCTCGGGGTCCTGAGATTGAGCCCCGCACCGGGCTCCTTGCTCGGTGGGGAGGCCTGCTTCTCCCTCTCCCTCTCTCCCTACTTGTGTTCCCTCTCTCACTGTGTCTCTGTCAAATAAATAAATAAAATCTTAAAAAAAAAAAAAAGAAGGAAACTTTCTTTTTCTGTTACTGACATTGATTGTGTGGCCTCGTGTTGTGTTGGAAACATCAAAATTTGTTAGGAACATTGCTATCTGAATACAGATTCTCATTTCTTCAGTTGTTAACTGTCTGGCTTTTGCTTTGTTAACTAGGTACACAGATTTGGAACCAGAGCTGAACTGCTCAGGAAAATAGGTGCTAATCCCTATACCACCAGCTGTCCTGCTTCTCTGTCTTTCCTCCTAAACAACACCCATTCTGACATTTACATTAATGTTGAATAAATATGTAAGGAGTTTGTTGAGGGGCACTAAAATATTAGACCTGCCTGGGCGCTCCACACATCTCAATCCATTTACGGGAAGGGGTAGGGTTTATTAGAAACAATATACAATTTGCTTTCGGTTTTATCAGCAACCCCAAAATACTATGATAGAGAAACTAATAAATGGGATGCAGGTATTGATGAGTGCAAATGTAACTATGACAGAAACATGTGTTATGAATTCTTCTAGAAAATGAAGGATGTGTGGTCACCTTTTTTATAAAACTGTTATTGTTCCTTATGACCATATCCCTTCTGTGAGAGAAATGCTCTGTCTGCTTACCAGGGTCTGGTCCCTTGTATTGGGGTTGGGGCAGGGTAGGTAAGGGCCGTAGGAGAGGTATGGCTAGAATGGCAGATCCAGAACCAAAAAGGCTGCTTCTGTCCTTTTCTGGACTCCCTGGCAAAGAGCTGGAAGGAAGCCTATCCACATATGTTCACTCCATCTTCATAGGAGGTGAAAGCAGAAGAGCTGGACAAGCTTTGGGAACTAATTAGGATTGGAGTAGCACAGTATTTTGAGTTAGATGTCCTCCTGGGAAACTCGCCTTTACCCCCAGTGAAGGAAGGAGCTGTGTATTGTGGGGGGGGCTTGTGTTTTTATTTGTTGAGATTCCGCTTTGTGAGAATGAGGGCACCTACAACAGAATGCTTTGTGTTAACTGTTGTTTCAAAAAAATTAGTCGCATTAGATTGGAGAGTTTCTGTTCTTCCTTGAGCAGAGTAGAAGAGAATAATTATATCTTACCAGAACTAACATTCACCTTCAATGAAATGTTCTATTCACTAAGTAGTCATCAAATATAACAATTGTAGGGAATATGTTGTTCTTGCATGAAATTTCAGTAATACTAGTCTGCTGCTGTGATTATATTCATTATGTACCTCATGTGGGTATCATGTGACAATCATGAGGAGATATAAATAAGCACAAGACCCACACTAAAGAATGTCAAGCTGTGGAAACAGACACCACTTTATCATTTTCCCATTAGAAGTCAGCTCTTACCAAGGTAAAAAGAGAATGAGCTCCGGAGCAAATGCATATCTGATAAACCTACTTTGCATTTACTTGTTCTAAGCTCTATTCTATAGAGAACACATATAACTTCTCTCATCTATGAAATAACAATAATAATCCTCACATCATGGGTTTTAAATGTACAGAAACAAATCATGCATATAGACATATAACTATTTCTTTGGAATGAAATTCATATTGTTCATGAACCCATTTTGGGTTTAATAGCAAAAACTGTGTAGCCAAGGAAGTTCAGTCCTTGGTTTTAGAACAGTCTCTCAAATAATTATGCAGCCAATTTAAGATTTAAATTGGTCTGTTTCAAATATCAAATTTCCCTTTAGGCTCCTTCTCTTCCCTTCTCCCACCATCTTCCTTCCCAGGATATCAAAGGCAAGAAAAATCTCATGTAACATCATGGTGGTGGAGACAGAGTCCACCTGTGTCCTCAGAGTCTTTACTGCCCCGCCCCCACCACCGAGACGTCCTATGGCTCTTGGTCTTTTGCCTCTATGTCCACTCATTTCTGTCCATGGACCATGACATCTGTTCTAGGGGCATGCATAGAGCACAATTATTCTTCCCACAGTGATATAGATACTCCTGCTGATTGGCTCCACCATGGCTCTCTCTGCTGGTCTCCCAAGATGAGGCTTCGTCCTCCAGCAAAATCTTGTCTAAGGGCTGTCCACTCACAGTCTGCTGTAAGAAGCCTTCCCTTGTCTCAGCTATGTCCAGGCAAGTACTCTCTTTTTCACCTGTTTTCCGGGTCTATGGAAAGCTTCTGAGGCTAAGGCCTTGAAGACATCCTGAATCCTTTTCTCACTTAGGCCTTGGCCTAAAGCTTGGATTCTGAGGCTTCACGCCAAATGACTTGATGGCATGGTATAGAGGAAAGAGCACGAGGACAGAACCAGAGTGACCTGGGATCCCATCTTTACCACTTACTAGACATGATCCTGGAGAACTAAGAGAGAAATACAGATTTCCCTATATCTTTGTTACTTCTTCAGTAAACCAGATAAAATAATGCCTATTTCTTAAAGTTCCAAGAATCAAATGAGGTATTGAAAACAAAGCATCTACTACATAGTAGATGACCAATAAATGTTAATTTTCTTTTTCTCTCTATTCTTAATCAAGTTCTATTAAAAGTTCACATTCTGCCAGATGGGGTTACTGCTGGATTCATTTAAGCATTTGTTTTTCCTTGTTGATTTTATTTCAGTTTTTAAGGAAAAGAATGCAGAATATGTTAATGAAACTGAACACATATGCCATCCTCACCCTGAGTAATGAAATCGAACCCTGTTGAATGGAGCCAACCACATCTTTGAATATGGATACTTAAAAATATCTTACTAGAAGAACTGAAAATTTCTGAATTAACAACTGTTGGAAGACTGTGAGATCTGAAGAAAAGAGCATGGAAAGATGAAAATACAATTCTGGTTATAAGTTGAACTGGTAATTTATGGAACCATCTGGGACAAGTTGTTATATTTTGAACCTCCATATTTTTATTCACTATCAGCAGAGCAAATTAAAAACAACTTACAAAATATGAGGCTATAAGTAATTAAAATAATACCTTATTTTAAGTTATTATTTTAAATATATAATATATATTATATATACTATATATACAAATATAATATATATATATAAAATATATATGTATATGTATATATGTATATATATAGTACTAAACCATGAAGGTAGTAGAATTGTTTTTACTTTCTTATTCTGAAAGTAGAGTTTATTTAATGAATATTCTGGAACGTGTCACCTCATTGCAGATATGCCAGGGTTTCTCTGGGGTGTGTGAGTAGAAACAGGATTGTTAGGATTTATTGTTGGGATATAGGGCATAAAAATATTTGAGGGTACCTGATGTAAGGCAGTTGTGTAGAAACCATTTGACTTCAGTAAACTTAAATTCGGCAATCATGCTAAATTTTTATTAATTCTACTGATAAATATAATTAAAATCACTCTCTAGAAATGTTTATGTATGTGATACATACATAAACCTGCAGAAATGGTTTCATTTTTGTCTTCTTCATTCCTCTCAGTGCAATCCATTCTTTGTACTAGTAGCTGTTCAGGAGAGAATGGGCCAGGTGGGGAGGGATAAACACCTCTCTAGACAAGATGGGTCACAGGGTATTTGGTGGCCAAGGCCCTCAAGGGGGCAGTAAAGGACTAGCTGTTTAGTGTCCACCAGCAGAAGTAATCAGTCCTTAAAGATTTGTCACATGGTTCCCGGGGGTAAATTAAACACAGAAGGTGGGAAGGAGACAAAAAGGAATTATTTGGAATTCAGTCTAAATAGGATCAGGAACCTGGAACAGAAACCAACCATATGATGACCATCAAATGGGGAAAAATGCAGAAAGTCTGTAAAAAGAAAGGCAAGAGGGTTCTAAAACATATGTATAAGACTCAGAATTCAAGTTGGTCAAGAGGTAAGGTCTAGGTAAGGTCTAGGTCAGGTTCATGTTTTGAAGAAAGAGAGTCTGGCTCCGATTATGGCAAACCAAGAAGCAGGGCTCTCAGCACGGGGACAAAACCAACTATGGCCTGGGTCAAATTACTCTAAAACTTTGCTGAATTTCTTTCTTTTTTCCTTTTTTTTAAAGATTTTATTTATTTACTTATTTAGAGAGAGAGAGCATGTGCACGCACGTAAGCTGGGTGAGGGACAGAAGGAGAGGGAGAGAGAGAATCTCAAATAGACTCCACGCTGATTGCAGAGCCAGACGCGGTGCTTGATCTCACAACCCTGAGATCATGACCTGAGCCAAAAATCAAGAGTTGGATGCTTAACCAACTGAGCCACCCAGGCACCCCAGCTTTGCTGATTTCCTAAAAATTGCATTGCAGTGTATTTATGAATATAAGACAAAATCTTAAGTAAAATATTAGCAAACAGAATTCAGCATCACCTTAAAAAACAATGATAATACATCATGACCAAATAGGGTTTATTCCAGAAATACGTAAGTATAGTTTAATACTAAGAAATAAATGTATTATAAGGAAGACTAACATTGTATATAAGAAATATATATGTTCTTCCCCATTGATTTGAAAATGACTTTTAACAAAATCCAACACCCAGTCTTGATAACAACACTTAACAAAATGAATAATTTCTTAACATGATAATATCTTACTTAATATGTATTATCCACTACAGTTTAATAAGTGGATAAAGTAGAGGCATGAAATTTTGAGAAGTAATAAAATTATTACTATTTTTAGATATTTTGATTTGAAGCTGGTAATTCTGAAAGATTCAACTGAAAAAGTACTACACATAATGAGAGACTTCAAAAAGAAGTTGTGGAATAAAAATGTGCAAAAATTAATATCCTTCTGAAATACAACTAACAAATAACTGAAAGATATAACGGAAGAAAATCTCACCTACAATAGCAACAAGATGATTAAACACTTAGGAACAAATTTAAAAAGAAATGTATAAAACCTTTATAAGAAACATTAACACATTTCTGAAGAACACACACACACGCACGCAAGCACACAAGATTTTTAGTATATGTACTATTATTTTGAATAGAAAGATTCAAAATTGTAAAGATTTCAGTTCTACCTAAAGTAATATATACATTTAATGTGGTTCCCATTAAAATACTGAGTGTAAAACTTAGACTTGCCTATTTCCTGACCTCAAGCAAATGAAGTTTGTCTTCACAAATAGGATAATGGCTTCTCAAATTTTTCCTCTCTCTACTGACTCAGAACTCAGGTTAAATGATCATGAGTCGGGGCACCTGGGTGGCTCAGTCATTAAGTGTCTGTCTTTGGCTCAGGTCATGGTCCCAGGGTGCTGGGATTGAGGCCCACATAGGGCTCCCTGCTCGGTGGGAAGCCTGCTTCTCCCTCTCCCACTCCCCCTGCTTATGTTCCCTCTCTTGCTGTGTCTCTCTCTGTCAAATAAATAAAATCTTTAAAAAGAAAAATAAAATAAAATGATCATGAGGCAAGAAGATGAGCATATCTCTACTGAAGGATGAAAAAAGAAAGAAGGTGAGGGAAAGAGAGAGAGGAAGAAAAGGAATGAGGAAGGAAAAAAACATATGGATCCTACAGCTCATACAAAAAATGAAGCAAGAAAAAATAGCCAGGATATCTCTTAGATGAGCAGTGAAAATATCAGATACTAAAATACATTATAAAGCCTCAATAATTTCCATAGTGTGACATGTAAATAGAATGGTACATGGAATAGAATATAAAATTCATGAATAGACCCAAATAAATATAAGGAATTAGTATATAATAGAGATGGCAAACAAAATCAGTGAGATAAGGATGAACTTTTAAATGAATGTTGTTGAGACACTTGGCTGGATTATGGTAAAACAAAGTCCCTGGGAGCAGTTACCTTTTAAAGTGATATTTCTTAAAATGTGTTCCTAAGATCATCTTACCAGAAAAATCAGTTACAGGGTGCCTGGGTGGCTCAGTCCATTAAGCATCTGATTCTTGATTTCAGCTCAGGTCATGATCTCAGGGTCATGAGATTAAACCCCACATAAGTCTCCATGCTGAGCATGGAGCCTTCTTAAGATTCTCTCTGTTCTCTCTCTCCCCCTCTCTCTCTCTCTCAAAAAAAAAAAAAAAATCAGTTACATATTGAAATATAAGTTCCAAGGCTCAGTTTGAATCATCCACTGAATTAAAAACTTAAGGTAGCTCCTGAGAACTTGCATATTACCAAGTTTCCCAGGTGATTCTGATGGACACCAGTTTGGGAACTTCTCCTTTAAGCCATCTCTCCTGGGTGATTGTATCTCTCCTAATAACTCAACTCTCCCTGCTTTTTTTTCAAGTTTGGTCTGTAGTTTTCGCCACTACATCTAGGCAATTGAAAGCAATTGAAAGGGCATTGAAGGCCTTGCCTACGCTTTTTGACTGAAATATATAAAATCCTCCTTCAAAACCTTAGTTTAGTTGAGATAAGGCTGGAATTTCTTTAAAGAAATGTTCAGTAGAAAATAAAACAAATGCAAAGTTATACAAATGGATTTGGTTACCTAGTTCTGATTTATTATTCTCACTTTTCTGAAGTTGAGCCTCAGAATGACTAGGGCTGGTAAAATGCAGGTGTTGTACTCCTGTAAATGCAGATGTTGCTCAAGGCTTGCTCTGGATCCCTCTGCTCTTCTTCTAGGACTTCACAATTCTTTCCTATGTGGTAGATGACTCCTGAATTTGTATCTGCGGCCCAGATATCTCCTCTCAGTTCCTGATACTATGCACAACTATTTGACATACTCTCTTTTATAGCTCTAATGTAACTCAAGCTCAACATTTTCAAAACTGAATTATTTATCCCTCACCCAGAACTATCCTCCCCACCTCCACCCAACCTGTCTGCTTTTAGTGTTCCCTGTTTGGGGCAAGAAGATCACCATCCAACCAGTTAGGTAAGTCCAAAATGCTGGATTTATTCTTGACACCACCCTTTCCTTCACTTCCCAAATTTAAAAGTCTTGTCAATTTTCCCACTTAAATATCTCTCAAATTCATCCACTTATCTCTACTTTTTCAATGCCCTCAATCTAAGTTCCCATAAGCATAAGAGTCTCCTAACTTCTCTCTTTGCTTCCATTAAACAGGTGAGGTAAATGAACACAAATGGATCATATTCTAGGGGCACCTCAACCCAGTTAATAACATCCTTTAGTTCACTATTGCTCTTGGGATAAAAACAAATATCCCTTAATGTGGCCTAAGAGGTCCTGTAAGTGCTGTCCTTACCTATCCCTTCAGTTTCCTCTCCATTTCTTCCTTCATCCTCTTTGCTTTAGCAACACAACTCTATTCTCAGGGCCTCCTGCTAACCATGCTCTCTCCCAGCTCAGATCGTGTTCCCTTGTCAGTACCTCCACTTGGAATTCTCTTTACTCCCTTTTGACCTACTTAGCTCTTATTCATCCTTCCATATCTTAGCTCTGTAGTCACTTCCCTGGAGAAACTTTCCCAGAGTTTTCTGACCTGGTTAAATTCCCCTTTTATACTCTCTCATTGCATCACGTCTCCCCATCTTTGGCACTTCTCACCCACGGATTTTTAACATTTACTTGTATGATTTTGGTTTTCATGATTGTCTCAGCCACTAGATTGTAAGCTTCCAAGGACAGGGACCATGAATGCTTTACTCACCCCTGCATCTTAGCATCGAGCACAGTGACTGCATCAGAGAATGGACTCCTTGAAAATATTGATTGAATGAATGAATAAACTCATTCCCAGTTCCTTTAATGTTGTCCAGGGTGGATATTAGACTGAATTTTGGGCAAAGATGTTCAACAAGACAAATAATAACAGCTAGCATATATTGAGAGTATTTTATATACCTGTATATTACTGTCATGCACATTACATACATTATCTCAATTTGCTTTCATACATCCTTGAAAAGTAAATGTCATAATTTTTCTTATTTTAAAGATGAGGAAATAGGACTACAGAGTTTAAATAACTCGTCCAAAGTCATTCAGTTTGGAAGTAGCCAATTTGAAATTCAGTCCTAAGTCTTCTCTGACTCTACAGCTCTTAACCACTAAGACGTACAGCGGCAACCTTCCAGCTTAAGGTTTGTTTGGGCTGACCTCACTTCCATGTTTGGTGGGATTATGTCTTTCTAGAAACTTCCTACTTTTTTCTCCTCTAGCTTGTGTGTTTCTAGATCATCTTCTCTGGATCCAACTGGGCTGTACTTCTTTGCAGATGCCTGGACCCTCTTACATCCCTGCCTTGTACCCTGGACCCCAAACTGCAGGATGATGAAGAGACTTATCTGGCCCCCTCTAAGTCTTAGGCATCTTGCTTTTATTTTGTAGTTGGTACCTTCATCTCTTCTGGGCAATTCTAAATAACTGGAAATCCAATATCTACCTCTAACCCATTTGTTTTTAAGTCAATTTTAGTCCAGAGCAGTCATCCTCTACTAGAATTTGAATTTATCTTACCTAACATTTAAGTTCTATTTCACTGAGCAGCCATATAGCCTTGATGGCAGACCCCCTCTTTCCCTGAAACCTACATGTTCCAAATAATTTCCCTCTAAAGACCTGAAGTAGATTCTCTATGTCTTCCTAATTTGAAGCTCACTTGTTTTAGAAATGCCAACAAGGCAGGGTGTCTGGATAACCCAGTCGGGTAAGCATCTGACTCTTGATTTCGGCTCAGGTCATGATCTCAGGGTTGTGAGATTGAGTCCCGCAGTGGGCTCTGGGTTCAGTGTGGAGTCTGCTTGTCCTCTCCCTCTGCCTTCCCTCATGCTCCTCTTCCCACTTGTGCACGCACGCTCTCTCTCTCTCTAAAATAAATACATAAATCTTTAAAAAAAAAAAAAAAAGAAAGAAAGAAATGCCAACAAGGTTTCTACTCTCTGAGGAAATTTTCTGGATCTCAGTTTGCGTAGAGAACAGAGTTAATTAATAGACCATGTGTCCAACAACCTCGCTTTGAGATTATTCACCTGTACAATGTTCTCTTTGATGGTACATTGCTACCTATGGACGTGGTTTCATAGAATGTCACAATTACTCAAAATTCTGTAAGTCTTGCAGAGCAATAACAAATTAATTCCTAGCCTGGAATATGGGTTATTTTCTCAATGTATTCAATAAATTTCATCATTGGGTAGATAAACTGACTCATTCATATTGTGCTACAATTGATAATATTCCTGCCAACGTAATATTCAGCTGTAGCAAATACTTTGAGCAAAGGAGATAACTTCAAATATCAGTTATCAAGAAGTGATTTATTAGAACATTCATATTACTTTTTGTGGGATGAAATTGACCAACTATTGACTTGAAACTCTCAATCATTCCATTAAAAACTGTTTTATACAGGGGCACCTGGGTGGCTTAGTCGTTAACGGTCTGCCTTGAGCTCAGGTCATGATCCCAGGGTCCTGGGATTGCCCCGCATTGGGCTCCCTGCTCTGTGGGAAGCCTGCTTCTCCCTCTCCCACTCCCCCTGCTTGTGTTCCCTCTCTCACTGTGTCTCTCTCTGTCAAATAAATAAAAATTAAAACTTAAAAAAAAACTGTTTTATACATATAGCCTTCAAAATCTCAGGTGAGTTTATTGAGCAAGTACTTTGTGTGAGGCACTATAATAAATGATTTACATGTTTTTGGAGGGAAGTCATTAAAGCAACTTTCCTATGATCTATTCACTTTTTTTAGCGTGTGGGGTATGGTGGAGTTGAAAGACTTCTAGGAAAAAAGAAGGTTGTTCACTGATTTGGTCCCCTTGCCAATGGGTTCCTGACAAATAGACTGGTGCTATTTAGCTAGGAGGAAGAGTCCTTAACTATAACATGTTCTCAGTAGTATGTCCTTGCCTAAAGGATCTTTTTTAAAGTAAATATACCCAGAATCTGTAGATCTATGAAACTTCTCCTTGGACAATGTCTTTAGCATATAAAATGAAGACATTTTATAACTTAAATGCTCCTTATTGCATTACATAAAAAAACTCACAAATCCTGACTTGGAGACCTCCTCTGTTATTCTGGGAGGGAGCACAGGTTTGGAGAGGGAAAAAAGGACCTAGGGACCACACAGTCCACCTGGGACCTCTCTTTGCTTTTTCTGTGCCTCTTTATTCCCTTTATTCTTGAAATGATTAGCATATCTTGATATTAGATAATATTTCTTGTACATGTGAGTTGGATTGGACAGTTTGATTCTGTATGGTAGCACACTTATACTATTTAATTCCCAAACCTCTGAGTTGGGTATTATTTATTCCATTTTGTAAATAAAGAGATAGAAACTTAGAAAAGTTAAAAAAAACTACCCAAAGTTACACAGCTACTTAATGGGAGTACACACTCCTGTCCATTTGTTTCTAAAATCCTCATTCTTTCTAGTACACCTTTTATTAGTTTAAGTACATTGTTGGTTTCAGTTTGAAATGTCATAGTCTCTGGAAAGAAGCCAGATGATTCAAAAGTAGAGATGTGGGACCTTGAAGCAATGTTCATTGCCGAGTTGTTTCTGCCATGTTTGTGCTACTGTGGCAGTGACTAGAAGCTGAGTTTTAAGCTGGGTTTTACCGACCGCATTTGTGAGTGTGTGATGAAACAATACATAGTAAAACCTCAAGTGGCTGTCTCAGCAAGTATGTTTAATCATGTGAGACGGTAATAAAGAATCAATGGCCTTGTGCAGAAGAAAGATGCCCTCTCTGAAACCAATAGTGACTTAACAACCTTAATGGGTGTTGAAAGCACCTGAAGCAGAGATCCAATCTAGATGGGAAAGCCATCCCAGAACAAAACAGGCAGCAAGGACTTTGGAGAGAAGTTCCAGCATTTGTGCAATCCTGCACTATGATATGAAAAAAAAAAGTTATATACATATAGCCAAGAAGGAGAGATCTTCTAATATGTGAACTCTGAGCAGTGATAGTTAGAAGGACTAGAGACACTCTACAAATGAGATAAAATTGATAGTTTTAGTGCAAGTACATGGAAGATTAACTGCAAATTATGAGGAACAAGGAGCACTATTAAAAAGGAAATGGTCTAAAGAAAACCAGATTCTAATGCTAAGAAGAACAGGAACAGACAATTCTCAAAAGAGGAAATGAAAATGGGTAACAAAATATGGAAAAATCAAACCTTCCTAATAATTACCAAATTATCAACTATTTTTTTAAAAGGAAAATAATCAGCTTTGCTCTTCAGGAGGTAAAATTCACAGTGGGAATTTAGTTCCTGGGGGGTTGTTTAAATAGGTACCACCTTTCTGGAAATCAAGTTGGAAATGGGTATTAAGAGCCTTAAACATGTTTATATTTTTTGATTGAGTAAATTTGTATGAATTTATCTGAAAGAATAAAATTATATATCAGGGGCGCCTGGGTGGCTCAGTTGGTTAAGCGACTGCCTTTGGCTCAGGTCATGATCCTGGAGTCCCAGGATCGAGTCCCGCATCGGGCTCCCTGCTCGGCAGGGAGTCTGCTTCTCCCTCTGACCCTCCTCCCTCTCATGCTCTCTGTCTCTCATTCTCTCTCTCTCAAATAAATAAATAAAATCTTTAAAAAAAAATTATATACCAGGATATGCACTGTTATTTATTTCTAATAGTAAAAAACTGGAAAACAGCTTAAAGGAACAATAAAAATTATTAAATATAATCATATGGCAAAAACATATAATATAGGCATTAAAGATTATATTCTCCTTAATAAAGCATGGAAATGTACCCAGTGTATTATTTTTATAATAAAAATGGTACTGTACAAAAATATTCTGGTGGCCAAAATGGGCAGGCTGGAAATCCAATTAAAAAAAAAAAGCCTCTTCTAGAATTCCTTCTGGGCAATAACTCTTCCAAGACTGCCTTTCTAGAGAATGTTCTGGTTGCCAAAAGAGACAAGGTGGATCATGCAGCTGGAACTAAGATTTAGAAAAGAGTAACATCCAGAACTAATAAGATTATTTAGTAAATGAGACTTTCTAATAAGGCACAATCTAGAAATGCTTCTTTGGGTAGGGAAGACAAAGGGAATAGATCAGGTACTGAAACTTTCATTTAGGAAAATGATTTTAGGGGTGCCTGGGTGGCTCAGTCGGTTAAGCATCTGCCTTGGGCTCGGGTCGTGATCCCGGGGTTGTGGGATCGAGCCCCGCATCAGGCTCCTTGCTGAGCGGGGAGCTTGCTTCTCCCTCTCCCTCTGCAGCTCCCACTGCTTACTCTCTCTGTCTGTCAAATAAATAAATAAAATCTTAAAAAAAAAAAAGAAAATGACTTTATTAATAATGGCAACAACAAAATACTGAACTCCCATATGACAGTAATTGTAATTCAGATATCCATTGATTTAGAAAATGCATGGTAACAAACAGTTTCATGAATTCAGTAATACTTTCAATGACTGGCAATTTGTCCATTGCAATGACATCTATATACATTTGAAAGATAGATGCTTGCATTTGCGTGAAACACTCTGCTAATTCAATCCATAATCAAAGCTTGGAAAGGTATATGAATTCACAGATTCCTTGCAATAATTCCATGACCCCCTAGAGGAAATGGGAATCCTTGTATAGATTTGGGACAAGATAAACTATTAAAAGTCTCTCTGCTCCCTTCTATTAGAAGCACACTAAATTTACTCAGCCATCAGAAAGGATGAATACCCACCATTTGCACTGACATGGATGGAACTGGAGGGGATTATGCTAAGTGAAATAAATCAAGCAGAGAAAGACAATTATCATGTGGTTTCATTCATATGTGGAACATATGGAATAGCACAGAGGACCATAGGGGAAGGGAGGGAAAACTGAAGGAGAAGAAATCAGAGAGGGAGACAAACCATGAGAGACTATGGACTCTGGGAAACAAACAGGGTTTTAGAAGGGAGAGGATGGGGGGATGGGGTAGCCTGGCAACTAATGAATCATTGAACACTACATCAAAAACTAATGATGTACTGTATGGTGGCTAACTGAACATAATAAAAAAATAAAGTTCAGGAATATAGGAAATAAGTGGGAAAAAAGATAATTTAATCAGAGTTGATGCATGGGGAATGGCACAGTTTCTGATATCAGCAGAATATCAGGAGAATAAGCTTTGGCAGCTAATGTGGTGACAATCATTTTAGTTGCTCTGCAGCTCTCTTCTCATCTAATGAATTAACGACACTGCTCGCTTCTGATAAAGGGGAAAGGAGAAGGTCAGATATAGCCTTGGACTAAGAACTTATCTGAAGTGCTATAGATTTTTTTTTAACTCACAGAAGGCACACTCATCTTAAATGAATAAGCTGTTGATTTGTGAAAACCAGTTTTAAAAAGAAGTGATTATATTTTGAAATCCAGAGGGACCTGGCTTGGAAAACCAAGACAAAGCTTGGAGAACTAGTTAAAGCACAGAGTTCATAAAAATTAAACGTAACATAGGAAGAAATAAAGGACATATATGAGTAGTTTCTGGCATAGAAATGTCAAGAGAAAAAATACCACCATCTTGCTGGGCTACAGGGAGGAGCCTAAAGAGAAAGAAAGAGGGAATATATTTGTCTGCTTGGGCTGCCATAGCAAAAAGCCACAGACTAGGTGGCTTAAACTATAGACCTTCATTTTCTTACAGTCCTGGAGGCTGGAAGTATAAGATCAAGGTGCTAGCAGAGTTGGTTTCTGGTGAGGACCCTTCCTGGCTTGCAGACGGCCACTTTCTCATTGTGTCCTCATATGTCCTATTGGATGATGGCTTCAGTCTTATGAACTCATTTAACCATAATTGCTTCCTTAAAGACCCTATCCCCAAATATAGTCCCTTTAGGGTTCAGGCTTCAACATATGAATCTTGAGGGGATACAGTTCAGACCATAACAAGAGGAGAAGAGAGAAAGAATTCGTTGCAGATGGAGTCCCTCTATATTTCTCATCCAAGAGAAAACCTGAAGTCGGGTGTTGAGGCCATCAGATAATGATTCAAGGATGTAACTGAAGACAGATTAAGCATGTGGGTAATCAATCAATCATGTCTATGTGATGGAGCCCCAGCTCTGGACACAGAGAACTGGGTGAGATTCCCTGGTTGGCAATACTCCATGCACATTGTCAACACACCCATGCTGGGAAAGTAACATGTCCTGATTGCACAGAGAGAGAACAATGGAAACCCCACAGCTGGTACTTACCAGAGTCCACTCTTCCCTTGGCTAATTTTAATCTGTATCCCTTCCTTGTCATACACCATAGCTGTAAGTATAAATGCTTACAGTGAGTTTTGCAAGTCCTTCTAGTGAATTATCAATTTTGAGGGTTGTTTGGGGAACCTTCTGAACTTGTTGGTGTCAAAAGAAAGGGTGGTCTATTGCAGGGACCGTGTGCACCCTTTAACTTCGCATTAGTCTAACTGATGTAGAGGACACCAGAGAATGATACAGATTAGTAGTGGAGGCAGAATTTTCACAATTCAAAATTTTAAGTCTCAAAGAATTGGCTCTTGTGCTTACAAGAGTGTGTTAACTAGAATCTCAATATTTGTGCCTCTGCCATTGTAAAACTTCTGAAATCTCCCTGGTCCCTCAATAAAAAGCAAAAATAAATACAAAACCTTTTTTTCTGTTTACACAGTTGTTGCTAATGTTTGGTCAGACCACCTGGTGTATGTTGGCCAAGGAAGAACAAAGCCAGATTCCTTCTATTGCTTTTCAAGTTCTCCTGGTAAAGGGAGTGGAGACGCATTCCACCTTGAGGTGGAATTTGACACATGAAGTCACTAGCGGCAAGCAGTGGAAGTTATACTTCAAAAATGGGAGAAGAGAGTCCATGTCCTATTTTGAGCTTAGCTTTTATGATAAGATCAAGATAATTATTTAAAGATTATAGTGTTCCATTTATTATAAATTCCAAAATAATTTTAAAATTAGTATTACAGTTGCAACTCCTCCTAGGGAAGAGTTTCAATATATTCTTTTGTTCTCCTTAGAACAGTAATTTTTGTATATCTTTCTCTCCCTAAATTAATGGCCTAATTTTCACATCTCTCCACATTCTAACAAGTTATATATATATATATATATATATATATATATATATATATATATATTCAGACCAGGAATTGGCTAGATATATATATATATATACACATATATACGCTTAGTCTTGTTAAAAGTAAATAATATTAGCATCAGGCTAAATTATGAATTGTGATAGCATAGTTCTGGGTGAAAACCTTTATTTACTCATCTTCCCATGTAGTAATGAAAAACAGTGGAGATAGAAAAATAAGAGACCAGAGATTATTATAATTATAAAAATAAACACCAATAAAATGTATGAAACGTGATAACGGTGGACAGAAGAGTAAGATTTAAGACTTATTAGCTCATGTTTCGTATCAGGGAATGGTAGCCAGTCAGAGTTCAGGTACATAGCTCTGGAAGTGAGTATTAGCCCACTATACTCACTGGTCTTCATCCTATCATTAATCTAAGTTAGACCAAAGATTGACTAAGAGCTGACAGCATTCAAAGATATTATCTATGAAAGACAAGTGCTAGTTATTTTATAATAATAATGGTAATAAAATACTAATAGCTGATGTTGCCAAGCATTGTGCTGTATGCTTTTTTTTTTTTTTTAAGATTTATTTATTTATTTGAGGGAGAGAGAGAGGGCGTGTGTGAGCATGCAGGTGAGGGAGGGGGCAGAGGGAGAGAGGTCTTAAGCAGACTTCACGCTCAGCATGGAGCCTAACACTGGCTGGATCTCACAATCCTGAAATCAATACCTGAACTGAAAGCAAGAGTCCATCACTCAACTGACTGGGCCATCCAGCCCCTGTGCTGTCTGCTTTTTGAGGATTATCTCATTAAATATTTGTCAATTCAAATCAATCTAATGATAGAGCCTGTCCTTTTAAATATGGTGTATACATTCTTAGGATCATGAATAATATTTGATAATGATATCATGATTTAATTTATAAAGCTTTTACTTTTATTATCTCATTCAATTTTTATAGCTTGTCATAAAGACTATCTCTCTCATCATTTAATCTTTGACCTTAGAGATTTTAATTTTTGAATTAGTCTAAGGTTGTAACTGGCAGAGGGGAACTTGAATCCAGATCTTCAAAATCAATTTAAAGTCCATTTTCATTGCATCAGAGCTGTCTTTTCATGTGACTAAAAGTCAGGACAATATTAATTGGTTCAGAATTAGTATAGGTAAAGCTCAAGATGTTTTAAATATGTAAATCAATGAGTTAACAAGTCCCAAATAAATAAGATTCACTAGTCATTGTTCTTATGCTTTCTGAATTTTTCTAATCTTCATTTGGGTCCCCAGTGAAAAGAGTCAATAGGAAAATGGAAACAATCACCTAAACCAGGAATTGGCAAACTTTTTCTGTAATGAACTGGCTAGTTATTATGTTAGGCTTTGTGGACCATTAGGTCCGTTGCAATGGAGACTGGAGACCTAATGGTCCACAAAGCGTGGAGGCAGCACAGATAATATGTAAATGAATTGGCATGACTGTATTCCAATAAAACTTTATTTATAAAATCAGGCAGCTAGCAGCATTCAACTCTCTGTGCATAGTCTGCCAACCCCTCAGAGATAAGAGGCTGAACATAATCTTGAGTGGTCTCAGTTGTGGTCCTTAATCACCCACAGCATGTTCCTGAGAAATGTAACTTTTTTTTACTGCTGTCACGGAAAGACTGAATTCAAATAAAACTTAAATGGCCAAACTTTTGTAATATAAACTACCAATTCTGGGGGGAAAATATCTTATAAATAGAGAGCTAAGTTACTTGGTTTTAAAAATTAAACTTCTGCTACAGAATATGCCCCTAAAAATTAACTAGCACATATTATGTTCAACCTACTTCTCTTTTTGCTTTCTCCTGTGATCTAAATTTTTCTAATGCTTATATTTGCTTTGGCTTGGCATATTCTAAACTGACTTAGTAACCAACCACACTCTGTCCATTTCAATTCTAATCTGGCTCCTCATCAAGACTCTAATGAGCCACTCACATTATTTTTCAGTAACTGCCCTCAAACTCTCCCTGTTTTCAAATTCTCTCTCCCTGACTCATTATCGGCCACTTAAAGGGAGGATGCCCTGCTCTGCAGCCAGGCATAAGAACCACTACATCCCTCAAGATACCATGTGCTGAGTTGTAGTAGATGATATTGTATTTCTTTCTAATGTATAAAGTATCCCATTTCCTCTATTGGACTGTAAGCTAGTTGAGGGCAGGACCTATTCCTATCTTTATATGACAGAGCCCAGGATAGTCTTATTCAATAATTATTTGTTGAATGAATGGTTGGGTTTAATTTAGAGAGACCTTATCAGTGAGGTTTCTCTGATTATAAGGGAATAAAAAAACATGAGATTGTGGATGAGAACAAAAGACAGCAATAGCTAACAGACAAGATGGATTCCCTCATGTCAAAGGAGTGAAACTAAAATGTTAATCAGGCTGAATGACTCTGAGGAATAAAACCAGTCAGCGCAGTCTGAGGTGACAAGCTTGAACAAAATTCAGCAAAACTCGCAGAAAGACCCCGCAACACATCTTACCAGAAGAGCAGCTGCCACATCCTGAAACTGCTACCAGAAATAGCGAACTGTATCCTGCTTGTCACTCTGCTCCTGAAGTTTGCAGTTTGGGACCTGGGTCTGACAAATCTCGATAAAGGGCACAGAACTTGTGGTTTTTACCTATTTTACCCAGAGCCTAAATCTTCCCCTTAGGAGTGTACTTTCAATTTGTAGCCAAAGGCTCAATCTCCCTAGTTTGCTATCTGCACGGCAATAAAGCTGTCCCTTGCCTCTGACCAAATCTTTGCATTCCAGGAATTTTTGTTGACTTGGAGAATGCTTTTAAAAGAATAGACAAGTATTTTAGTATGTTCTATGTCCTCAGCACAGGAAAATGAATTGGGTCAATCAGTGTAGGCACAATTTTATTAAAGGAGTCATAAGAAACATTGATTTGACTCTAAGAAAAAATTTTTTAATGGAATTAGAGTTCTAAGCCTAGAAAAATGCTGAGAATAAAGAATAAACATGATGTGATCCCCATGGTTCTTCCAGGATAATGTTTCTAGGGTAAAATTATATGAAACATTAAGCTGCATTTTCAATTGTTGCTGGATAAGAAGTGTTTATTAAATCACTCAACAAATATTTATTTAAAAGTACTATGCTCCAGAGAATGTTTAGGTATTTAAAAAGATAAATAAGGACAGTATGTTGTGAAGGATACCAAAATATGTCATCCTAAAATATGCCTATTTGGCATATGGATTATTTTGAGCTAAAGTCCACTGAGAAGCTGCAGATGCAAGAAAAGCACAGGGCACAAGTTTTCCTTTTGTAAAGGAACTTTACATTTATAAAAGAAATTTCTATTTGTAAAGGTGCCTCTCTCTCCCCTACTTGGAAGAGGAGGATTCTTAACAACTTTTATCAATGGAGAATACATTGACTGAAATCTGCATAATGAACCTCATTTAAAAACCCTTGTTTTCCATACCTTTCTTAGTTACCTTCCCATAACACAGTCTCCTCCATTCAGAAGCCCCAAAGGCCCTTTCCATTGTTTTAGTGTAAGATGGTAGATAGCCCAAGGTTCAACTACTCCTTTGGGTTACTTATCACTGGGTCCTCCCATGTGTACATGCATGACACACATACTAATTAACTTCTGTTTATTTTTCTTTTGTTAATGTGTCTTTGGCCAGTCTAATTTACAGAGCCACACCTGGAGAACGTAAAATACTTTTTCCTTGTATGTCAGATGGTGACAAGTGCTGTGAAGAAAACAAAGAAAAAAAGTGAAAGGCAGTTTTACAACCTTAAATAAGGCAGTCACAGAAAAAAGCCTCACTGAGAAAGTGTCATTTCACTTAAAGGCAGTAAGCCATGCACATATCTCCAGGCTGAGGGAACACGTGCAAAGAGCCTGAGGCAGCAGCTTGCCTAGAATTTTCAAGGAATAAAAAGGTGCCCAAGGTGGCTGGGATATAGTAAATAAGGAGATAAAATCACAGGCGATGGACTTAGAGAGGTAATGGGCTCTGTAGGTCTTTGTAAAACCTATGACTTTTATTCTGAATCAGATGGAAAGCCTTTGGAGAGTTTGGGAAGAGGAGCGACAGGATCTGATAACATACAAGGTCATTAGGAAGGAGTTATGATGTAAAAGAGTATAGTGGAGTTATGAAGAGAAAGATGAAGGTATGAAATTGTCATATAGCAGAGTGGGAGAGTGAATGAACCAGGATTCCTCAATAGGATCACTGGTGACTGTGTTAGGACAGATCTGCCAGAGGCTATTACAATAATCCATATGAGACATGTGGTAGTTAGGACCAGATTGGTAACACTGGAGGTTATGAGAAATGGTGGGATTCTGTATTTATTTTGAAGGGAGAGCCAACAGGACTTGCTTACAGATAAGATATGGAGTGTGAATGGAAGCCAAGATAATAGCAAGGTGTCTTGTTTTTTGTTTTCACCTAAACAACTGGAAGAATGAAGTTGCCATTTACAGAAATAGGAAAAATGTAAAAATTGCTGGTTGTGAAGGAAGCAGTATATCAGGAAATCATTGTACATATGTGTTGAGGAGAAAAATTTTCCTACACCCTTTTAGGTTCTTTGGCTGGTAAATTGATATAAGACAGATTAACAGGAGAAAAACAAATGTAATTATGTACATACAGACGCCCCATAGGAATATGAGACTGAAAGACAAGTAGGTCTTTCATAAAAGATAAATGGTCTAACACAAATTTTCAAAAAGTGGGGAATACCTGTATTTATACCTAAGTAAAAAAGCATCAGTAGAACTTTGGGACCAGCAAAAGAAAAGGAAGCAGTGTCTGATGTTAGAGAACCTGAGAATTCTAGAGCTGTACTTTGCTGTGAGATTAGCATATTTCAGTTAGTCAAGTCCTCCTCAGAAATATCCAAGCCCTTTTGCCTTGTTCCTAGCTAAGACAGCCACATTCTGATTAATATTTGCTAACATAGGTGCTTTGAGTAGTATAATTGATCATTTTGGTCACTGAGAAAAGATTACCAGCCCCACTATAAAAGAAGTAATTGCATTTTGGTTTACATGTAAGTCTGGAGTGAGGTTGGGTTAGCATTAGTCCATTGATCAGAGACTGGCTATCAACGGGTACTGAAAAGTCTAGCTTTAGAGCATGAAATGCTAAGGATCAGATGCTAGAGTCTGATAGTATCACCAGGCTCACCTCGCCCAGTGAGACCTTACAGGCAGTCACCCTCTCCTGATGACTCACCTTCAATTTCTCCCTTGTGGCTTTTTTCCTACATATAACTTCCTTCCACACCTTTATAACTACTAGGTTAGTTATTAAGCCACAGAGCATTCTGTGAGAGAAGTAGACCACAATTTTTAGTAAATACTTAATACATGTGTGTGGATAAATGAATTAATAATTAATTTCTTGTTGGAAGATAGAAATTAAGAGAAAGGTCACACAGAAAGCCAAACACCAAGGCATGACTCAATGATTTTATATTCATGGCCTTTATTATGGGTTTCCCCATCCCTCCATCAGTAGAATGGCACATCAAAGGCACATTCTTATAAACCCTACCAGAATGTATCTCATGTTTAATGCATTCAAGAGACCCCCAAATACACATTTAAACTTAATTGTTGATTCTGAATCATTTTCCCCCAGTCCTATGCTGCTTAATGATGACTAGTTAGAATACTTAAGAATGCATAAAGCAATTTCTTCCAAGAAATGGAATTAGGTTATCCAACAATTATTCTTAGGAATTTTTTCATTTTAATGTTTGCTGCTGAACCTAAGAGAGGAAACTAGGTACCTTGCTTTTGTTTTGTTTATTTCCAAAATTTACTGACTCTGAAATTTATTAATTGAGATATGACAAAAGAATAAGATATATACCACTAAGCCCACAGTTATTATGTCATCAGTCTTTTAATTTCATGAAAGCATAAAAATATAAAATGTCTCTTCTCTAAGTGTTCTAAAAATTGTGAAGAAGTATATTTAAAGTAAACTTTAGAACACATTTACTATCATGCCTTATAATTTAAATATTTTTATATTTTTCATACTTATTTTAGAAGCACTCACTTATATTTGGACAATGATGAAAAATTTGCATTTATAAAAACGAAGATAAATCAATACAGAAATGAGTAAGGTTATTTGACAATAGCAAGATCCAGCTTGTATTTTAAGATGACAGTTTACTCAAAGAGAAGGATGTTTTAAGGTGAATGGGACCTCGTTATATTGTTCAAATACATATTAGGTCTGATCTTTCCTTGATTTGCCACAGAAGTCTAAATACTTGTTCATGAAATGGTCTAAAATTTTTCAAGATGTTTGAGGAGTTGTATAAGATTCATATGTTCAAGTAATCTTCAAATAGACATTCTCTAAACCATATAATGTTCAAGAAATTATGAGAATATTACTGCATTCTAATTTCATTTTTTTTTAAATAAAGATTTTCTTTGTTATTTTCCAGGATAAAATGAAAATATATTTTAATTATATTTCTCTTCATTTCCAATCTCCTCCCTAGATTTTAGATGAGGGCTAAATTAAATTAAATTATGGTGTTTTGGTTTCAAGTATAATCATATTTATGAACCATAGACTTAATAATGTGTTTTACTTAGAATGGTATTTTCTAATTGTTAAGAAAATTTTAAATTGTGTAACAAAATTTTACTGAAAAGGACCTTTGGATCTATTTCAATTTCCTTTATGTAAGAGACAAGGAAACAAAATCTCATAGAAGTGTAGCAAATTAGTCCATGTCACACTAACTAAAGTTAGTAACAGTTTGATGATTAAATTTAGATTGTTTGACTCCAAGTATTATTTCATCATAGCGTATTTGTAAAAATATACTCTTTAATTTCCAAATATAGGATATTATGAGATATTTAATTTTCCTTACAAATTCTTAACTGTTACGGCAAGGAGTTTCTTTACCATTTTCACCATCAGAAACCATTTAGTGAACTGTATTTGATGAGTTATTATGTTGCCTATATTACAAGGTTTCTGGAAGAGACAGGTTCCAGGTTCTAGGGATCACTACTCAAAATGCCTTTTATGGGTACTATTCTTTAACAGTGGAATTAACTCATTCAGCCTCAACAGGCTGAAATAGATGAACAACAGAATATTAAACTGATTATTGTGTAGGCTTGGTCACTAGAAGTGTTCCAAGCATGGTTAGAAGTTGGCCATGGAGCTGAACTACGTGTGTTCTAGCCTGACCTTGGGGATCTTAGGCAAGTTATAGAGCATTTTTGTGTCTCAGTTTCCTCATCTTAAAAATGGGGTAATAGCGGGGCGCCTGGGTGGCTCAGACGGTTAAGCGTCTGCCTTCGGCTCAGGTCATGATCCCAGGGTCCTGGGATCGAGTCCCGCATCGGGCTCCCTGCTCCTTGGGAGCCTGCTTCTCCCTCTGCTTCTCTCTCTCTCTCCCTCTGTCTCTCATGAATAAATAAATAAAATCTTTAAAAAAAAAGACTTTAAAAAAAAATGGGGTAATAGGAGTAGCTACCTCATAGTAATTCCATAAATGACTATAAGTAAATATATGTAAATGACTTAGGCTAATCTCTGTGTTGGGTATAGTGTAAGTGCTTAGCAAATGTTAACACTATTATTATTATCTTATTTTTTTAAAGATTTATTTTATTTTATTTTATTTTAAGATTTATTTATCCATTTTAAAGAGAGAGAGAGAGCAGGAGCAGGAGGGGCAGAGAGAGAGGGAGAGAGAATCCCAAGCACACTCCGTGCTGAGCACAGAGTCCTTCCCAGGACTCTATCTCACAACCCTGAGATCACAACCTTAGCCAAAGCCAAGAGTCAGATGCCCAGCTGACTATGCCACCCAGATGCCCCTATTATCTAACTTTTATTGCAAAAATTCATAGGTAAATCATCTACTCTCTATAGAAAATCCACCCCACCCCTATTCATAGAAAAATCATAGCCTTTCGGGCAAATAGCTTTTAAGAATTAGAGTTCAGAAACTGTAAAAAGAAAAATATAAAATTATCCCTGTTCAGCTGTATGAATATAAAGTTATAGATACCAAGCCTTTTGCACCATGAAACAGAATATACAAAATGAAACATATTTATTTCCTTTCTCAAAGTAATTGTTCTAGATATAATTTGTTTCTACTGACCTGTATCATGGGTCCCAAGTAAGTAGTTTACTATAAAGCTAAATGCTACAATATGCATTAGTAAGAGAATTTTTATTTAAAAAAAAAAGGTATGGGCTTAACCCAGAGTGATAACGTTTTTTAAACATATCCCACGTAATCTCATTAGTTGTCCATTCAAAACTGATCTGGTCATGTCCATTTGGTTGAAGTAAGAGACAATTTCCTCTGTAAGCTAACACATACTCTGAACAAACAGACTAAATGTAACTTTAAAATGTTGAATTGTCACTAAACGGTTGGGTTTTTCATTATAATTCTAGCTTTTTTGTTGAAATAGGAGTAATAGGAGGATCTTGACTTTAGAAAAAAAGGAAAAGATTGTTGAATTAGACAGTTGTGCATAAGATGATGAATAATTACAAAATGAAAACACTAAATCAGATACTGTATTAGAGGTAGGTTAATGGGTAAAGTTATCCAAAATTAATAGAAAGAGGGGAAATATGTTTGTATATCCAAATGAGAGTAGGTTTTAAATTGAGAGAGATTCTTGGGTGGCTCAGTCAATTAAGCATCTGTTTTTGGCTCAGGTCATGATCTCAGGGTCCTGGGATTGAGCCTGTGTCAGGCTCCCTGCTCAGCAGGGAGTCTGCTTGTCCCTCTCCCTCTGCCACTCCCCCCCAACCCCCGCTTGTGTTCACTCTCTCTCTCTCCTCTCAAATAAATCTTAAAAAATATAATACCCACCTGTAACAACAATAACAAGTTGAAATTTACAAAGTTGATTTGAGGATGCGCTCAATGCTCCAAATTATTAGTACAAATTCCATATAATGCACATTAAGTCCACAGACTTAATCTTATCAGTGCTTAGTTTATCTAACTTGGAAGAGTCAACATACTGATCTAATTCACAGGAGACTGATAGATAAGCAAGAATGCTAAGTACATGCTCTGGATGAAAACTTACTTGGGTTCAAATCCCATCTCCACAACTTGTTTGTATTACATTTGAAAAGGTTATCAAATCTGCTTGAGTTTCTATTTCCCAACTGTGATATGGAGATAATAATGGCTAATTTACAGAACTGCTATGAGGATTACATGAAATGACACAATAACAAGAGGCAGAAGAGCATAGTGACAGAGAGCAAGAACTCTGGAGCCAGACTTGCCTCTCCTACTGACTAGCTGTGTGACCTTGGGTAAATCACCTACATTTTTTAAGGCTCAGTTTATGCAACCAGAAAGGGTAAATAATAATAGCTCCTTTCTCAACAAGTTGTTTTGAGGATTAAACCAATGACATGTGCAAAGTGCTTAGAATAGTGTGCCTGGTACATACAAGGTTCTCTCTCCCTCTCCTTCTGCCCCTCCACCTGTTGGCATGTACCCTCTCTCTTTTCTCTCTCTCTTTCTCTCTCTCTCACACAACTAACTAACTAACTAAATAAATAAATAAAAAAGTGGAAGTCTATCTGTTGACTGCAGGACACAAGAACCTACATTTCTAATGCACTACCACAGTGATAGAGAAGACTGTGGAAGAGCAAACTGGAAAGGATGCAGATATTTTAGAAAATAAGTTTTCTAAACGATTCTTACAAAAAAATCTCAATACCTTACTTGCGTAAAAACCACTGCTATAAAGACATGATCATTATCATTCATTGGGTTGTTTGAATAGTATATAGTTCATGGGCTTTGAGATCAGTTAGACGAGGATTGGGATCAACTCACTATTAGTAGCCCAGAAAGTGGTACCACTACAATAAGAAATAAAGCTGTCAAGGATATCTGGATAATCTAGGTACTTTCTCCAGTATAAACTACACAGAAATCATGTTGAAACATAGGAGGTTGCACGGTGCACTTGGGTTCAGAACCTGGGGAACTGTTTGGAAGAATCAAAGTTTTTATGTCCCCATTAGAATGGAAGCTCTGTGAAGCCAGAGTCTGTTTTGTTTTGTTTTTTCCCACTGTTGCATTTGAAGAACCTGAACAGAGACTGAAACATAGTAGGTATTCAATAAATTACTTTTTTAATAAAGATTTTATTTATTATTTGAGAGAGAGAGAGAGCATGAGTGGGGGGAGGGGTAGAAGGAGAGGGAGAGAGAGCATCCCAAGCAGACTCCCCGCTGAGCGCAGAGCCCAGTGTGGGGCTGGATCCCAGGACCCTGAGATCATAACCTGAGCCAAAGTCAGACGCTTAACTGACTGAGCCACCCAGGTGCCCCTCAATAAATTACTTTGACTGAATAAATAAATGAATAAAAGGATATGGACAGATTTTACTTTTGGATCAGCGTAACTTCTTCCCTGGAAAATGCTTGGATAGACACTGCCAGTGTCTTTTTACTACAATTTTTTTGATTCCATTGCTATCCTCACTCTCTTCTGATTGAGATATTCTTCATTTAAATATTCTAATATATTCAAACTTAATAGTATTTTACTTGCCCTGGTATTTATTCAATATATTTAAGAAGAGCTCGCAAGTGTGTACCATGATCAGTTCTCAATTGTATAATTTAACCCTCAGAACACAAACTTAATTGTAAGTTTTTTAGAGGGATGAGGGTAGGAAAATTGCCTTTAAACTAATTTATAAAATGTTCTACCCTCAACAGGATGAACTGATCTTTTTTTTCTGGTTGTACATTATTTGTATATCTTTAGTTATGTCTTGAAAAATATCAGTAAGGTTTTTTTTTAAAGATTTTATTTATTTATTTGACAGAGAGAGACATAGTGAGAGAGGGAACACAAGCAGGGGGAGTGGGAGAGGGAGAAGCAGGCTTCCCGCAGAGTGGGGAGGCCGATGCGGGGCTCGATCCCAGGACTCTGGGATCATGACCTGAGCCGAAGGCAGATGCTAAACGCCTGAGCCACCCAGGCGCCCCTATCAGTAAGTTTCTAAATGCAAATTCTTTCACATTTTTTTCTAAAACTGTCATTTACAAAGTGGGCTACACTTTATCTTGCCACTTAAAAATATGTAACAAAAGAGGAGTTTCTCATTTTAAGCATAGTAAAATTTGTGACAAAATTATGTTACAAAAAAACTGATATAAAGAAACATTTCAATTAAGATTTTCCAAGATAATAATAAATATGTAGCCAGATCATTTTGTTATTAATCTTTAACTTGAAATGTAGTGAGGTTGAGTCTGCCAATATCTGAGAGCAAATTAACAGGTCAGTAACAATGTGGGGGAAGGGAACTCTTCATAACTCAATTATGAAAGGCTAACACAGGGCTAATATGTGGCTGCAAGCAAGGCAATCAAATAGCAATGTAGTTATTGAAGGGGAAGCCCTGAAGCCTACATAACTGATTCATATTTATAAGTCTATATTTAACACTGTTTATGGAAGCAATGAATCAAAGGAAAACCAATGTTATTTAAATTTGAAACTGCATGCCAGTGGCTTTTAGGCATCAAATTTGGAAAGTACCCAAACAAGGACATTTCAGATTCCCAGCTCTAGAGAAACTAACTTGGAAATGATTTTGTGATGTGTTGTGGAAGGCTGCTCAAGGTTGAAAAAGCTCTTCTGTAGACACATTAGACTGCCACTGAATGTTCCACCATGTAATGGAAAGAGGGATCATCTGACGAACGCTGAATATTTACTACACTTCAAATAGTCACCAGAACACTGAACCTGGTTATGCTGCCTAGACTGGAATTTAAGAATATTCACTAGGAGCCTATGGAGTGGCAGGCAATGCATTAAGTTCTTTGGCATGAAAAGTGAATCAGACTCTGACATTGCCCTCAAGAAGCTTGCACTCTGATAAGGTGGATGACATACATGCTCATTAAAATAACAACAAACATTGAACACTGGGTCATAAGTACAAGGTCCGTGTGACAAACTGTGTGCGTTCTAAGGAGAGAGATTATTTGGAGTGAGGTACAGTAGAATCAGAAAAGAGTCCTTAGGGGGATGGCAAGGAATGAAATGCAGAATGGACTTAGAAAAATATCAAGAAGGGACAGCAATCTTCAATGAAGCTAAGTAGTCAACTTATCAGATATATGCTTTGCAAATATTTTATACCAATCTGTGGCTTAATCTTTTCATTTCT
Organism: Leptonychotes weddellii; assembly: GCF_054177405.1. NCBI lineage: Eukaryota > Metazoa > Chordata > Mammalia > Carnivora > Phocidae > Leptonychotes > Leptonychotes weddellii. The sequence goes on along the minus strand of NC_138373.1, from coordinate 112,162,322 downwards.
CTCACTAATGTTTTATAGTTTTCAGGATACATGGCTTCTCCATTTTTTGTCAGATTTATCCATCCCTAAATGTTTCATATTTTTTTTCTTTAGTTGCACTAATCACATTTCAAATGCACGACAGCCATATGTGGTTAGTAGCTGGCTTATTGGACTATACAAATATTAAGACATTTCATCATTGCAGACTATTTTTTGGACAGTTCCACCCCAGGTATACATATTTGTATGCACTTTTCTGTGTATGTATTCCACACATACACACACACACCACTGAAAAACTCTATTTCGTGGTATTTTTAACATGGCTTTGTAAAAGAGATTATATGAAATTAGATGTTTTCAAAACAAAACAAAAGCAAAACAAATCTTCCAGTTTTCCTGTTTTGGGTCACTCGGTTATTTTTTAAATGTATGCACCTCCTTAGCTTAAGCAGAAAATCAAATTGTTTTAAAAGATTCAAGGGAGGGCGCCTGGGTGGCTCAGTTGGTTAAGCGACTGCCTTCGGCTCAGGTCATGATCCTGGAGTCCCGGGGTCGAGTCCCGCATCGGGCTCCCTGCTCGGCAGGGAGTCTGCTTCTCCCTCTGACCCTCTTCCCTCTCGTGCTCTCTGTCTCTCATTCTCTCTCTCAAATAAATAAATAAAATCTTTAAAAAAAAAAAAGATTCAAGGGATTTTTTGATAATTAAACTAAAAGGGATGATCCCTGTTTATGTTTTATTTATTCATTTGAGAGAGAGAGAGAGGGTACACACAAGCAGGGGGAGGGGCAGAGGAAGAGGGAGAACCCCAATGTGGGGCTCGATCCTAGGACCCCAGGATCATGACCTGAGCTGAAGGCAGACACTTAAACCGACTGAGCCATTCAGGAACCAATCCCTGCTTATATTTTTAAAGCAGTTAACCCAAAGTCATCACACTGCTACATAGGCTAGACATAACGAGAAAAAGGATTACTAATGTAGTAAATATTTTTGAGATATTGAGAATACCCACTTAATATTCAGTGATATAAAGAATAATCATACATAAAAATAACACATCTTTTTTATAGCAAAAGATACTTTTGCTATACCTTTCGGAATTTCTTACTAATTCATTCTTTTCCTCATACAACTCCAATATCTAATACCTTCTTTCTGCTTCCCTTCCCTTCTGGGAAGGGAAGTACCCAGAGATTATCAGGGAATAATCTCTGCATACTTTCCTTAGCACCTGCCTCTCTACTGACTCTGGTTGAATTTTAACAGGTTACTGCTAACAAGCAACAAAAATCACTCACCCAGAATTTCCATAAAACCCAAACCTACTTCTTATGCAAAACTATCCAGCTTTAATCATTTTTAAGAGATAAATTTAATAAGCCACACTAATTGACTACCTTTGTGTTATTTTTGCCCTTTGAACTAAATAGAGTGGACTGAAATTGTGAAAACAGGTTTTTTTTTTTTTCTTACTAAATCTTTCACATGGATGGTGTAATGGCACAGTCCTTATTCACACAAAGGAATGGATGAATGAAGAAAAGAAGAACCTGGTCAATCCAATGCTTCATACTCCTCCACAACATTCCCAGGCTCTCATTAAACGTCCACCAAGGACAGAGAATTCTCTGCCTCCTGAGAAAGGCAGTTCACTTTTGCACACTCTGGCTGCCATAGATAGCTCCTGAAATTATTCTCCTTATGCTTTTCAACTCCACGGTTCTAGCATATTTCTCTAGGTTCACAAAGGACAAACCCAATCCTCCCTGCCCCGATATGCTTCAAATATTTGAAAGTAAAGTGTAAAATGCTCTGTCTGCCCTCTTTCACACACACACACACACACACATGCACACACACACAGGTAGGTGTACATGCACACTTGACTACCAAATCTTTTCTTTTTGTTAAACATTCCAATTGTCTTCACCCTTTCTTCAAATGATAGATTCCATTTCTTTCACTATCCTCTGAACACAGGTTTATCATGAATCTTTAAAACTGGAGGGCACAGTGATGAAACAATTCTGGAAACCATTGATTTGGAGCAGGTGAAGGCAAGATTATCTTCCCTTTCATTGTCAACTCTGCCTTTACATTACACTGGCTCTCATTTTGAGATCACATTAGCCTTTTTGGCTCCCACATCATGGTTCTGACAGACACTCCAGAGAGAGAGCTCTCTGACCCATATTCTCCTGAGGTTACCTTCTATTCAGTTCTCTTCAAAAGCACAAAAAAGATTTGCAGGCTCACTCAGAGCCCTGTCAACTAAAACTCTCCAGTCTTTCTCACAAGAACTGTGGTGAAACCATGCCTCCCTCATCTGTACTTACTGAACTACAGAAATTAGGGCCATTTAAGAAAACTGGGGTCCAGAAAGAGGAAGGGAACTGCTAATTGCCACATAGCCAGATATCCACAGAGCTGGGGTTAGAAGAGCAAAGAATCCCTCACTCCTGGTATGGCATTCTTTCCACATACACCATCTGGCTATAGTTTGAACTGGTGGAAGGCCTACATTTACTCCTATTACACTTTTTCATGGGAAGTTTATCCTTACCAGAGTCATTTGGGTACATATTTTTTATAAATGTAGTTAAAATTTCCCAAACTTAAAATGTAGTCCCCCAAACACTAACTCATTTGAGTCACACTTTGTAGTTTACAGACCACTTGCTCATCTGTCATTATTTATTGCCTTGGGTTCCTTCCCAACTCATCTTAATTGCAGTTTTTATAAGAATTTCATCCATGTCCACACCCAAATCATTATTAAAACTACTGAGCTGGATAAAATCAAGACACCTCTGGACAAAATTTTAAGTAGACAATAGAGTATTGTTAACTATCGGTACTATGTTGCAAAGCAGATCTCTAGAACTTATTCATCTTGTATAACTGAAACTTTATACCCATTGGACAGCAACTCCCCATTTTCTCCACCTCCAAGCCCCTTCTAACCACCATTCTAACTCTCTGCTTCTATGAATTTGACTACTTTAGATTCCTCATATATGTGGTGTCATGTATTATTTGTCCTTCTGTATCTGGCTTATTTCATTTAGCATAATGTCCTCCAGGTTCATCCATGTTATTATATATGGCAGCATTTCCTTCTTTTCTAAGGCTGAATAATATTCCATTGAATCTGTTGATGGACATTAGATTGCTTCCATACATTGATTACTGCAGATAATTGTGAAATGGACATGGGAGTACAGATATCTCTTCAAGATCCTGATTTCAATTCTTTTATGTATATACCCAAAAGTGGGATTGCTGGATGGTATGGTAGTTCCATTTTTAGTGTTTGAGGAAACTCCATGCTGTTTTCCACAGCTGTAGCACCATTTTTTAATTCTACCACCAATGTATAAAGGTTCCAGTTTCTCCATATTCTCACCAACACTTGTTATCTTTGTTTTTTTTTTGAAGAAAAACCAATGAACTTTCCATTTAAAAGTTCTGCCATCAGGGAGCCTATAGATTAAAAGAAACTTAAGAGACATTAGCCAACTATAAATATGTAACTTATTTGAATCCTGATTTAAATAAACTATAAGAAATTAATAACATTAATTAAATATATGAATATTTTAACATTGGATTTTTCATGATGTTAAGACATTATTGCTAGTTTTTGGTGTAATATGCTTTATGTTTGGGTATTTTTTAGTAAGCATCATTAAAGATGTGAATTTAAAAAAAAAGATGTGAATTTATAGGATCTGATTGGAAATAATATAGAAAGTATATAGATATAGAGATAGAGATAAAAAAAGATTGCCCATGAATTTATAGATAGTGAAGCTGGGTCATTACAGCTAAGTGAGGATTCACTACACTCTTCTGTTTTTGTAGGTGTTTAAAATTTTCCATTAAAAAAGTTAAATAAAATCCTGCCAGTTGAATCTTTTCCAATTCTGTCTTTTTTAATTTGTTTTTTTTCTTTAATAATAACCATTTTTTTAAAGCACAACCTGTTTTATCAGATTCCCTCCATTAGTAATATGAATCCTGGCTTAACTTCCCAGCGAATTAAGTCATCTTAGCTTACAACCCAAATATTTTGCCTTGGAAAACCCTTAATATTTCCTTGATACATTTCAAAATACAAACATCTGTCCTGATTTTTCTGGTGACTTTCAGAGAACTAGCACAAGGTTCTTACTGTAAAGCTCATTATTCAGATGTGTGTATCCACACTTGCATCTAAATTTTAACTTCTTTTGGTGGGTGTACAGAGCTGAAAGAAGTGTGCACCCTTACTTTTAATTTGCTTGCTGCCCTTGATCACTTTGAGCACTTTCCTTGGGGAAACTGCTTGAACAGTTCCAACATGAATCAAGACAAAACTGTTTGTAGCCTATTGAGAGGTAGACACCATAAAAGGCAAGGACCTGGTGGTAGCCACAGCTTCGAATTTTGAAATCAGTTCCTACTTTTCTGCCAGCAGGATCTTTCAGCCCAAGTCAAGTAGCTTTGTAGCCCTTAAAAAGAATCTGTAGATGACTGATATCCTTCAGAATATTTTTTCAAATGACTTCTCAGTTACTTCAAATATATGTTGGAAGAAGGTGAGCAGTAATCAGAAAGGCTGAGAGTAGGAAAGGAGAGCATTACTAGAACATAATGTTCACTATTTTATTTTAAACTAATATGGTAGGTTTCAAGGTCATCTTCCAAGATTGCACAAAATTTATTCATGTACTTTGTTTCTTATCACTAAATGCTTCTGAATTTATAAATGCCCTGTAACTCCAAAGATGTCCGTTCAATCATCTTTGACTAAGAATCATTTGGAGATTGAAGTTAATTCAGGTGGCAAAAAACTATTCAATTATCTCTCAGTATAACTTTGTAAATATTCCTTTTGTCACCAAATACCAAATTGTACACTTTCTTTTTCTTAAACACACACACACACCCCAAAACTTAAAAGCAAAAACTAAATAAAACTAATTGTGAGTTTCAGGTATGTGAGTACTGGGTTTTAAAAATAAAAATATAATCGGGTTGCCTGGGTAGCTCAGTCAGTTTAATGTCTGCCTTCGGCTCAGGTCATGATCCCAGGGTCCTGGGATGGAGCCCCGTATTGGGCTCCCTGCTTGGTGGAGAGCCTGCTTCTCCCTCTGTCTGCCACTCTGCCTACTTGTGCTCTTTCTCTCTCTTTGTGTCAAATAAATGAATAAAATATTAAAAAATAAATAAAAATATAATCAAGAATTTTTAGCCATTTAGAGACTAAAATAGGCCAGAGAGACACAGGTACTGAAATTATGTTTCACCTCTGGAAACCAAAGGTTCAAATTTGCATAATCATTAACTTTACCTATTTCTGGTCTTAGCTAGTCCTTTGAAATAACCATTTTGTTTGATATGGGCTCCAAATTATGTTTGGGCAACAAGTGTGATAAATGTTTACCCTAACACGACACCAACCTTACCCAGTACAAGCTTTCATAACCTTCAATGACCTGATTCATTCAAAAGTATGCTTCTTGTTGAGAGTGCTTTAATGTTTCCATCACTATTTGCACTTTCCGTACTAATTTAAAACCATGTGAACTTTATATTAAGCATTAAACATGATTTCAAAATAGAGCACAAAGATTTTTTTTTTGTCAATCTTAATCTGTACCACATTTTAGTTTGTTGTGGATGTTTTTGAAATTATTGATCTACTTTTCTGTGTACCCTACGGTCTTGGTGAAGTTTGTCCTTACAAACTGTTTATTGCGCCATGCACGGCTCTGATTTTGAAATTCCAATTTTGAAAGCTTTATTTATTCCGAGGCTAATCTGGTGGTCATTAGGAGCAAAATTTGTTTCTTCTCCTGTGAGGTCATGGAAGAGAAGACATCAAAATGCATTCCTTTCTCAGGAGGCTATCCAGATTGGATGGCTTTGGAGCATTCGGGAAAACAAAACAAAATCAGGAACAAACTTGACTCCTAGTTGGTTTTTGCTCATCCTGCGGCACTGCCCTTTATATCCCAGGTTGACGCCTCAGGAACGTTACGCAGTCAATGTAACATAAATCACTCAGCTTGAAGAAACGGATTACCTACCACTGAATTTTGGAGTTCAGCTGGCAAGTCATAGCATACCCCACATTCCACTGCTATGACAGGGGCCAAGGCTTGTCCAGATTTCTGGACTCCACTGTTGTCATAAGCAAGAAGTCCTCTGGGTCCATCCACCTGATAGTAAGAAAACTGGGGAACTCTCAAGGGAATCCTGGAAAGAGCTCACTGTGGGTCTCGTTGACTTCCACATTCACAGCAATATCACTTTGCAGACATCTATTGATAATGCCATTTTTAAGTATTAAGTATTAAGCACTTGGTGCTCCATGACATTCGGTGTTTTACAGCCAAGAAGATGTATTTGTTCAAGCTCATCCTGATATATTGCAGACAAGGCAGTAAGTTATTTCTTTTTATTATGCAATGAAAATATTCAAATGGTTAAAAATATTTAAAGAGCTTAAAATAATATATAATGAAAAATGAGTCTTCCTGTACCTATTTTGAAATTCCTATGTAATAAGCATAGATAGATAGAGTAGATATAGCCACATCTGTAAATATGTATAATAAAGCTTATTCATACAAAGGGATATTCGAAAGCCATTAAAAAGAATAAAGTTGATCTCTAGATGCTGACGGGTAAATTGTATCTAGGAAATATTAGTATATTGTATAAATGCTTTTTTCACCTTATTATTTTTTTTACAAATTCCTATGTATAAGTATACTTTATTTTTTTAAGATTTATTTATTTATTTGAGAGAGAGAGGGTGCAAGCACGGGGGGGAGGGGCAAATAGAGAGGGAGAGAGAATCCCAAGCAGACTCCACACTGAGCTCAGAGCCCCACATGGGGCTGGATCTCAAGACCGAGATCACAACCCTGAGCCGAAACCAAGTGTTGGATGCTTAACACCTCCCAGGAGCCACTCTAATTTATTTAACCAATTTTATTTTGATGACATTCAGGTCTTCCTAATATTCTACAGTTAACATTCTTGTACAATATCTTCGTAGTATGCTCATAGATTATTGGTTTCTGGAAGCTGAATTACTGGATCTAAGAGCAGAGAATTTTGGTAGATGGACCAGTATGCTCTCCAAGGAGATCTTATGAACAGTGTATGAGTAGGTCAGATTTTCTACATCTTGCTGGCAATTGGTATTATCAAATGTTTTCATTTTTTAGAGAAACACATTATTTACTAGTATTTTTTTAAGGACTGTGTTAGAAAAACATTTAATATATTTACACACCATTTGTATTTGGTGTGAACTCACCTTTTGCCCATTTCTCCATCTGGTTGTTTATATTTATTGATTGATTTATAAAGCACTTTACTTTTCATATGTTAAGGAAATTTGCTTATGGTTCTACTTACTTTATGGCTTTTTTTTTTTCCCTTAAGGATCAAACAGAAAATTTTAATTATCAGGTGGTCAAATTTGTCCATCTTATTTTCTGTGGTTTCTAAGTTTTTATGTCTTGCTCAGAAAGGCCTTCTCCAATCCAGCATTATGAAAATATTTACCTGTTTTAATAATTTTATAATGTCATATTTTTCTTTAATATTTGAGTCACATTTTTTCTTTAATATTCTTAAATATTTGAGAAATACTTAATATTTCTTTAATATTTCCATAACATGGAAAATGTTATATATAAGGAATTTAGATCAGTTTTATTTTTTCTAAATGGCTAGCTTTTTGCTCCCACAACTTTTATTGACGATTTTATCTGTTACAACATTGATATGAGGTTCCACCCTTATCATATACCAAATTCCAAAATGAATTTGTCTTCATTCCTGAACTTTCTATTTTATTCCATTGATCAAATTAATTTTCATGAACTTGAACAAAATATTTTCTAATGAACACTTGAATGTCCTTTATATCGCTGGCTGTTTCATTTATCAATTGCTATCCAATAAGTAATTTCAAAGCTTAATGGGTTAAAACAACAGTTTATTATTTATCATGATTCTGTGGGTTGGCAATCTGGGGGTCTTCCCTGGGATCAATCCTGTGGCTGAAGTCATCTGACAGCTCAACAGGGAGTAGAGGCTCCAGATGGATGTACTCACACATCTGGCAAATGGCGCTGGCTGTCTGGTGAAAAATCATGGTTCATTCTCCTCTTGTGGCTTTTCATTCCCCAAAAAGTTCTCCTGGTTTTCCTCATATCCCGGTAGTCTGAGTTCCAAGAAGCCAAGCCACAAAGCACAAGCACTTATCAGGTTTCTGTCCCCCCACACTCCCCACCACACACATTTACTAATGTTCCATTGGACAGAACATGTCATATGGCCTAACTCAAAAGCCATGTTTGCTGGGACTTAGACTGCTCCACTGATGGGAGAAGTGGCTAAGAATCTGTGGACTTTTAATCGTCACACTGTCTAGTAACTCAATTTCATTTCTAATTTTGTATGTTTTTGCTTTCTTTCCTTTATTCTCGATTGAGATTACTTGTGGTTTATGTATTTGATTGTCTCAGGGATTTTCTCTCCAGACAACTGCCTTGAGTAAATTTGTTCAGTCTAAATTTATGTATGTGTGGTCTGCATGCAATATATATTTGTATTTTTCTTATTACATATTTATATATTTTATTTATGTGAAATTATATGTATATATAATATACATATTCTCCCCTCTAAGAGCACTGCTTTGGTTTGATTCTCTTGATCCTACTTTCACTCTCATTATTTTTTAAATATTCTGTAATTGCAATTCTGATTTTATATTTTGCATTGTGTTAGTTAGAAGAAACTCAATTTTTGTATGTTTATTATAAATTTTTTTATAATCAGAGACTGAACTTTGGAATACATTGAAATTTTAGCAATTATTAAGCTATTAATTGTGGCCTAATTTATGACCCATTTTTATAAATTGGAAACATAATGAATAAAAAAGGGTGATTCTGTATTTTTAGGTTATAGCCTTTAATGTGTATGTGTGTGCAGTTGATAAGGGAAATTTTATAATGTCTATATATGTAGACAAATATAGACATATTTGCCTATGTAATGTTTTTAATGTTTTGATATTTTAGAGATGCAAGTGTGAGTAATTCATAAGGGAATTTGTATACATACAATATTGGTCATAAATAAACTAGTCCACAAAGATTCCTCAATTTCTAAATTAATACAGTACAAAGTATAACTTTAGTAAAAATATGATACAAAAAAATAAATCTAAACCACTGTGTTATAATTAAGTTGCATAAGCCTGATTCACAATTAAGGTCTATAGGCATCAACTAATTTAGAGTCAGTTAGGGGAGAGAGCCTCAGTATAAAGAGGTGACTGCAAGGGGAACCCAAGATCCATAAAGGATTTTTTTTCCCCGTGGGTCCCCTTAGCAAAATATTTCCTTTGTATTGTTAATTATCCAGAACAGAAATTCTTCAGAAAGAGAAAAATACAAAGAAACAACTTCTATGTATGAGTTCTAAGTTAATTTATCCTTCATTAATCAAGAATCATTTATTTACACCTTTCGACCTAATAATTCCACTTTTAGGCTCTTTCAGGATCATCACTTAGATCACCAGTCATAAAGATTTGTGTTTGGTGTTACTCACTGCAGCACTATTTGTAATAGAGGAAATTTAATGATAGGGAAAATTTTAGTAAATTATAGTCATTTATACAATGACATTCTACAGCAATTATAAATCATGTTATCAATGACTAAGGACAATAGGAGTGTTTCGGATATTACACCAAAGTGAAAAAAGTTACACAGTGTGATCTCAATTTTGTAAGAGAAAAATATATATGCACCAAAAAGGACTAAAAAGAAAAATATTAAAATGTGATATTTGCTATGTCTAGATGATGGGCTTATGGGTGATTTCTATTTTCTCATACTTTTCAGTCTTTCTCCACTTTTATACAATGATGATATATTATTTTTCACTTTTACCAGAATTAAAATCAAGGGGGTTATTTAGTTTATTTTAGGGAGAAGGGAAAATCATTTGCTCTATTCCCTCAATTCTTGATACTTCTTTGCCAGCGGAAAAAAATGGTCTTAATGTAAAGTCCATGTTTGCATTAGGAATATGAAATTTTCCCATCTATTTACGCCTTAAAATAAGGTCTCCAGAGTAACATACAATAATGAAGTAAAACCAGTTGTTGAGAAGTTACCTGGATTGTCTTCACAACAATGCAGTGAAGTAAGTATTGTTATTAGCTTCATTTTACAGAAAAGGAAATTAAGGCACAGAGTGGATTCAGTAACTTGACCATAGCTAGTAACTGGTAGATCTGGGGTGGAACCTAAGTACCCACTTCACTGACTCCCACAGTCAATGATGAGAACTGACCCAAAGTTTTAACTGCATGGCAACGCTTTCACATGAACTTTAACTGGGTGATTCAGTCGTTAAGCGTCTGCCTTCGGCTCAGGTCATGATCCCGGGGTCCTGGGATCGAGCCCCGCATCAGGCTTCCTGCTCAGCGGGAAGCCTGCTTTTCCCTCTCCCACTCCCCCTGCTTGTGTTCCCTCTCTCACTGTGGCTCTCTCTGTCAAATAAATAAATAAAATCTTTAAAATATATATATATATACCGCACTAAGGAATTTCTGCCATAACACATTTTAAATATGCAAACCTATCCTTTACTTTGGGCTATAGTAAATAATGATTGAAACATTGTGTCATTATATAAATATTATCAGTTCCTGCTTTGAAAATATTTCACAATTTATCATCAGCAGAAATAAGTATGTCGTCATAATGATTTTGAATTTTTTGTGTTTTCTTATTCCAATTTTCTTTCAATAATTCTGAATTTGTTGGTAGAACATAAAACATGTAAGGCAAAATCAATATGCAATGATTTTTTTGGAAAACTTGATTATGAATAATTAGAATAGGGTTAGAGTGGATTCTGAGGATGCTGTGTGCATGTATATTGCCAGTTGGTAATAAAAGTAGAAAACTTTTCTGAAATGAGTTAGAGGAGTATAAGGATACAACTTGCAAAAAAGAATGAATTTCAAATTCAAGCTCTGCTCAAGAAGGATATTATTGACACTGAATACCAAATAGTGACTAATTCTCCATCATTTTGGTTGGTTCTGGAATGCATCATATGAATTTTTTTGCATGATATTTGCTTTCCTGATTGGGGGTTTCAAGACCAACCTAAAATACAATTTCTATTTTCTGGGTCAGATAAACTGATGGGAAGGTGAGGCAGTCCAACTGTTTTTAAGAGGAGGCGATCATCTGGGTATTTACACTGTAGTTACCATCAACCTGCGTCTCAGGGCTCAGGCTGTCTGTGCTCTCTATACTAAACCATGCTACACATGCCTGAAATGGATGGAGAGGTAATCCTTTATAACCTAACTGACCAAGACTGATGTATTGGAACAGATGCAATTCTTTTAATTGTAGAAACCTATTCAAAATCTTTTTTACCACCCCAACAGACCAAGGATTATGACACATTTCACTGTTACTGGTGGGTCACCAGAACAGAGATCTCATGAGGGATAAGGGGAAATGGTAGGCATATACAGTCCTGAAGGGAAGATAAATGTGTTTTTACAATCCCATCAAAGGGGGACGCCTGGGTGGCTCAGTCCATTAAGCATGAGACTCTTGATTTCGGCTCAAGTCATGATCTCAGGGTCCTGGGATTGAGCCCCAGGTCAGCCTCCACACAGTAGGGAGTCTGCTTGAGGATTCTCTCTCCCCCTCTGCTCCTACCCCTGCTTGTGCCCACACGTGCTCTCTCTCTCTCTTTCAAATAAATAAATAAATCTTTTAAAAAAATAAACCACTAAAATCCCATCAAAGGGATTTGGATCAACCGCCCAGCTCATCTTAGAAAATGACTCAGTTATAAAGCGATTTCAAAGGAGCAAAATTCCATACATTCAGTGAACATTCTGGAAATATTCATCATAGATAATGAAGACAACTATTATTGTCACTAGTAACAGTTAGTGCATCCTCTAGATTTTAAAATTTAGTACTATAATCATTCTGAAGAATTGTGCTCCTGTTTATGTTAAAGGCTTTTTGTTTTTATGTTTATGAGGGCCTTAAAAAATAAACTATAAAACTATCAAAAGATCATTTTAATTTCATCTTTCTTGCCTATACTAGAGATCTAGAGACACAAATGCTGTTTTTCAAATACTCTACAGGCACTACCAAAGAAAATTGTCTTAGTTCGGGCTGCTATAACAAAATACTATAGAATGAATGGCTAAATATATTTCTCACAGTTCTGGGGGCTGGGAAGTCCAATATCAAGGTGCCGGCAGACTATTTCCTGCTAAGGGCCTTTCCTGGCTTTCAGATGGCCGCCTTCTTGCTGTTTCCCATTAGGCAGAGAGAGGGTACTGGTCTCCCCGTTCTTATAAGAACACTAATGCTATGATGACCTCAAGTAAACCTAATTGCCTTTCAAGGCTTCACCTCCAAATACCATCACTTTGGCGATTAGGGTTTTGACATATGAATTTGATGGGGGGACCCAAACATTTGGTCTATTGCAACAATAATATACAAAATTTAATCATAACAGTAATAGTAATAAATTATTTGCCTATAAAATGTCATGGGTAAGGAAGCTTATATTTGTAACTCTGTCTTAGTTTCTCCTGTCATTTGTGATAGCATTTTCCATAATGCCTCAACTGGGGAATTGAAAGGAGGAAAAACTCCTAAAGAAAAATATTCAAAATTAGAAGTATAATACACTCTGTGGTTTGATTCTAACCAGGTCTTTGGAGCCTTGGGGTTCTACATTATGGAGGAGACAGGCTTTTCAGTGAGGTCCTTTTGAAATTCAAGTAAGTAAATGACTTTAAATTAAGTCCATCTAAAATGGACTAGACTTAAATAATTCTGAAAGACTTTTTCTCATTAATTGAAATTCTCTCTCTTGTCCATTCCTCCTCCCTCCTTCTTTTCTTTCTCTTCTTTCCCTTTTTTTCTTACTTTTTACCTTTTGGAGACAATAGAACTGATGTGTCTGGTATAAGTGAATATTACCGCACCCACCTCCGCGTTGAGCAAGACTATCTCTCCAGGATGAAATGGTGCTGGCATCCAAAGATATATTAGCTAGCGACACTACATGTTTCAGAAGAGAACACAAGGAAGTTACTTCAATGTAATTGCTTTATCAAAAGAAAATTCCTGCTTCTAACGGTCTCATATAGGCCCTAAGCAGTTCCTATTAAGAACAGGTAAAACCAAGGGATGTGTGCAATGAGACACATGATCATGAAACCTCATGTTTTGTAAACTGAGCAGAGGTTTCCAAACATCTCAATTAGTTCTCCCCCAAAGGTAGCATAATGTTCAAAATCATTGCAAATGTCTTCAGACTGAAATGAGAGAACAGTACAGAAAAATCTAATTGCTTCAATCTACCCAACATTTTAGTTCCTCTATAAAGAGATGAAAAGAATATGCATATGTAATTTTAGGATATCCTCAGGGACATTTTCTTTTTGGACTGATGTAAAATCACTCGACCACATACAAAAACTTTCCTACATAAGACTTGAGAGCCTCAACAAAAGGTTAATTAGAAGAGACAAATGTGGGGCGCATGGGTGGCTCAGTCATTAAGCATCTGCCTTTGGCTTGGATCATGACCCCAGGGTCCTGGGACTGAGCCCCACATTGGGCTCTCTGCTCAGCGAGAAGCCTGCTTCTCCCTCTCCTACTCCCCCTACTTGTGTTTCCTCTCTCACGTCTGTCTGTCAAATAAATAAATAAAATCTTAAAAAAAAAAGAAAAGACAAATGCTGTAACTTCTTCAAACAACGATCTCCACTAATAACAAGTGATATGTGCTCATTTGTCTTGTCCCTTGCATAGAAGCCCTTATTTTTTGCCCAGATGTTTTCTTTATCATAATTATAAAAATTATTTTCAATATCATTGTGAAACTATGGGAGAATTAAGCATCTTCTATATTCTACGAGATATTGTACATAATCCTAAATTTTCTGATTGCTGCATTGTGAGTAATTCCCTAACTCCACTTAAATAATTCACTGAAACTATAAATCCTGTTCTTTATATATAAAAAAGAAATAATCATAGACCAAAGCCAAACACACATAATCCTTCTTGTTCGATTATATTTTCCATGTAGGCTTGTACTTAATTTTCCTTATGCCAAGCTAAGTGTCTTTTTAAAATTTATTTAGTGATTTGATATAAGTTCTTTTTATCTATAAAACTAGATAGTACTCACCATGCCTAGGTCAGGATGAATTATTTATTTATTTGTTTGTTTATTTGTTTATTTATTTATTATTTTGTATATGGCACTTTCCTTATGCTTCCAACAGGGACCTAGGTCACTGTTGTATCGCCAGTGTCTAAAATGGTGCCTACATATAGTAGGTGCTTACTAGGTATTTTTTGAATAAATGAATGATTAATGAATTCCATATAATATCCAAAGAAATTTCTAACACTATATAACCAGAAAGCACATTCTTTAAATTCATCCTTATCCCAATAAGGAGGGCACTGTGGATACAATAGTGACCCAGGTCCCTAATCCCAAACGGAGAGATAGGCAATAAATGAAGAAATATAGAATGTGTTGGGTGGTGAGAGGTTTAATGAAGAAAACTAAAGCAAGTTAGAGGCTAAAACACATGAACTAGGAGTGAGGTGCTTTTTGAAAAAAATATGAGTAGTCAGGAAAATGTCCTGTGATAATGTTACATGTGAGTGAAGACCTGAATCAAGTGAGGGAGAGCCATATGGATATTTGCAGGAAGAGTGATCCTGGCAATCAGAACTTTAATGCAAGACTGAGGAGAGGATGCATACACCATGTTTGAGAAAGAGCAGAGAGACAGTGTGAGAGGTGGAGTGAGAGAGAGCGATGGGAGATGGAACCAGAAAAGATGCCCCCCAAAGCCTCCATGAACCATACCATTGTGCTGTCTGCTCCCACACTGAATAGAGTGACCTTTGTAACCCACAGGATGCTGTGAAAATAATGGTCTATGACTTCCAGTAAAAGACACCGAGGCTTCCACCTTGCTCATTGTTGAACCAGTCATGTGGGGAAAGTCAGTTGTTGTAGTGAGGACAATCAACAGTCCCCGAGAGTAGTCCATGTGGTGAGGAACGGAGGACTCCTGCCAGTAGCTAGCTTTACCTTGCCATCCCCTCGAGTGAACTTCAGGTGACTGCAGTCCCAGCTGGCATCTTGACTGCAGTTTATGAGAGACCCTGAGTCAGACCCACAAGCTAAGCTCCCTTGTAATTCCTGACTCACACAAACTGCATGAGATAAAAAATGGTTTTTCTTGTTTATTTTTAAAAAATTTTTAGAGGTGGAGAAGGGACGGAGGGAGAGAGAGAGAATCTTAAACAGGCTCCACACTCAGCATGGAGCCCATACAGGTCTGGATCTCATGACCCTGAGATCATGACCTGAGCTGAAATCAAGAGTCGGAGGCTTAACCAACAGCTGCCTGCGACTTTATCCTTCCCACAGACCAGAATGCAGACATGGAAGTAAGCAAACATCAACCATATGTCCAAGCACAACCCCAGAACATAGCAGAGTAGCAAGACAGAAGAAACCTAGGACCTTTCCAGCCCCAGATGTTCACCTCCCCTTTGTTTTGGAAAAGGGAAAAGTAATTTCTCCCCTATTTAAGCCACTGTTATTTGAGTCTCTTTGTTATAACAACTTATCTTGTACCCTAATCCCCACAGAGAAGGATTTTTTAAAAAAATTCTCTCATTCTGTTTCCATTTTTTGAATGGCTCCTATTTCTGTTGGGTATGGGGATAAAATGGTGACCAAATCTAACCTCTGTCACCATGAAACTTAGAGAACAGTGGAGGAGAAGCACATTAAACAAATAATCATGCAAATAAATGTAAGCCTACAAACTGTGACAACAGTTCCATCATTCAGGAACACTTGGGACAAGTTAAGTCCCCTTGCATGTGATGACTCCCAAAACACTTGAAATCTCAAGTTCCCACTGCTTCTTAAGTAGAAACAATTATTTCCAAGAGTCCTCCCATGATGCGTTTTGGAGTTTCTTTATAATTATGAGTCACTTCACTAAACTTAACTCCTTCTTGATATTCAGTGACTCCAGTGGCATTTATTAATTCAGATGTGATCCAACAAGAGCTGAGTTTGAGTCTGTATTAGCTTTCTATGGCTGCTATAACTAATTACCACAAATGTAGTGGCTTAAAACAGTACAGATTTGTTCTCTTACAGTTCTGAAAGTCCAAAATAAGTCTTATGGGGGCAAAATCAAGGTGTTGGCAGGATTGGTTCCTTCTGGAGGCTCTAGGGGAGAACCTGTGTTCTTGCCTTTTCTGGAAGCCATGACATTCCTAGGCTAGCGGCCGCTTCTTTGTGTCACATTGCTTTTTCTCCCCGTCTCTGTCATCACTTCACAATTTCCCTCTTCTGCAGTCACATCTCCATCTCTCTACTTCTTGTAAGAAGACTTATAAGAATTACGTTTTAGGCCCACTTGAGTAATCCAGGATAATCTCCACATCTCAAGATCCTTAATTTAATTGTATCTGCAAAGACCTTTTTGCTATATAAGGTAATACTCATTGGTTCCAGGCATTAGGACTTGAATATCTCTGGAAGCCATTATGCAGCTGACCATATACTCACATTCCAGACTACAGTTAAATTTATTAGCAGATAAAACTTGAAAATTCTTCATACACATTAACAGGCATCTCTCTTACCCTCTACTTATGCACTTAGGTTTTTCGTACTCAAGTGAAAGACCAGATATTCAGTACTCTTACTGAATTTGACCTGTTGAATTTAACCCGTGAACTTTTTGCATCCATACTCTTTCACATGACGTATTTAATAATCAATCCACTTCATCTCAAAAGTATCAAAGGATTTCAACCCAACATGATTTTGTCTGTTTTTAAAAGTCTGATATGACAAAGTTTCAGTGTGTGGCAGGGGAGTATCACAGGTCAAAAGTCCTGTGACAAGGCTGAGGAAACTAATGGAGCTAGTAGGAATGCTACTAAAGAGTGTTGCACAAAGTCCATTCACAGTCTCCCCAGACCACTGTTCTGCCTGGTGTTGGCATCATGGAACTCCAATCCAGTGTGTGGGCCATGGATATGGAACCTATTTCTCAGCAGGGATAGCTAAGACCAATGATTTCGGGACTTTATTTACAGCAGGACTTGGTCTGAACCTGAGGATCTAGGTGATAGAATTGAACCTTCTCAGGGCAGAGAGCTAGCAAAATCCAAAGACAAACCAACCTGACTGAGATTCAGACTAGAGCTTCTAGCCCAGTGAAGAAGGGTACTCAGCAGAAAACCAAGGGAGAGGTCCAGTCATGTTTCCTGAGCCAACATGGAAGGAGGCTGAAGCTTAGCCAGTAGGCAAATGCCCTACTGTGTCACTTACCAGGCAGAGGTGGTAAAGGCTATTTGAAGATTTCACTCTCTGATGTGCTGGTCAGGACTGAATCAGAAATCAGGGGCCTGAAACTCTGGGTTGGAAGGCCTGGATAGCATCTAGGGAAGAGAGGGATGTATGCATTACAGAATTTCAACCCTAGAAGACATGTGGAAAAGGTGCTAGTTCATTACCTTTACTCTTTATAATGTATCTACCTCTGTGGTAGTATTCTTGCTGAATAGAAACATTAAATGCTGGGGTGCCTGGGTGGCTCAGTCAGTTAAGCATCTGTCTTCAGCTCAGGTCATGTTCTCAAGATCCTGTGATTGAGTCCCACATTAGGCTCCCTGCTCAGCCAGGAGTCTGCTTCTCTCTCTGCTCCTGCCCCCGCTTGTGCTCTCTCTCTCTCTTTCTCTCTCTCAAATAAATAAATAAATCTTTTAAAAACTTAAAAAAAAAAAACATATCCACCCTTGCTACAAACCTCTTTATCAGAGTTGGAAAATTGCCCCTCTGCCTCTAAAGGGGAACACTCTGGCAAAGTATTTAAGATGCTTCCGGAATAATGACTAGTGCACATAGGGTGTTTGGTACTCTTCTAAGTGCTTTGAAGTATGGTAACCTATTTAATCCTCACAACCTATGAGGAGTTATTTTACAGATGAAGAAACTGAAGCATGAAGAGATTAAGTAACTTGGTCCAGGTTACACAGCTAGCGAAGGTTTAAACTCAGCACTCCTCTCCAAGGGCCATGCGTGTAACCATCAAAATATGCCGCCTCTTTTGGTACCCCTCGCTGTGTACAATGCCTTGCCCACAACCAAAGCCCAATAAATATCTGTTGGATTGACAGATAAATGAGGATGGATGCCTTACTGAGTGGACTGATGAAAGAAACCCCCCTGGGAGAATTCAAGCTTTATTTGATCAAAAAAACCTCCTGAGAATCCTCCTACTAAAGATGTCTTTGTAAACAGAACAGCATCACTTCACTAATAACCAACCCGTCTTTACGGTTTATTACCAAATGCTTTCTGTGAAGCTTCCACAACTAAAATAGGACCAAATTGGCTGAGTACCACAAATAATAGGTGCAGCTCTTTTTTTTTTTAATTTAGAAGTGAAAGGGAACATTAGAATAAATGGAAAAAGAATGTTCTGAGCCAAACAGGAAATTGCCTACACTCTTCCATTACTCTGTTTTCATGTGTCAAAAATAGTTCTTTAAATACTCATTATTCATATTTCTAGCAAAAGACAGAGTGTTACATTCTGACATTAATGAAGGAGGATGGGAGGCAAGGGAGATTTGTCATCAATATCCTCCCTGCAAGTGGCATAATTTTTTCTTCATTACATTGTAAAATTAAGTCTAAGATAATAAGTGATTTTTCTGGCATTTTGTAATGCTTGGTAATAGATAGCCTTCCTACTATTTTTGCTTATCTTATTTTGTCATTTTGCTAGTTGAGTTCATTGAGCATAATTCTATTAGAGGTGTTCTTGACAAATAAAGAATTTTCCCAGGCATCTTTTGTACCGTGATGCTCTCTAAGAATAACTTTCTGTCTAAAGTAACAATTCGTGGGGTGCCTGGGTGGCTCAGTCGTTAAGGGTCTGCTTTCAGCTCAGGTCATGGTCCCAGGGTCCTGGGATCGAGCTCCTCATTGGGCTCCCTGCTCGGCGGGGAGCCTGCTTCTCCCTCTCCTGCTCCCCCTGCTTGTGTTCCCTCTCTTGCTGTCTCTCTCTCTGTCAAATAAATAAATAAATCAAAATCTTTGAAGTAACAATTCGTATCCCAACAAATATTATCCAAATGGGCTTGAGTGAAAAATGTCTTTCTAATTCTTCTGAATCAAAATTCCTTTTCATGTAATGTGGAAAGAAAACATATAGGGTAAATAAAATCAGACATTTCCTTATGCACTTAAGTTTCCATCCAAGGATTGTTAACCTAATCACTTAGCATGGCAGAGTGTGTGGCAGATTTTCAAATAACTGAAGGCTCTATGGTGCCCTTGATAAAAGTTACTTTGTACAGAGGGTCTGTGTGGATTGGCTATTGAGAAATTATTTGCTTGTTTTGTGGCTTTTGGCTTCCAGCCCACTCAGCTTAGGCCTTGTCTGGTCATCTAGCCATATTTTCACAACAACTCAAGTGATGGGATCTTTTCCAGTATCATTTGAAATGCCTTGCAGCTGTCCTTGTTAGCCTGGTTATTTACCCAGACAGAGAGCAAAGGGCAAATTGTTTTCTCAGCTGAACTCAAGTTAAAACACAAAAATTTTCTTTATTTTTAGTTCGCGTCCCACCTAGGTCATATATAGACTTCTTTTTACTCTCTCTTCAAGAATTAATGGCTTGATGCCCTGATCTCTAAGTCAAGTGGTTTTTCATAGTCATTCTTCCTATCATTCATTCACTAACTTGTTCATTCAACAAAATTTCATTGAGTGTCTACCATGTGTCTAGTTCTATAATACACAAGTAAATTATAGTTGATCATTACCCTTGAAGACTTGGCAGTCTAATGGGAATGAGAGATGTGTAAACAGGCTTTAGAATGTCATGTGCAAAGTGCAAAGTGGTATTAGAGAGGTAAGTAGGAGTGTTTGTGGGATCTCAGATGAGAGCAAGGGGGAACGTGGAGGCATTGGGAGGGAGGACTAGAAACTAATATCATAATGGCTTTTATTCTAACATATTTTGATTTGGGGGACTTTTCAATAGTTTTGATTCATTTACATCATCATTATATTATGTATGAGGCAACACAGTATACTAGAAAGAGAACAGACTCGAAATCCAATTCTGTCACCTACTACTTTGTGTCTTTGACAAATGACTTCACCCGTCTAGGCCTGGTGTATTCGAGTTTTATCAGGATGTGTAGTAGCCGACCCACTTCCAAACCCTCTTTCTATTTATGAGAATGTTCTCATTGCCTAAGTCTTAGTGTTTGTCAACTTGTGCTATAAAAATACTTAAGATACTTAAGAAAAAAAAAAGACAAGGATACTTGCTCTTCTTACACTCCTGGCAGCTATGCTCAGCCAATCTGAGCTCCCAGTGGAGCTTAAATCTCAAGCAAAAAATCTCTTCTTTGCAATGGTTCCATTGTGCACAAAAACAACCACAAATGTATCAATGCCTATGCAGATTTATTAGTTCAAACTCAATGTATTATTCAAATATTTTGTCTTTGATTATATTTCATCTGATTGTTTATCAGTTTCTAAGAGGAATTTGTTGAAACCTTAACTATAATTACTGGTTCATCTCTTTCTCCTAGTAGTAATGACTTATGTATTTTAAGAATATGTTAATGATTTTGTAAGTTCTTAACCTTTTAACCATTTTTAATAACTTTGTTTCTCATCATTTTTTAATTCTTGGATTTTACTTTGTCTCACACAAAATTACCACTCATATTTTTGTGATGTCTTTGCCATCTATTTATTCCAATGATCTGTGACCTTTTAAGTATGCATTATTACTGCTAGTCCTTTATTTTTTCTGATCTGAAACCCTCTGGGTTTTATTTACTTATTTATTTATTTCAAGTTCTTATTTAAATTCTAGTTAGTTAACCTATATGGTAAAATTGGTTTCAGGAATAGAATTTAGTGATTCATCACTTACATATAACACACAGTACTCATTACAAGTGCCCTCCTTAATGCCCATCACCCATTTAGCCCATCCCCCACCCATTTGCCTCCGTCAACTCTCAGTTTGTTCTCTATCATTAAGAGTTTCTTATGGTTTTCTTCCTTCTCTCTCCCTCTCTCTCTCCTTTCTCCCTCCTCCTATGTTCATCTGTTTTTTTTTCTTAAATTTCACATATGAGTGAAATCATATGGTATTTGTCTTTCTCTGACTGACTTATTTCACTTAGCATAATATACTCTAGCTCCATCCACGTCATTGCAAATAGCAAAATTTCATTCTTTTTGATGGCTCAGTAATATTCCATTAATGAATGAAAGACCTAAATGTGAGACAGGAATCCGTCAAAATCCTAGAGGAGAACGCAGGCAGCAACCTCTTCGACCTCGGCCGCAGCAACTTCTTGCTAGACACATCTCCAAAGACAAGGGAAACAAAAACAAAAATGAACTATTGGGACTTTATCAAGATAAAAAGTTCTGCACAGCAAAGGAAACAGTCAACAAAACCAAAAGACAACTGGCAGAATGAGAGAGGATAGTTGCAACTGACATACCGGATACAGGGCTAGTATCCAAGATCTATAAAGAACTTATCAAACTCAACACCCAAAAAATAAACAATCCAGTTAAGAAATGGGCAGAAGATATGAATAGACATTTTTCCAAAGAAGACATTCATATGGCTAACAGACACATGAAAAGATGCTCAACATCACTCATCATCAGGGAAATACAAATCAAAACCACAATGAGATACCACCTCACACGTGTCCAAATGGTAAAATTAACAACACAGGAAACCACAGATGTTGATGAGGATGTGGAGAAATGGGAACAATCTTACACTGTTGGTGGGAATGCAAACTGGCGCAGCCACCCTGGAAGACAGTATGAAGGTTCCTCAAAAATTTAAAAATAGAACTACCCTATAAACCAGCAATTGCACTATTAGGTATTTACCCAAAGGATACAAAAATACTGATTTGAAGGCATACACGCACCCTGATGTTTATAGCAGCATTATCAACAATAGCCAAACTATGGAAAGAGCCGAAATGTCCATCAGCTGATGAATGGATAAAGAAGATGTGGTATATATATATATGCAACCAAATATTATCCAGCCATCAAACAGAAACACTCTGTGTTTTTAAACACTGCTTGTGCTTGGCATTTTTACCATTATATCAGAAGCTATTTCTCCATACTGTTTTCTATTTTGTATTTATCTGTGTTTTCTCCTTTTCTACCTTCCTTTGTAGGGATCAAGTTTTCTTCTACTTGTTTGAAGATTAATTTCTTAAACTTAATACTTCTATCTTCCCCTCAAAGAAGACAAGTGATTTAGGACCCTCTCCTTACCCTCAACCCCTTCTGTCTTATTGATAGTTCTGGATGTCATGAATATACTCTGTGGCTCCTGCTAATCTTCACAAATTTATTTATTCATCATCTTCTCTTTCCCATATATTACTCAGATTCTTCCTGGATTAATTTATTTCTGCTGTTGCTCTACTTCCTACAAAAATGCTTTTATCTTTGCTTGGAAGACCTTCTGAGGCTTATGTATCTGAGAATATCTTTATAGCACTTCACATTTAAATTACTATTTAACTGGATACAAAATTCTAAGTTCAAAGTTTTTCTTTTTCAGCACCTAGGATATATTACTCCATTATCTTCTTTTTTTTCCTCTTCTTCTTCCAAAGTTTGATATTATTTTGTTTTCTTTACAAGTGTTTTGCTCTTTTTCTCTGGAGGCTTTAAGAATCTTCTCTCAGATGTTTCTAAATTCCATAATAATCTGTTTATGTGAGGCATTTCTTTTTCTACCCTATTTGATTCTGGATATGTTTGGCTCTTAATTTCTTCTCATATTTCCTATATTATAATATATACATCTTCAAACTTCTTCTTTCCTCACCATGTTTGTTAACTCTTTTTTAAGGAAATATATTCTCTTTTTTCCTGTGGATGCCCTTTGGGAGAACTCTTTGACCAACTCATAAGTATACTTGAATCATATTCTTTTTAATATTTAGCCCATCTTTTCAGTTTTTTATGTCTACTACAATGTGTTTCATACCCATTATTTCCAATTGGCTCTTCTTATAACTGCATGTTTCTGTTTCTCTTTTATCTCTTGGAGGAAATTTATCATGTTTATTTCAAATTTTGTTCAGTCTGTTTTATTAGTCCTGCCTCCTCTAGCATAAAACATTCATTTGTTATCTCTTTTATGAAGGATATGTGTTACTCATATGTCTGGTTATTATTCCCGAGAGCTCATTTTCTTTTGGGGGTATCAGCCACTTGGGCTGACAATAGGGCAGGAGAGCAAAGCATAGGCCCTGCTTATCCACTCCTGGGGACCTTAAGTGGTCAGAGAGGGGAGGTGGTTTTCCCTTCAGAGGGGGATGGGTGGATACTCATTTGCATTCCCCAGTCAAACCTCTGGAACTCTCCTATTTACGCCCACAACCCTAGCTAGCTGTTGTTTTTCTACCCCTAGTTGCGGTGCTCCAAGTAATGATCTGCTCAGGGCCATGCAGAGGTTTTGAAAGAGAATCACTTCAAAGGCTCCCCCAGTACACTCCAGGACCATGGTGACCTCTTCTACCCTAGGCTGCCTTTCCCCACCTTCTAGGTCACAACTACTTTGTCTTTCTATTTTATCCTTGGCTTTTCAGATTCACACACTTTCCTCTCACTTTGAAATCATCCTCTGATGTCAAGTAGATAGATGAAGACCTCAGTCTAGTTGGCTATCATGATATTGTCCTCACTCACCCACCACCATTTATACCTTCATTCTTCACCATTGCTCTCTCCTCTGCCCCCAAAGAAAACATCCACACAGAGGGACACCAAGTGAAAAAAAAAAAAAAACTCTCTGGTGGGGCAGAGGGAGGAAGTAAAATGCAAAAGATGTACACAAAGGAAGGAAGATACAAAGATTTTTATCCCCTTGCAGCTCAGTGATTCTGTCTTACAGATTTCTACTTGGAGTAGATCCATTTTGACTATGGTTTTCAACCCCAGCCATACATTATAATCATCTGAGGTCTCAAAAGTTTCCCAGGTGATTCTAATGTATAGCCAGGGTTGTGAATCACTTGCGTTATGCCAACCCAGTTATTCCCTATCTTCACCTTTAGTGTGCTGGACAGATAGAAGCTTTAGAAATTCCAGATTGGCTTCAATTGTACAGAAAGAACACTACTATTGGTAATGTTGCAAATTTGGGGATTTGAGAGGAATCAAATATGGCTGAGACACACAGGGTAAAAATAACCAAATGCAAACTTCAAGAGACAACTGTTTAGCAAAGTTACTTTGGTAATAATAGCACATGGTAACAATTCATGGTAGGAAAATTTTTAAGATGGTAAAAAATACCAGTGATGAAAGAGGACATCCTTAAGCAATTGAGAAGCACTTAACAACCTGCCATTGAGATGTGAACTTCACTAGAAAACTGAACTCACACGCAAAAACACATAGTCATAATAAATGCATCTTTTGTTTTTTAGTCAAGGACAAAAAATACCGAGCCAAGAATACACAATGGGGAAAAGATAGTCTTTTCAACAAACGGTGCTGGGAACACTGAACAGCTACATGCAAAAGAATGAAACTGGACTACTTTCTTATACCATATGCAAAAATTTAAAAATGGATAAAAGACTTAAATGTGAGATTTGAAACCATAAAACTTCTAAAAGAAAGGATAGACGACAATCTCTTTGACATTAGCTTTAGCAACATTTTTCTAGATACGTCTCCTCAAGCAAGGGAAACAAAAGGAAAAATAAACTATTGGGTCTACACCAAAATAAAAACCTTTTGCACAGCAAAAGAAACCAGCAACAAAAGAAAGCTACTGAATGGGAGAAGACATTCATAAATGATATATCTGATAAGGGGTTAATATCCAAAATATATAAAGAACTTATACAACACAACACCAAAAAACCCAAATAATTCAATTAAAAATGGGCTGAGGACCTGAATAGACATTTTTCCAAATAAGACATATAGATGGCCAACAGACACATGAAAAGATGCACAAACATCTCTAATCTTCAGGGAAATGGAAATCAAAACTACAATCAGATATCACCTTATACCGTCAGAATGGCTAGAATCAAAATGACAAGAAATAGCAAGTGTTAACAAGGATGTGGAGAAAAAGGAATGCTCGTGTACTGTTAATGAGAATGCAAATTGGTGCAGCCACTGTGGAAAACAGTATGGAGGTTTCGCAAAAATTAAAAATGGAAATACCATATGACCCAGTAATTCCATTAGTAGGTGTTTACCCAAGGAAAATGAAAATGCTCATTTGAAAAGATACATGCACTCCTAGGTTTATTGCAGCATTATTTACAAAAGTGAAGATATGGATGCAACCTAAGTGTCCATCAACAGATGAATAGATAAAGACGATGTGGTATACACACACACACACACACACACATACATATATGTAAACAATGGAACACTACTTGGCCATGAAAAAGAATGAGATCTTGCCATTTGTGACAACATGGATGGTCCTAGAGGGTACTATACTAAGTGAAATAAGTCATAGACAAATACCATATGATTTCACTTATATGTGGAATCCAAAAAACAAAACAAATGAAAAAACAAAAAGCAGAACAGACCCATAAATACAGAGAACAAACTGATGGTTGCCAGAGGGGTGGGGAATGACAGGATAGACAAAATGGGAGAGGGGGAGTGAGAGGTACAGGCTTCCAGTTACAGAATGAATAAGGGAATAAAAGACACAGCATAGGGAATATAATCATTGATAACGTAATAGCACTGTATGGTGATAGATGGTGTCTACACTTGTGGTGAGCATAGCATAATGTATAGACATGTGGAATCACTATGTTGTACACCTGAAACTAAAGTATCATTATGTGTCAACTATACCTCAATTTAAACATCTGAGTTTTACATCCCTTTATCAAATATTTTCAAATATTTTTAAAAAATTTTAAAAAAGATTTTATTTATTTATTTGACAGAGACAGACAGCGAGAGAGGGAACACAAGCAGGGGGAGTGGGAGAGGGAGAAGCAGGCTTCCCACGGAGCAGGGAGCCCGATGCCAGCCTCGATCGCAGGACTCTGGGATCATGACCTAAGCCGAAAGCAGACGCTTAACGACTGAGCCACCCAGGGACCCCTCAAAGATTTGTTTAAAAGAACAAAAATACTAATCTTCTTGGCTCCTTAGTTTTTCATATTCATGAAATTACTCTAGTAATTCTATTAGGTGTTTAAAGTATTATTATATAAGGGATGCCTGCCGTTTTATTTTTAATCTACAGATAATCCATATGGCAGTTTGGTCTATAATGTGAAGGTTGCTATATGGAAGAAATGTCCTTTACTTAATGTCAAAATGAATTGCCTAACATTGCATCAAAGAATGTCATGTGTGAAAGCAACAATAAGTGTCTTAAAATATTCGTCTTGGTTGCTAAGAAAGAATCTGGCTGAACACAAGTAATTGGTTGCCTTCTAGATCTAGAAATTCATTTTGAGCTCGTTTATGAAAAAGTCAGCAAATATTTATTCTAGGCATGTATGAGCCTCTGTGCTAGGAACTACCCACCAGGCATTAAGCAGCTTAAAGTTGCTACTTTTCCTCTAATACCAGTATAAGTATGCTGGTGGACTTTTTGGTTTTATTGGATTAACTCACCTTTTAGGTAAATATTCTTTTAACTCAAAGTTCAAATTTCCTATCAAGGATCATTCTATTTTCTCAAAGAATCCCCTCCTCCTCCTCCTTCCCATGATGATGTTTGGGTTCAAAGTGTTAGGCTTTGGGGAAAAGGGACTCTCTTCCTTCTCTGCTAGTACCTACTGGCTTCTGGTTAAGGTTTAATTAATCTCTCCTGGCCTCTCCATAGGGGCCTTGATGGTTCTCCTGCTAACGTTCTGTAGCTGATTGAATCTGGGGTGTCTCCTCTCTGTTTGGTGAGGGATTCTAGCATCCTTGCTGACAAACTTTGTCACCACCATGGCTCTCACTGGCACTCAGATGCTCTGAACCTCAAGTTCATCCATCATCTGACCCTTGGCTTTGGCTGCCCACATTCCCAGCCTTTGCCATCAGGTTACCTCATGTCTCAGCCACTGCAGCTCACCACCGGGGCTGGCTCCCTCTCATGCCATGCAGGAGCACTCATGGGTCCTATTTCTAAAGGCATGGCAATTTATTAAAAGCCAGTTTGTAGAAAAACTGATTTGCATATTTTCTTAGTTTTTTGTTAACTGTTTTTTGGTTTTCACACCAAACATTAATAAATGTTTGTTTGGGCTCTGCCCAGGCCTTGCTTTCCAGTTGGAAGACTGAGAAATAGGAGAGGTGCAGTGGAATGATGGGCAAATTGAGGGACAGGAGAAAGCTACACTCAGAAAATAATGAGTATCTTTTTATATCAGTGTGAATATTACGAATACACCTTCATGAGTACACTGATTTTTATATACTTATAAGAATATATTATAGGGTATCTGAGAACTTTTAAAATGCCATCGGATTTTCTGAATATCTCAAATTTATTTGATCATGGACATTTTATCTTGCAGAATTTTTAAAAGAACTATTCTTCTTTCAAATACACTTTAGGAAAACTGTCTCAGTGGACCTGAGTGATGAAGAGCCCCCTTTCCTTTAGGATTGAGGTCTTTGAATGAAAATTATAAAATAACTTTGTTTTCTGTGTGCCTAAAAATTTGTTTTCTTACAGTCAGAATACCCTGTGGATTCAATGCTGATTAAAATAAACAAAAACTGTTCTAATAAATATGTGCCTGCTCTAAATTCTCAAACCAGCACTCTGACCTGACATTCTAGCAGCATTAACATCCACTTTGCCTTCCCTCTCAACACTATACCCTACGTGCTAATGCCTTTCCACAGCACTTCTCATGTTCAATAGTATTTTTCTTGAATTGAAAATATTATTGATTTGGCCTCTGCCACACTATGAATTGGAAAGGCAACTTTTTATAAGAGAGAACCAAGGAGCAGCCTTATCAAGGTAAGGGGCCAAAGTCACACTGCCCCTAAGTCAGAGGTAAGATGAGAGCCCAGGACTCTTGGCTCTTCACCTGACCCACACCCATTCCCCAGTGCTTCGATTACACCTGGAGACAGATGCCTTTGGATGGCATAACTGTGACTGCATGTACAAAAAATAGAAGTAAGCCTTCAACTAAAAGTCCTTGAATATTGAAACAGAACTCTTGTTTAATTAGTGAAATAAATCATTTATACATCTTTATTTAGAATTCAATTCCAATGGCAAATTGCCTAAATTGGTCATAGGATCAAATAAGTTGCAACATGTTTTCTCAACCAGTGCACTCAATTTATTTGGCAATTCTAAAAAAAAAAGAACAAATGATATCTGGAATGATTATCTGGTAGTAAGAAAGCATAAAAACTGCACTAGTCTAAACATCTAACCATATACTTACATCTAAATACTGTCCATAATAATTAAGCTTAAAAAGGAGTAAATTAATTCTCCTACAACAGGTTCTATATGGAATAAAAAGTCTATTTACTTCAAAACTATACTCTGTGTAATTTAATCTCCCCTCAGAAAGAGATCCAGAGTTAACTCTCCCTTTACATTTTACATTTTCTCCCAGTTGATTGTTTGTTTCCTTACATTCTAATTTGGGTGTCAGAAGAAAAGGGAAAGTTATTACAATCTTTCTGAACAATCAACAGATATTTTCCCCCTTATCTATGTCTGCTCACACACAGCAATTATGGCCTAATAAAGCAATAAAAAGCATCTGCAGTAGGGAGAAATATCACATAGAAAAATAATTTGCAGGGCACCTGGGTAGCTCAGTTGGTTAAGCGACTGCCTTTGGCTCAAATCATGATCCTGGAGTCCCGGGATCGAGTCCCGCATCGGGCTCCCTGCTCAGCAGGGAGTCTGCTTCTCCCTCTGACCCTCCTCCCTCTCATGCTCTCTGTCTCTCATTCTCTCTCTCTCAAATAAATAAATAAAATCTTAAAAAAAATTAAAAGAAGAAAAATTATTTGCCATCAACAATAGCTAAATTATGGAAAGATCCCAAGTGTCCATCGACTGATAAATGGATAAAGAAGATGTGTATATATCTATAAAGGAATATTACTCAGCCACCAAAAAGAATGAAATCTTGCCATTTGCAATGATGTGGAGAGAGCTAGAAAGTATTATGCTAAGCAAAATAAGTCAGTCAGAGAAAGGTAAATATCATATGATTTCACTCACATGTGGATTTTAAGAAATAAAACAAGGGACATAGGAGGAAAAAAAGAGAGGGAAACCAACAAATGGACTCTTAACTACAGAGAACAAACTGAGGGTTACCAGAGGGGAGGTGGGAGGGACGATGGGTGAAAGAGTGATGGGGATTAAGGAGGGCACTTGTTGTGATGAGCACTGGGTGCTGTATGTGGGTGTTGAATCACTAAATTCTACACCTGAAACTAGTGTAGCACTGTATGTTAACTAGCTGGAATTTAAATAAAAACTTGAGGGGCACCTGGGTGGGTCAGTCGTTAAGTGTCTGCCTTTGGCTCAGGTCATGATCCTCCTGGGATCGAGCCCGCATCGGGCTCCCTGCTCAGCGGGAAGCCTGCTTCTCCCTCTCCCACTTCCCCTGCTTGTGTTCACTCTCTCACTGTGTCTCTCTCTGTCAAATAAACAAATAAAATATTTAAAAAAAAAATCTATTGGGCGCCTGGGTGGCTCAATCGTTAAGCGTCTGCCTTCAGCTCAGGTCATGATCCCAGGGTCCTGGGATCGAGCCCCGCATCGGGCTCCTGGATGCTCAGCAGGAAGCCTGCTTCTCCCTCTCCCACTCCTGCTGCTTGTGTTCCCTCTCTCGCTGTGTCTCTCTCTGTCAAATAAATAAATAAAATCTTAAAATAAATAAATAAAAACTTGGAAAAAACAAGAAAAATAATTTGCCCTGGCTTTATATGGCAACTTCCTGACCCTGAACATGGCTCGATAGAATTATTTGCAGGAGTAATTCTCCCAAATTAACTGTAAAACTAAAAAGTTACCAACAATTTAACAAGCTATATAGTGGAAGAAGGAACAAGTTGGGGTGGCCATGTGTATTTAGAATCTAGGACCCGTACCATAACCTCAGTTCTACGGAGGAGGAGGATTGGTAAAGTGGATAGGGTTAAGGGAGAAATAACAGTCAATGGTTGGCAGGAGACCATATTGGATTCAGGATTTTTCTGACTTTGCCTCTTATCATTTGTGAGGTGTGAAGAAGTCACATGTTCTGCTGAGCTCCCTCATTTGTCAGGGAAGTGGCCCATTCAGAAGGCTTCTATGAGCCTGTCCCCTGGCTCTGCTGCTCTGTACCCCATATGCCTGGGGCTAGGTCCTGGCATGGGTGGCCAAGAAGAATCTTCATCCCAGCCTGCATAGATGTGAGCTTCATTAGGCTAGCACTCCCAAAGTCATTCTCAAGACCAGAATTCCCTATCTTTCTTCTTCCTCACCATAACCTAGCCACTATCCTACAAGTCTGTCTGCAATACTCTCCTAACTGGTGTTTCTGCACTTGTTTTCTTCCTCCTCCATCCATTTGCACACAAAGCCAGAGTACTCTTTTTTAAAGACATATACATTATTATGTGTCTCCCTTATTAAAATTCCTTCAACCTCTTCCCTTTCTTGCATATATATTTTATGTAGGCTCCACACCCAGCATTGCAGCATTGTATGTAGGCTCCACACTGGGTGTGGAGTCCATTGCAGGGCTTGAATTCATGACCTTGGATGCTTAACCGACTGAGCCACCCAGGGACCCCAAAACCCAATATTTTTTAATGTGACCTATGAGACTGCATCATTTGCTCCTGCCTACCTCTCCAGCCTTATCCTGATATAGAGCAACAGTCATACTGGCTTTCTTTTTGTTCCTCACAAATAATCCTTCTCCTTTCCTTTCTCAAGGATTTCCACTGCCTGTTCTCTCTCTTCCCTACTTAATGTCTGTCTCCCAAGCTGGAAGCTTCTTGATGGCTGGACCTACTATATCCCCCAGCTTCTTACATAGTGTTTTATTTTTTTTTT
>NC_138373.1:112111388-112130544 GCF_054177405.1 Leptonychotes weddellii | reverse complement strand
TTTTTTTTTTTAACATATAATGTATTATTTGTTTCAGAGGTACCGGTCTGTGATTCAACAGTCTTACACAATTCACAGCACTCACCATAGTACATACCCTCCCCAATGTCTATCACCCAGCCATCCCATCCCTCCTACTCCCCACCACTCCAGCAACCCTCAGTTTGTTTCCTGAGATTAAGAATTCCTCATATCAGTGAGGTCATATGATACATGTCTTTCTCTGATTGACTTATTTCGCTCAGCATAATACCCTCCAGTTCCATCCACGTTGTTGCAAATGGCAAGATTTCATTCCTTTTGATGGCTGCATAATATTCCATTGTATATATACACCACATCGTGTTTTGAACATGGTAAGTATCAGTAAAACTTTTCTGGATAAATCGTTAACAAAGTTCCCTTGGCTATTATGTAGTTTTAACCCTGGGGCTAAATTCTGATGTCTATGTCTTTCACTGACTTTGCATCTTGGTAACTTTTCTACTTCCCTGCTTACATTCATCATCATAATTCCTTGCCCTTGCATAGAAGTAAAAAAACCAAAAGTTCGATAAAAATAAAGAACTATTCTTTTATAATACAGAGAATTCATTTCACAATAAGATTTATAACAGAATTCTCCAAATGTAATTTATGTATTTGATTTAAATTATTTAATTTTCCAAAATCCAATTTACACAATATTCTTTGGAAACAAATCCTTGCATGTTTGATCTAGAAAGTCCACCTCAGTTTCAGATAAAGTAGTCAATACTCATAGAGGTCTGGAGGGTTAATGTTTTGCCTGAGATTGCCCTGGGTTATGACCAGTGGGCAATGTACTAAGAAAAAGCAATATTCTATTCAGAAAAAAATTGCAAAGATGCTATAATTAATGCATATACTTAATCCATGAATTCCTCTTGAAAATAATTTATTAGAGTTGACAGACTCAAGCACAACCAGTACAGTTCGCATAAAAGGCCAGGACTGAATAGATGCTCACTGAACATTTATTGAATTAATGAATGATAAAAGGAAGTGAAAAGTTGGGAGCTGAAAGAGAAGCATTAGTTTGTAGAATATCCCAGAGTGTCCCCAAATCAGTCAAAGTTGAGTAGAACATGACAAGAGTGGTGGGGACAAAATGCCTACCAAGGTTTTAGAAATTTTAGGAGGGGAATGACTGTTGTTAACATTTCAGGCTATTTATTGTTTGTTTGTTTGTTTGTTTTAAAGATTTATTCACTTATTTGAAAGAGAGTGCATGAGCTGGGGGTGGTGGAGCTCAAGGGGCAGTGCAGAGGGAGAGAGAATCTCCAAGCAGACTCCATGCTCAGGCCCACGCAGGGCTTGATCTCACCACATATAAGATCATGACCTGAGCCCAAACCAAGAGTTGGACTCCCAACCGACTGAGCCACCAGGCCAATCATTTTAAATATGAAACTTGGAGGAATCTTTTTCCCTCTTTTTTAACCACTAAGCTAAATTGGCTACATTTTTCATTACATAAGGAGTTTTAGAAAAGATGTAACTAAAATAAACATAACAAGCTTCATCTCCAAGTATAAAAATGTCCCCTAAAGTTGATATTTCTTGCACGGTGTTCTAACTAGAAAGCTCTCTTTGCCTCCTTCAGTTCTACCCTCCTAATCTCATCTCTTTTGTTCCACATCCCAAGTCTTTAGCTATAATTCAGACAAATGTAATTACTATTTTTACTATTACTATTACACATTTATTTATATACAAATTGCTTATTACCCACTGCACAAATTTTAAAAATTGCTTGTTGTATAAAGTGCTATTCCCTAATTGCACTAGATTGATATGCTGTTTCTCTTAATTGTTAGAGAAATAGGACAACACTACTGTCTTTTATATTCTCCAGTGTCAAGAACAGAGGGCCTAAATAAAGATTGATGAATCCAATTAAACAAATGACAAGATAGCTGGAACTGTGGTATTCTTTTTTTTTTTTTTTTTTAGAGGGGCAGAGGGAGAGGGAGAGAGAGAATCTAGCAGGCTCCACAACCAGCACAGAGCCCGATGCAGGGCTCAATCTCACAACCTTGAGATCCCATGACCTGAGCCGAAATCAAGAGTCAGATGCGTAGCCAACTGAGCCACCCAGGCCCCCTTGGAAGTGTGGTATTCTTTATGTGGGAATAACACAGCTGGAATCATTTTGGAGAAGTATTAATGAGACTAATGGCCATTATTGGACATGACCAGAGTTAAGATGCTTGGGTTAATACATATTCCAAGAAATGATGTGCATGTGCTTTTCTTATGCAAAACCACAATGTTCAGTGGTTGATATGAAGTTTCCTTCTCACATTTATAGCAATATAAACTATGAATACACATAAATTCCTTCACATTCACACCATGATTGGGTTGTTTTGGTCATCTATTATTGTACAAAACTTTAAATTTCTGTTTTTGAAATGTATTCATTGTCAGTAGAAGGCCCAGCTGAGAATGCGTCTGGAAGTGGAAGATGCCAAGAAACCCCTTGATGGAAGAAGCCTAGACTTTTGTGTTACTGCTTGGAGGAATGCTGCCCAGCATGCATTGAACTTTGCATCAGCAAGAAATACATGTTTGTGTGAAGCCACTGAGATGTTAGGGTTTTTTTTTTTTTTAAAGATCTCATTTATTTTTTTGACAGAGAGATAGAGAGCACAAGTAGGCAGAGAGGCAGGCAGAGGGAGAGGGAGAAGCAGGCTCCCCACTGAGCAGGGAGCCCAACATGGGGCTCGATCCCAGGACCCTGAGATCATGACCTGAGCTGAAGGCAGATGCTTAACCAACTGAGCCACCCAGGCTCCCCAGATGTCAGGGTTTTTGTGTTACCATAGGGCATAGCTTATTCTACCCTAACACACTGGTCAGTTATAGGAGTTTTTTATTTTTTAATTATTGTGGAATTTGAAAAGAAAAGAAAACTAAAGATATTACGATAATGTACATAATGAAGATGGAGTGTAGAGAAAAGAGAAAGAAAGGTTTCATGGGCTAAGTTCAGGCTTTTCAAGAGCAGCTGAGTGTATAATAATTTGGGAGAAGGAGAAATGTTCCTATACAGTTTGAATTAGACTTTTTCATTGTTTTTTAAGTTGCAGAGACAAAATTAAAATTTCTGTTTAATTTTGACTGATAGATTGATCTTCTTTGAAAATAATCCCATAGAATGAACCACATAAGGTGCCAGCTTACACATATTGAGGTGTTTGTCTATGTGCCTTCAATGTATTGCTTTTGTGATTAAGAAAAAAAATTAGATATTTTCAATGGCACTTTCTAGAACCTATTTTGGTTTTCTTACTCTCCAACTCCTCTTTCCCTCTGAAAGAAGAAAGTGCTATGAGTCAGCACCCCAAATATCTAGAAGGCTATCTGCATAGACAAGTGCCAACTTTCTACTTTTCATCCTCTCAAGTAGTTTCAAAGAAAAATATTAAAGATTTATGCACTGTGGCTCCATTTTATGTCATTTATGATCTAAACATTCATAGTATCAAGAGTACAAAAATTCCAGTAAAGGGAGATCTTATTTTTGAGCTCAGAAAGGTGAAATAATTGATGATAGACATTAATGGAGCTCTACAATTTATGTGGCTCGTTTTCCTTTTCTGGGCATGCAGAAATCTCACTGTTTTATCTCTTAGGTTAGGCATGGCTAACCACGTGGCTAGCTACAGTCAATAAATTATCAATGAAAGTGATGTGTGTTGCTTCTGGGCAAAATTATGTAAGACTTGTGTGTATTCATCTTCCCTCCTTCTCTTTGCTGCAGTGACATTCCAGATCACAGAGCTCTTACCATCTGGGTCCCTGAATGAGGAACACATGGAGTAAGTCCTCAACTATCCATGACAAACAGTAGTAGGAATAAAAATAAATTGGGATTGTTTTTATCCCTTAAGATTTGGAGGTTATTTGTTGCTTTAGCATAACCTGACTGATGCTGACTGATACAAACAATGAGGATGGGAAGGGTTTTGACCTTATTTTAAAGTAAAGAATTGGAAAGACACATTCTTCTATTGAAAGCACCATCCTCCTGGATGCCTGGGTGGCTCAGTTGGTTAAGCAACTGTCTTTGGCTCAGGTCATGATCCTGGAGTCCCAGGATTGAGTCCCGCATTGGGCTCCCTGCTCAGCAGGGAGTCTGCTTCTCCCTCTGACGCTCCTCCCTCTCATGCTCTCTCTCTCTCTCATGCTCTCTCTCAAATAAGTAAATAAAATCTTAAAAAAAAAAAAAGCACCACCCTGTTCTGGCATAATGCAAGGTCTTTCTACAATTTTTATGAAATTGGTATCTCTATTTTACATAGAGTTTAAGGTCTTGTTAAAAAATCGTTCAACAAGAACCAGGATTCAAAGAAGATCTCTCTGAATAAAAAACCAGGTATAATTAGCTAACTGGTTGGTGATGCCAAGAGATAAGTTAGGAGAAAGTTCAAACCTTTTAGATATCTAGTAATTCTTAAAAGGGCAGGCTACTCAAACTGAGCTAAAATTCAATTTCTTAAAAAAGAAAAAAATTTCTCCACTGATCCAAAGAAGGATCTAAAATTGAAGGTAGCCAGTCAGTCAGGAAGCAAATGAGACACACAGTAAATGAAATAATACCATGTGAGAAAATTCCAAAAGGAAAAAAGTTTAAAGAACATTTCAATAGATAAATCAAAATAAAATCTTCTCCTTCTTTCATAACAACCATTTCAAATTCTTTCCCAGTTAGGGCAGCACTCTCACAAGACCAATGGGTTTGAAGACAAGGGGACAGGAATAAGCAGCACTTGAGGAGGACATTGAATCATGCAACTTTTGTTGAAATCCTGCAGCAGCCAATCAATAAACTTACTGATTGATCATTTGAGATTAATTGAAAGTTCATGAACTGCTACTATGATAGGAGGCCTGACATCAAATAGCAAAGCTCCTATGTATTAAGAAACAGAGAAGGGAGAGAGAATTTTTTAAATAATGACATTACAATAAGAAATGAGAATTTCCAGTTTAATCATCAGGCAAAATGTATAGAGACATGGTAAATGAAAGTTTATATTGTGCAGATGAGCTCTTTATTGCAGGAACAGAAGGAATTGAGCCAAAATATTCACAGCACAAAGCCCAGGGGACCATTATAACTGAATGAGCTCACGGCTGAATTTTAAGAAATAGCACTGGTAGCACTTGGAGAGAGGGATATAAAAGAAGTAAGAGCTCTTCTGCCAGTGGCCAAATTCAGAAGCATTAGGATTTCTGTTTTTGAGCACATGCTATAATGAGGGTGGAATTGATACTCTGTACCCTTGTCTTATTTGATCAGAACACTCTGGGTTTTTTACTTTCATGTGTATATTTCTATGGAAAACATGGATTTAATTATCTAAATACAAATTCCCTTGCTTCCTACTATTCTATACCTTGAATAAATGTTACCTGTCTGACCTCTGAAGGAATTTTCCTGCTTCATAAAAAAATTAAAAACATACTTAATTAAAATAGAGTCTTTAATCAGAATGGTACCTCCATAAGACACTAGCTACAGGGCGGAGGGCGGGGGAAGTAGAAGAAAGAGAAAATGAATAGCAATAGATTAGTAAATATATCTTTACTCTGGTTTGTTCTGTGCTTCAGATTTATTAAAACCTCCCCAAATAAAGAACTCTCATAAGTTGGATGTTTATTTAAATGCTTCAGAAAAGATTCTGTTGGGAATTTCAAATGTCAGGGGAAAGGGGGGATATTCATTTTTTGTGTTTTTTTTAAATGTCGGGTTGCTTTTAATTAAAAGTAAATTTTCTGAAAGCCTGCAGTACAGGCTTTTAGTGTTTTTGGTGTTTTGCTTAGCACAGGATGAAGGGTTGCGAATACTCCTTTGAAACTGCATATCTTGGGAGAACAGATTTCTTCTTCAGTGAAGTGTGCGGGAGTAGTTTCAGAAATATTTCAGAGTCATTTTCAAACTTCCAAGACCTCGCCATACTGTCTCTCTTTCTACAGTTCCCTAGGATTTCTGCTATGCCAGCTCACTTTTCCTTTCCAAGGAAATCACTGTCCTAAAGCAATTGCTACTAACGGGTAAATGTCAGGTCTCTTGGTGCTTTGGGGGTGGAGAAAAGCTGCTATCCACTGGGTTAAGCTACCTCATAAAATATATTAGAATATCTAAAACACTTCTAAAAGAGAAGCCTTTCTGTGGTTCTTAACAAGAAACCTCATTTATAAGAGTGTAACCTCATTTATAAGAGCTTGTACTCTTCATTCATTTCATTAGACATCTTAAGATAGGATTATTTTTAAATTTTATCCTTTGAGAGAGTTCAGTTTATTATTTGCAGTAAGAACATTAATACTCTCAGGCATCTGAATCAAAACGCAAAGAAGGGTGGGGGACCAGGCAGAAGACTTCATTTTCTTGTATGACACATATTGGCAGAGTTTTCATACAACTCACATCAAGTTCAAAAGGATATGTTTGAGATGCATTTAAAGCAACAATTGGAAGAAACTGCATTCATGTTATCTCAAATCTTGAAAAGTAATGATGCATGCAGAAGTACTTGAAATACCAGCTGTTATGTTTTTTATTCTCATGACTTCCTAGCTATTCCAAGTTGCCCAGCAACAATCCTGTCGTAGAGAGCATCATTCACTGCTCTGAGCATGTGTGGAAGAGGTAACGGGAGGAAAGAAGAGGGGAGGTGCAAACCATTCTGAAACAAAATCCTGTTTGGCTTTGAACTTTCAAATAACAGCTAGGTTCATAACAGATAAACATTATAAAATCCAAAGAATGTTTGATTTGCAAATGCCAGGATCTTGAAAAAGAAGAGGTTTTTAGGTTTGCTTTTAAGAGCAAAACCTGACTGGTATAAGGAATAGAATGTCCCATGCCTTGGATCACAGGGTGGAAAAGGATTCTGGCTGTAAGACTGGAGAAGAGTTTTCCCACCTCCTAAGGACACTTTCTAGATAGCAGGGAGGAGTTTGGAAAGAGTTTGGGGAAAAGATCAAGAAACTTGGGTCTTGCGACACCTGGGTGGCTCAGTTGTTAAGCATCTGCCTTTGGTTCAGGTCATGATCCCAGGGTCCTGGGATCGAGCCCCACATCAGGCTCCTTGCTCAGCGGGGAGCCTGCTTATCCCTCTGCCTCCCATTCCCCCTGCTTGTTCTCTCTCTCCCTCACTCTCTGACAAATAAATAAATAAAATCTTTAAAAAAAAAAAAAGAAACTTGGATCATAGTGATCTTAGTGTGGGGCCCTCCTTTTTTGCCCACCACATTTTAAGTTTGAAGCCACAGGAGGAGGAGAGAGAAACTCCTATAGATATATTTGGAAATTCAAAAGTTAGAAGAGGGTTATATACCATTTCCAGTTTGGAATTCTGGAAGGAAAAAGCCCTTGTGGAGTGTCACTAGGCATACCAGGGTGGATGGAAGCAGTAGAGTATTTATGATAGTACAGTGTGTCTAAGCATGCAATAGCCCACGGGCCTTAACTCCCTGTAAACATAGAGGAGATAAAAAGACCTTTTTGGTGCCCAAGGTGGGAAAGAAGTAGCTGAGGACTTACAGGAGACTCGGCAGTCAGTCCTCATGATGAAGGGCAGGGACTCCAAAGAAGAGACTTAACGGTAGGCAGTCAAGCTGGGGACAGGTGGTGGATCTGAGTCTAAGAGGATGAGCCATATCAGCAAGAGAGGAGAAGAGCCAAAGCAAAGGGAAACACTGAGTGTTCCTCCCTTACCCGAGTCCGGGAGCTATCACCATGCCTTGCCTCTGACAGGAGAACAGAGGACCAGCTAGAAAAGCCATGGATGTCAGCATGGAATGGTAGCAAAGATAGTCATATCCCCAAGATCACATAGGACTGCTAAAGTATAAAGGTTAAAAAAATAAAATCATGAGTCTCATGCAAATGTAAAATGAACATTAATAAGCTTATTCAACTTATTAATTAAGGAGAGAACCAGGAAGTTGTTAAAATCTGTTCAGAATAGAATTTGAAGAGTAATACATAGGCAGTTGGAAATCTGAACTGAATTTGCTAGTAGATGCAGGATTGATTATTAACCTATAGGACCATAAAACACAATGATTGGAGTTATCTTTTCTATAGGGTAGAAATCAGCTACAATTCTATTGGGCAAAATTCATTTGCATTGTTATGGACAAGAATCACTTACATTACTACCAGTTTCCTACAAATTGGTTTTTGCTCTTTACTTTAGCACTAAGTAAAATCATTTCTGTTAGACATATTGTCAATTTTGCAGAAAGAAAGTATATGTTATACGCAAACAACGAATCATGGAACACTACATCAAAAACTAATGATGTAATGTATGGTGATTAACATAATAAAAATAAATAAATAAAAAATAAAAAAAGAGAATAGGAAGGACTTTCCAAAGAAGGAAGAGCATAAGATACAGATTTTTAAAAAAAAGTATATATTAAGGGGGCACCTGGGTGGCTCAGTCGGTTAAGCGTCTGCCTTCGGCTCAGGTCATGGTCCTGGGGTCCTGGGATCAAGCCCCGCGTCAGGTTCCCTGCTCGGCGGGAAGCCTGCTTCTCCCTCTCCTGCTCCCCCTGCTTGTGTTCCCTCTCTCGCTGTCTCTCTCTCTGTCAAATAAATAAAATCTCAAAATAAATAAATAAATAAATAAAATAAAAATAAAATAAAATAAAATAAAGTATATATTAAGGATAAAATCTTCAAGGCATTTTATGATTTTTCTTCCCTAGATGTGGCTTTTTGCATGGCAATGGGGAGGTTCTGTGGTTTTAGAGGACTAGCCATTTCTTTTTTTTTAAGTTTTTTTTTTTTAATTCCAGTTAGTTAACATAGAGTGTAATATTAATTTCAGGTGTACAATTTAATGATTCAATACTTCCATACAACAACCAGTGCTCATCACAAGTGCACTCCTTCATCCCCATCACCTATTTAACCCGTCCTCCCATCCACCTCCCCTCTGGTAACCATCTGTTTGTTCTCCATAGTTGAGTCTGTTTCTTGGTTTACCTCTCTTTTTCCCCTATAATCATTTGTTTTGTTTCTTAAATTCCACATACAAGTGAAGTCATATGGTATTTGTCTTTCTCTGACTGACTTATTTCCCTTAGCATAATATCCTCTAGCTCCAGCCATGTCGTTGCAAAGCCAAGGTTTCATTCTTTTTTATGGCTGAGTAATATTCCATTGTATATATGTATACCACTTCTTCTTTATCCATTCATCTGTTGATCGACATTTGGGCTCCTTTCATATTTTGGCTATTATAGATAATGCTGCTATAAATATCAGGGTGCATGTATTCCTTCAAATTAGTATTTTTTATTCTTTGGGTAAATAGCTAATAGTGCAATTGCTAGATTATAGGGCAATTCTATTTTTAACTTTTTGAGGAACCTCCATACTGTTTTCCAGAGTGGCCGCACCAGTTTGCATTCCCATCAACAGTGTAAGAGGGTTCCCCTTTCTCCACATTCTTACCAATACCTGTTGTTTTGTGTGTTATTGATTTTAGCCATTCTGACAGGTGTGAGGTGATATCTCATTATAGTTTCGATTTGTATTTCCCTAATAATGAGTGATGTTAAACATTATTTCATATGTCTGTTGGCCATCTGGATGTCTTCTTTGGAAAAATGTCTATTCATGTCTTCTGCCCATTTGTTAATTGGATTATTTGTTTTTTGGGTGTTTTTATAAGTTCTTTATATATTTCGAATACTAACCCTTTATCAGATATGTCATTTGCAAATATCTTCTCCCATTCTGTAGGTTGCCTTTTAGTTTTGTTGATTGTTTCCTTCTCTGTGCAGAAGCTTTTAATTTTGATGAAGTCCCAATCATTCATTTTTGCTTTTATTTCCCTTGCCTCAGGAGACATATCCAGTAAGAAGTTACTAGGGCCAGTGTCAAAGAGATTACTCCCTGTGTTCTCCTCTAGGATTCTGATGGATTCCCATCTCACATTTAGGTCTTTAATCCATTTTGAATTTATTTTTGTGTATGGTGTAAGAAAGTGACCTAGTTTCATTTTTTTGCATTTTGCTGTCCAGTTTTCCCAACATCATTTGTTAAAGAGGCTGTCTTTTTTTAAATTGAATATTCTTTCCTGCTTTGTTGAGATTAGTTGACCATATAGTTGTGGGCCCATCTCTGGGTTTTCTGTTCTGTTCCATTGATCTTTGTGTCTATCTTTGTGCCAGTACCATACTGTCTTGATCACTACAGCTTTGTATTATAACCTGAAGTCTGGAATTATGATGCCTCTAGCTTTGCTTTGCTTTTCCAAGGTTGGTTTGTCTATTCGGGGTCTTTTTTGGTTCCATACAAATCTTAGAGTTGTTTGTTCCAGTTCTGTGAAAAATGCTGGTGATGTTTTGATAGGGATTTCATTAAATGCGTAGATTGCTTGGGTAATATAGACATTTTAACAATATTTGTTCTTCCAATCCATGAGCATGGACTGTTTTCCCATTCTTGGTGTCATCTTCCATTTCTTTCATCAGTGTTTTATAGTTTTCAGAATACAGATGTATTACCTCTTTAGTTAGGTTAATTCCAGGTATCTTATAGCTTTTGGGGCAGTTGTAAATGGGATTGATTGCTTGATTTCTCTTTTCTATTGCTTCATTATTGGTTTATAGAAATGCAACAGATTTCTGCACATTGATTTTGTATCCTGTGATTTTACTGAATTCATTTTATCAGTTCTGTCAATTTCTTGGTGGAGTCTTTGGGTTTTCTAGAGTATCATGTCATCTGAAAATAGTGAAAGTTTTACTTCTTCCTGCTAATTTGGATGCCTTTTATTTCTTTTTGTTGTCTGATTGCTATGGCTAGAACTTCCAATGCTATGTTAAATAACAGTGGTGAGAGTGGACATTCTCATCTTGTTCCCAATCATAGAGGAAAAGCTCTTAGTTTCTCCCCATTGAGGATGATATTAGCTGTGGGTTTTTCATATATGGACTTTATTATGTTGAGGTATGTTCCCTCTAACCCTCCTTTGTTGAGGGTTTTTATCATGG
This sequence comes from Leptonychotes weddellii, assembly GCF_054177405.1. NCBI lineage: Eukaryota > Metazoa > Chordata > Mammalia > Carnivora > Phocidae > Leptonychotes > Leptonychotes weddellii. The sequence continues at coordinate 112,119,492 of NC_138373.1, read as the reverse complement.
ATGGATGTTGTACTTTGTCAAATGCTTTTTCTGCATCTATTGAAAGGATTATACGGTTCTTATCCTTTCTTTTATTGATGTGGTGTCATATTGATTGATTTGCAAATACTGAACCACACTTGGAGCCCAGGAATAAGTCCCAATTGATCGTAGTGAATGATTGTTTTAAAGTACTGTTGGATTTGGTTTGCTAGTATCTTATGGAGAATTTTTGCATCCATGTTCATCAAGGATACTGGCCTGTAATTTTCCTTTTTATTGGAGTCTTTATCTGTTTTTAGTATCAGGGTAATGCTGGCTTCAAAGATTGAATTGGGAGGTTTTCCTTCCTTTTCTATTTTTGGAATAGTTTTGAGAAGAATAGGTATTAATTTTTCTTTAAAAGTTTGGTAGAATTCACCTATGAAGCCATCTGGCTCTGAACTTTTGTTTGTTGGGAGATTTTTGATTATTGATTCAATTTCTTTGCTAGTTATGGGTCTGTACAGATTATCTATTTATTCCTGTTTCAGTTTTGGTAGTTTATATCTTTTTAGGAATTTATCTGCTTCTCCATGTTGTCCAATTTGTTGGCAAATAGTTTTTCATAATATTCTCTTATAATTGTTTATCTGTGGTGTATGTTGTTATTCTTCCTCTCTCATTTGTGATTTTACTTACTTAGGTCCTTTCTCTTTTCTTTTTGATAAGTCTGGCTAGGGCTTTATCAATTTTATTTATTTTTTCGAAGAACCAGCTCCTGGTTCCATCGATCTGTTCTATTGTTGTTGTTGTTTTTTTCGTTTCTATATCATTTATTTCTGTTCTAATCTTTATTATTTCCTTCCTTCTGATGGCTCTAGGCTTCATTTGTTATTCTTTTTCTAGCTCCTTTGGGTGTAAGGTGAGGTTGTTTATTCAAGATTTTTCTTGCTTCCTAAGGTAGGCCTGTACTGTTATATACTTACTTCTTAGGACCACTTTTGCTGCATCCCAAAGGTTTTGAATGATTGTGTTTTCATTTTCATTTGTTTCCATGTATTTTTTAAATTTCTTCTTTGATTTCCTAGTTGACCCATTCATTGTTTAGTAGTATGTTGTTTAACCTTCATGTATTTGTGGTCTTTCCAAATTTTTTCTTGTTGTTGACTTTAAGTTTCATAGCATTGTAGTCAGAAAATATGTATGGTATGATCTCAATCTTTTTGTACTTGTTGAGGCCTGATTTGTGATCCAGTATGTGATCTATTCTGAAAAATGTCCCATGTGCACTTGAAAAGAATGTGCAGTCTACTGTTTTAGGATGGAATGTTCTGAATATATCTGTTAAATCCATCTGGTTTTGTATGTCATTCAAAGTCATTGTTTCCTTGTTGACTTTCTGTTTAGATGGACAATTGATGCAAGTGGAGTGTTAAAATCCCCTACTATTATTGTATTATTAGCTATTTGTTCCTTTATGTTTGTTATTAATTGATTTATATACCCCATTTTGGGTGCATAAATATTTACAATTGCTACACCTGCTTGTTGGATTGTGCCTTTTATTATTATAAAGTACCCTTCTTCATCTTTTGTTACAGTCTTTGGTTTAAAGTGTCATTTGTCTGATATAAGTATTGCTACTCCAGCTTTCTTTTGACATCCATTTGCATGATGAATATTTCTCTATCCCCTCACTTTCAATCTTCAGGTGTCCTTAGGTTTAAAATGAATCTCTTGTAGGCAACATATAGATGAGTCTTATTTTTTTATCCATTCTGACACCCTATGTCTTTTGATTGGAGTGTTTAGTCGATTTACATTCAAAGTAATTATTGATAGATATGTATTTAGTGCCATTGTATTATTTGTTAAGTCATTTCTGGAAATTTTCTCCATTCCTTTCTAGACTTTGTCACTTTTGGTCTTTCCTTTGCACACAAAGAGTCCCTTTTAATATTTTTTGCAGGGCTGGTTTAGTGGGCATGAATTCCTTTAGTTTTTGTTTGTCTAGGAAACCCTTTATCTGTCCTCTTTCTGAATGATAGCCTTGCTGGATAGAGTATTCTTGGCTGCAGATTTTTCCCATTCAGCACTTTGAATATATCATGCCACTCTCTTCTAGCTTGCCAAGTTTCTGTTGGGGAATCTGCAGCTAGCCTTATGGGTCTTTCCTTCTAAGTTAAGGGTTTCTTTCATCTTGCTGCTTTTAAGATTTTTTATTTATTACTATATTTTGCAAATTTCATTATAATATGTCTTGGTGTTGGCCTGCTTTTGTTGATTTTGATGGGAGTTCTCTGTGCCTCCTGGATCTGGAAGTCTGTTTCCTTCTCCAAATTAAGGAAGTTTTCAGCTATTATTTCCTCAAATAAATTTTCTGTCCTCTTTTATCTTATTCTTCTGGCATTCCTACAATACAAATGTTATTACATTTGATGGAGTCACTGAGTTCTCTAAGTCTATTCTCATGTTCCATAATTCTTCTTTCTGTCCTTTGTTCAGCTTCATTATTTTCCATTATTCTGTCTTCTGTATCACTTCTTTGTTCCTCTACTTCTTCTGGCCTTGTGTTCATTGCATCAAGCCTGTTTCCAATCTCAATTATTGCATTTTTTTCATTCCCAACTGATTCTATTTTAACTCTTTTATCTCTGTGGTAAGGGTCTCCCTGTAGTCTTCCATTCTTTTCTCAAGCCCAGCTAGCATCCTTATGATTGTTGCTTTAAATTCTCCATCAGGCATGTTACTTATATCTGTCTTGCTTAGATCTCTGGCCGTGACTTTATCTCGTTCTTTCATTTGGGATGAATTCCCCCATCTTGGCGTTTTGTCTAAGTCTCTGCCTTCTTCTCTGTGTTCCCTGCTCCTGAGAGTAGTGGCTTTATGAAGAAGAGGTCATAAAGTACCCAGAGAGTGTCTCTGGTATGTGCTGTGTGCACTCTCCTGTTGTGTTTTGGCTGCTCTATCCTTTAGGCCAGTCATCTGCAGAGGCTCTCCTTGCCTGCACTGTGCAGTGTTTGATCCTTGGCCTGAATGTGGTGAGTTTTAACTAGGTGTGCTCTGGTATGCTTGTTAAATGAGACCTGATACACTTCCACTAGAACTGAAGCCCCATAGAACTCTCTGGCCAGGAGACATGGTGAGCAGGGGTTTGTGCTGGTCTTCTGGGGAAGGAGCCCACTGTGCTGGGACTGAGCCAAGCTTGACTAAGAAGGACGGTCCACCAGAGTGCAGGGGTGTGGGACTTAGTGTAAGCAGGTTAGGCAGTCAGTGTTGGCACTGTGCTGTTTACTGCAAGTGGCTCTGTGTTTATGCTGAGGGGCAGGGAAGGGAAATGTTGCCAGCCAGGTTCTTTGTCCCTGGAGAGGCATTTCTATGAATGCTGCCACTCCGGGAAGCACTCCAAGAAGAGCAAATAATCTTCCTCCTTTATGTCTCAGGTGTTTCTCCACTGTCCACCTCTGTTTGCCTGCCTTCTCTCCAGGAGCAGTGAAGTGCCCTCCAGGCTCTATCCCAGCCAAGCCTGCTGACTTTTAAAACTCCAGGCTTTAGGGACATGGTGTGGGCAGGCGCTTGTGCTGGTCTTCTTGTCCCACTGTGCTGGGACTGAGGCAAGCCTGACTGAGAAGGGCAGTCATGCCAGAGCACAGGGTATGGGACTTTTGCCACTTCTTTTCTTACCTCTCATTCATGTGGCTGCTGATGCTTGAAGTCCTCCTAACATATAAGAAAGGTTTTCTTTCCATGACGGGCTATAAGACCTCAAATGCAAATACTTGCAGGAGAGGTAGCATATATATAATCTCCCATTATGGTATAGACGACTCTAAGTTGTAAAAGAGGCTAGTCAATAGAAATTGATTTAAGGTGTACATAATGACAATGCCTACCATTTTACAAAAAGAACACCCAGGACTTCCTTTGGCCTATTTTTAAGTCTTGGACAAATTTTCCTTGTGTCACGCCTCTCTTGAGGCTAACAGGAACTCTTGACAGATAGTTTTCTACTGATATCAGAAAAGTACATAAAGCCCCAAGGACATTAGATTGCCCCAAGCAGAAGTGGTGAAGAAAAGAAATGTGGGTACAGATGGGGATGACAAGGCCCTGGGCTGAGAAACTGAATTTGAAAGTAGAATCAACTGTGCTACCTGAGATTAGTCAGGTTGTTTCTCACCTTCGGCACATGGAGCATTTGAGAGATACATGATGACCAGCTATATCAAGATAGGGATGATTACATTCTTCTGGTTTTGTGTGTCCATGAAGTGACAGGCTTATGGCTGTCCCCTTAATGTGACTCTCTCTTTCTGAAGGGAAGAGGAATTATAAATTGCTTGTCTCACCCCTTCTGGGATCTTTCTATTTTGGATATGTCTCCCCTCAGACAGGGTGCCCTCAGCCCATTGGGGCTGCACATCTGAGCCATATCCTCTAATCTAAGACCTATCAGTTATATTGATACATAATATTTTTTTCCATATGTCTGACTCTTGTACTTATATCTCAATTACTTTTGAAGACAAGGGAAGCAGAAAAGTATTATTTAATTATCTCCTAAAACCCAAACAATTACATTTTTACTTAGTCAAGTTTGAGACTGAGAAACTCAAAGAAAAAGATTTTGATACAAGAATTCCAATATTTCATTAATAACTGGAAGGCAGAAGATCCACAGAAAACAAAACAAGCAAATAAAACAAAATTAGCCATACTCCTGTCAAATTCCCCCAAATATTTTCTGTTCTTATTTTGTCTTCTCTGACATTTCATAATTACAACTACCTTTTTAGAAAGTCCCTCCTTTAGTTTCTTCAGCATGAATAAAGGAAAGAAATAATAAAATATTTATTTTATAGAGTTAATTTAGAACTTAAGAAAGCAAAGATGTAAAGATGGACCCTATCTTCATGGATTTCCATGTCATGGAAGATGATACAGGAAATAAATGTATAATAAATAAGATTTTATAATAAAATGTGTGCCATAAGAGTGATAAGAAGGCTAATTTTGTTCTTGTTTTTCTTAGTTTTTTATGAATTTCTTCTAGTTGTTTAATTTTGATATTTACTATCAAAACTTCTTCCAGGAAAATCATTGAATACACATATTATAAAACCTGGCTTAAAAATGTTGTGAGAGAATTATGACAGAAAAAAAGCAATATAAAATGCAAATAATATTCTACCCTGTTGTTCTGAGACTCATATCAAATAATGTATTTTTAATCTTTTAAAATACAAGGTAAAAGTTGGTAAGAGGTTACAACTGGTCTATTTTCAAATGATATTACAATTAACTATTAATTTTAAGCCACTGCCAATATGGATAGCACTTCAAGTTAACTTACAAAATCATAGTTAATAAAAATATTTTTTACATTTTCATAGTTAAAACATAAATACTCTCATATATGTATTGGTTCAATTATTATATTTGAAAAGTAAATTATAATATCCTAGATCACATTGGGGGTAAATATATCCTCTTTGTTCTTCTACTTGTTCACGGACAATTATATTTCAAAATACTTGTTAGGTCATTTGCAATAGTAACTTAGAGGTAGAAGTATCAGCAGAGAAAGCAAAGTCAGGAAATGAATGGGTTTTAACTCAGGATCCAAGGACCTATTCAGGAGGTGGCTTGGGGGAACTGTTACTTCACAGAACTCGGTGAGAAATAAATCAATCAGCTGTGCAATGATGTGCCAGGTCTCACTGAGGGGCATGAACACTTACTCAGTTGAGTGGCTCAGACATAAACAACATAAAAATAGAATAATTATCACCATGGCTTAAACTCTGAAGATTGGTGAATTCATTCCTCAGAAATCCGAAATTTTCACAAAATAAATGTTCTGTAGTTCCTCAGTTAGAAGACAAACACGGGTTTGAGGAAATTCAACTTTAGCTTCTTCTGATGGTTAAGAGAACATTTTCAGAAGGACCAAAACTTACAAAAAGGTAAAAGAGCCAACTTTTCTGGCAGTTCTAACAATTTAAGTGAGCCTAAGCTATCCAAAAATGTCCCTGTCTTTTGAAAAACTCTTTCTAGAGGAAGAGCTAATTCTATTTTTTAAAACATTTTTAAGGGCAATCATACCTTTAGTCACAAAAGTAGCTGGACAAATATTCATTAGAAACTGAAGATATGTTTGAAATTGTATGACTTAATCTAGGACCTATGGGTACATTTGAAATTCTGTCACCTGGAGAGACCAAAGAATTAAAGAATTGGCAGGTTTTTGCCAAAGAAAAGAAAATCAAGGAAAAAATCAGCATCCTTTCATGATTAAAACTCTCCACAGTGTAGGGATAGAGGGACCATTCCTCAATATCACAAAAGCCATCTATAAAAATCACACAGAGAATATCATTCTCAGTGGGAAAAAACTGAGAGCTTTTCTCCTAAGGTCAGGAACACAACAGGGATGTCCACTCTCACCTCTGTTGTTCAACACAGTACTAGAAGTACTTGCCTCAGCAATCAGACAACAAAAAGAAATAATAGTCATTCAACTCAGCAAAGAAGAAGTCAAACTCTCACTCTTCACAGATGACACGATACTTTATGTGGAAAACCCAAAAGACTCCACCCCAAAATAGCTAGAACTCATACCAATTCAGCAATGTGGCAGGATATAAAATCAATGCACAGAAATCAGTGGCATTTCTATACACTAACAATGAGACAGAAGAAAGAGAAATTAAGGAATTGATCCCATCTGCAATTGCACCAGAACCCTTAAGACACTTAGGAATAAACCTAACCAAAGAGGTAAAGGATCTGTACTCTAAAAACTACAGAACACTTATGAAAGAAATTAAGGAAGACACAAAGAAATGGAAAAACATTCCATGCTCATGGATTGGAAAAATAATATTGTTAAAATGTTTATGCTACCCAGAGCAATCTACACATTCAATGCAATCTCTATCAAAACACCATTGACATTTTTCACAGAGCTGGAACAAATAATACTAAAATTTGTATGGAACCAGAAAGACCCCAAATAGCCAGAGAAATGTTGAAAAAGAAAACTAAAGCTGGTGGCATCACAGTGCTGGACTTCAAGCTCTATTACAAAGCTGTAATCATCAAGACAATATGGTACTGGCACAAAAACAGACATATAGGTCAATGGAACAGAATAGAGGACTCAGAAATGGACTCTTAACTTTATGGTCAACTAATCTTTGATAAAGGAGGAAAGAATATCCAATAGAAAAAGGACAGTCTCTTCAACAAATGGTGTTGGGAAAATTGGACAGCCACATGTAATCAGACCATTTCCTTACACCATACACAAAAATAGACTGAAAATGGATGAAAGACCTAAATGTGAGACAGGAATCCATCAAAATCCTAGAGGAGAATACAGGTAGCAACCTCTTCAACTTCAGCTGCAGCAACTTCTTGTTAGACACATCACCAAAGGCAAGGGCAACAAAAGCAAAAATGAACTATTGGGACTTCATCAAGATAAAAAGCTTCTGCACAGCAAAGGGAATAGTCAATAAAACTAAAAGGCAACCTACAGAATGGGAGAAGATATTTACAATGACATATCAGATGAAGGGTTGGTATCCAAGATCTATAAAGAACTTATCAAACTCAACACCCAAAAAACAAATAATCCAGACAAGAAATGGGCAGAAGACATGAGCAGACATTTCTCCAAAGAAGACATATAAATGGCCAACATGAAAAAATGTTCCACGTCACTTGGCATCAGGGCAATACAAATCAAAACCACAATGAGATACCATCTCACACCAGTCAGAATGGCTAAAATTAACAAGTCAGGAAACAACAAATGTTGGCAGGATGTGGAGCAAGGAACCCTCTTACACTGTTGGTGGGAATGCAAGCTAGTACAGCCACTCTGGAAAACACTCTGGAAAACATTTTTAACTCAAGACGTTAAAAATAGAGCTACTCTAGGGCGCCTGGGTGGCTCAGTTGGTTAAGCAACTGCCTTCGGCTCAGGTCATGATCCTGGAGTCCCGGGATCGAGTCCCGCATCGGGCTCCCTGCTCGGCAGGGAGTCTGCTTCTCCCTCTGACCCTCCTCCCTCTCATGCTCTCTGTCTCTCATTCTCTCTCTCAAAATAAATAAATAAATAAAATCTTTAAAAAAA
>NC_138373.1:112039003-112110888 GCF_054177405.1 Leptonychotes weddellii | reverse complement strand
GAGGAGAATAGATGAATGAGAGAACAAAATGCTAACAGGGTAACAATGACCCCAGAAAAATATACACTAAGCAAATCAGAAGAAACCTCCCAGAAGGTGGTTGCTTTTCTGCTCAGAGAGTTGCTGCTATTCTTTTCTTTGATCTCCTGTTGAGTTTGTGGGTGTTCAGAATGGTCTGATACCTATCTAGTTGAATTCCTGGGACCAGACGAAATTTAGGTCTCCTACTCCTCTGCCATCTTTCTCCTCTGGGCAACAATAGAACTTTTAAGAACTTAAACCATTAAGGTAAAAAGATTTCTTATCCCCCCAAAATTTGTGGTGGTAACACTTATCTAAAGGAGTAGATTCTAAATGCATATACATAAAGTCCATAAAGTTATTAAGGGAATTGGGTCAGCTTAGATTAAAAGGGACAGAGATTATACAAAACAAGAAGTCTTTGGATCTCTAAACTATTATGGGAAGAAAGAAGATAAGGAAACTACTCAGGTACAAACACAGTCTCCTTTTTATGAAAAAGGAATAGTGACTCAAAGTACAGATATAAGTTCCCAGGGAATGGAGTCCAGAGCCATAGAGAATAACTCCTAGGAATTAGCACTAAGCCTTAATCAAGAAATTGGCTACATGAGCCTAGTTGAATTTCAGAACTGCTATGGACAGAACTGCTATATGATTTTTGTGTGCTTCCTATTTTTTCCTCTTCTAGTATAGGAATTCCCATGGCTTCTAACACCATTGAGGGTTTAAGGATTATGCATGGAGGGGACAGTGATTCAGATAACTTATTTCTTTAGTTCAAAGGTCTTTAGATCAAGTGGACTAGTAATCAAGAAGCTGTGCCCAAGGAACCAATCTAAAGAGACTCATTTAGATATTTAGGATCTGATTAGATGACAAATGCTGAATTTGGCCTGGTGCCATGATGGGATGAGACCTGGGGTCTTGGGAAAGGAGATAAGTATACTTAAATGTGAGGGAAGTGTGGCAGATTATATTTTCCAAAGATGGCCCCAATAATATCTTCTATCCCCTTTGTTCACCTTTGACACTCCTCCTATCCAGAGGTGAAGCTATATTCCCTCCTTTCATATTGAGATGGACTTATGACTAAGGCACAAGTGATGTAATGTGACTTCTGAGGCCAGATCAGAAAAGATAAAAAGCTTTTCCCTGATTTTCTTGAGGCACTTGCTTTTTAAATCCACTCACACTGCTATGAGGAAGATCAACCACATGGACAGGCCATGGGTAGACTATGTCCCATCAGATGGACATCATCAACCCCCCCAAGAGTGAGTGAGTCTTTAGATTATTCCAGTGCCTAGCCTTAGGGAATTCTTAGCTGATCTCTCAGACATAGTGGAACAGAGATAAACCATGTCCACTTTGTCCTCTCTGAATTCCTGATCCACAGAATCTGAGAACAAAACAAAATGGTTGCTGTTTTACATCATGGAATTGGGTAGTATTATGTTTGCAACTGGAACCCACTTTTGCATTGAGTCTTGAAAGCAGTTTTCATTGGGAGAGTGTTCATTGCCTTGGGAAGTCTTTTAAACCTTACATGTATTCTAGTAAATCTAAATAAGGGATTTTTAAAAAAGATTTTTTGCATCACTATTAAAAGGGATGTATAGCTGTCTAATGGGAGAGCTAGAAAGGAGCTGGGCAGACATCTCCAACCTTCCTGTTACTGTCACTTTCGCCACATGATTCCTGCCTGCCTTTTTGAACAGAAAGCAAAAAAATTTTTAAGAGAATGAGAGAGAGAGAGAGTGCACAAGCCGGAGGTGGGGGGGCAGGGGAAGAGGGAGAGAGAGAATCTTAAGCAGGCTCCATGCCCACCCAGCACAGAGCCCAACGCGAGGCTCAATCTCACAACCCTGAGATCATGACCTGAGCTGAAACCAAGAGTGGGACACTTAATGGACTGAGCCACCCAGTCACCCCAAATAGAAAGCAAAATTTTAAAAATTAAATTAGAAAGGGGCACCCTCTGGGCACCTGGGTGGCTCAGTTGGTTAAGCGACTGCCTTCGGCTCAGGTCATGATCCTGGAGTCCCGGGATTGAGTCCCACATCGGGCTCCCTGCTCGGCGGGGGGTCTGCTTCTCCCTCTGCCCTCTTCCCTCTCCTGCTCTGTCTCTCATTGTCTCTCTCTCAAATAAATAAATAAAATCTTTAAAAAAAATAAAAAATAAATAAAAAAAAAGAAAGGGGCACCCTCTGAGAGATGAGCCTCATCTGTGAATATCTGGTGGGAAGTTCAGATTTTGATCGGGCCCATTTTTATCTCAGAGAAGAAATGTCCCTGCCTCCCTGTCATTTCCTATGCTAACCCCAATAGATACAAAGTAGAAAAGGTGCAAATTTGGTGAACAGGTACACCTGGAACAGAGAAACAGACCTGTCACTTACCAGCTGTGTTATCTTGGGCAAGTCCTTTAACAATTAAGCTTCGGTTTTCTCAGATGTTAAGATGGGGATAATAATATTAACCTAAGTATTGATGCATAGGGAAGTGTGAATAATGAGATGTGTTTTCAAGCATAGCAGACCATAGGGTACTAGGTGCTAGGTACTGAAAAATCACATTTCCCTTGAATAAATATCTAACAAAGGGGGTTGTTTCCACCATGAAAATAAATATACCAAACTATGTTGAATGGAATCCTATGCCCACCTTAAATTTATTCTCTCTGCAGTTTTACTAAACCCTGGACCTTTCTACAGAGTTGATGTCATTATATTAAAGTGAGTCAGAGGTTAAACAGAATAAGAATATCTCTGATCCCTATTTCAATCTTAAAGTCCAAGGATTTTATCATGTAGCCCTGTAGTTTTCGGTCTAAGGGGATTTTCCTGCACAAGGGAGCCTTTAGTAATAATGTGGAGACAACTTCGTGTATCACAACAGAGGGAGGACCTCTGGCATCTGGTGGAAAGAGGCAGGGCATGATGCTAAACATCTTCTAGTGCAAAGAACAGCTCCCCAGACAAAGAATTATATAGCCTAAAGTTTTGATTTTGTCAAGTCTGAGAAAATATACTATAAACCACTCCCATTAATTTACTCAACAAATAATTATTAAAGAATATGGTATACCAGGCACTGTGCTATATGCCAAGATAAACAGAAATGAGAGAAACAGGTCCTGAATTTAGAGTTCAAGTAGTGGGGAAGACAGACAATTAAATAAGCAATTAAACATAGAATATGGGAATATATTTTGATAGGTGAGAATAAAAAGTCCCCACTCTTCTAGAAAAAAATTATTGTCTTAAGCCATGATAATGGAAAATCACAGAAATGGTTATTGTAAACCTTTCTAATTAGTCAATGACAATTCTATAGTCATGGAAACAAATCTAGAACAAGTTTTAAACCTATCAAACTGATCAGTGACAACTCACTTCAGTGAACATGCCTCTAAAAGCCGACCAGTCAGAGAGCTCATTTTGAAAGTCAGCAACCAGGTGAACTCATGCCAGGGAACTCACTTCTAAAGTTGACATCAACCCAGTACTGCCTCTGTAGCCAACCAAAACACAAAACATGTTTCTAAATCTTATGTCAACCCACTTCTGGTTCTGTAACCCATTCAAAACATGCTTGTACATCCAGGTCAAACTTAATGCCCAAAGCTTAAGGAAGATATTAGAAGACATGCCAAATCCTCAAAAGAAAAAAAATCAAAGTATTGTACCACTGAAAACACACCAATAACTGCAAATCTTTTCTGTATTAATCATATCCCCTCTGAGCCTCCAAAAACACTTCTTATTGAAAAAAATATTTTAAAAATTGTGGCTAGAATTTTTAACAATGTTTTCTCTTAGGTTCAATCTCTTTTTAACCCAAGACCCTTTGATAAACATGAAATAATCCCCATTACTCCAACCTTTCCCTCATAACCCCATTCTGATATCTAACACTGCCCTACACAACATCCACACATAAGACCAGTTTCAGTTCTTGAAAGATTGGTCATCAGTACACTATGTAAAAAATGGATGTGGAAAGGGAGGTTGGTGGGTGGAGTCAGAGCTGTGAGAGAGTTAACAGATATTCCAGATGAAAGAACATGGCCTCAACACAGACAGAAGTACATGCATTCAACATCAACACCACTTGGTAATTTACTTCATCAAGGAATAAAGAATTGGGAGGAATAAAGGAATGGCCACATGACTCCCATGTGGGCCACTGAGTGGTACCATTCATGGGGGTGTCAAATAAAGAAGGAAGAGGGTGTTTGAGGGAAAGATGAGAACAGTTTCAGATATGTTGAATTTGAGGGTTCTGAAGGACAAAATGGAGGTATAAAGTAAGAAGGTGAATATTTAAGTATGATTCAAAGAAAAATTCTGGTCTAAAGATACGGATTTAGGAGTTTTTACACACAGATTGTAACTGAAGCCATAAGAGCAAATAAGCCGGCCAGGAGGCCACACAGAAATCCTCTGCATTTGTAGTTAAAAAGCTGTGACATAAAGATGAACAGTATGACACAGCAGATCAAGATAAATAAAAGGTGCTGGACTTAAAATGATGAAAGAAATATGACTGGACAGAACCAGAGCCCTTTTCTTTTAATTTAAAGCTGACAAGGGACTTTGCCAATTCTCAAGCAAAGAAGGATTGGAATTAATGTAAGAACAAATACTAAATTTCATTTTTAGTCAGCTTATATATATCTAATTTAAACCAAATCAATAAATACTTATTTTGTGCATAAACTATGGCCTACCTCATTTCAAATTGGGAATTTCTTATTGAGCAATAAGTCTCTTGACCATATTTTCAAAATTCCATACTACATTTCTCAAAAGAACTGTCATACCTCTAAAGAATTTCAGATGAAATCTAACAATATGCCTCCTGCCTAGTTAGAAGTCTCAGCTAAGAAGCAGCCACTTGAATGATATTTTCTGTGTCTTTTGTAAAATGTTGAAAATATTATCTGCTCTGTTATCCATGTTTCTTATGCAATGAGCAATGAGCAATTGTGAGAAATTTCTCCTTATCCTTACAGTTTTATCCAGGTACTTAGGAAACTGTCATGGCGATGTATTTACAGCTGTTTTATCCCCTTGACTTACCATGTAATCAGAGAACATTTCCAGATAAAAGTGTATTTGAGAACACTGAGATACAGCCCCAAATATTTCAAACCTATTCTATTTTACATCCATATCTTAAATATATTTGGAGAAAATAATCCTTAGAGAATCTCAGATATACATTGAGGTTACAGTCCAAACGAATTTGACCTTTTGTCAGGCAATATGTCTGCTTCATCCAGGGATAAATTAGTTGTAAATATGTAATTATCACCATGAAAATCCTAAGACAAAATAAAATGCAACAATCCCATATGAATCACAGTCTTCCACGGTGATAGGAAAAGAAGCTTTTAGAAAACCTGAAGCATCTGGCAAGTGTGTGTGAGATGGCAGACAGAAGATGTAGGAGAGTGGATGAAGAATATGAATAGAAGGTGTTTTTCAAAATCGGCCACTGTTAAACCTCAAGAAAGAAGAAAAGGAGAAGCAAGAAAAGTAGAGAAAACATTCATTTATTTTACAAAAATAGTATTCACAGTAGATAAGAAGATAACAATAGCATCACAATTCCTGACGTCAGCACCCTTCAAAAAATACAAACCTTCAGAAAAAGAAATTAAGAAAGCAATTGCATTTACAATTGCACCTAAAAGAATAAAATACCTAGGAATTAACTTAACCAAGGAGGTGACAGATCTGTATTCCAAACACTATAAAACACTGATGAAAGAAATTGAAGATGGCACAAACAAATGGAAAGACATTCCATGCTTATGGATTGAAACAATTAATATCATTAAAGTGTCCATACTATCAAAATACTTTGGTATTTGCTATACCAAAGCAATCTACAGATTCAATGCACTCCCTATTAAAATACCAACAGCATTTTTCACAGAACTAGAAAAAATAATACTAAAATTTATATGGAACCCTAAAGACCCTATATAGCCAAAGCATTCTTGAGAAAGAACAAAGCTGGGAGTATCACAAGCCCAGATTTCAAGATATACTACAAAGCTGCTATAATAAAAACAGCATGGTACTGGCACAAAAACAGACACACAGATCAATGGAACAGAATAGAGAGGCCAGAAATAAACCCACAATTATGTGGTTAAATAATCTTTGACAAAGGAGGCAAGAATATACAATGGGAAAACATCTCTTCAATAAATGGTGCTGGAAAAACTGGATAGCTACATGTAAAAGAATGAAGCTGAACCACTTTCTAACACCATACACAAAAATAAACTCAAAATGAATTAAAGACCTAAGTGTGAAACCATAAAAATCCTAGAGGAGAACACAGGCAGTAATTTCTCTGACACCAACCATAGCAATAAGTCTCTAGATGTATCTCCTAAGGCAAGGGAAACAAAAGTAAAAATAAAATATTGGGATTACATTTATAAATGCTTTTGCACTGAGAAGGAAACCATCAACAAAACAAAAAGGCAATCTACAGAATGAGAGAAGATATTTGCAAATGATTGATAAGGCATTAATATTCAATTATATAAAGAACTTATACAACTCAACACCCAAAAAATCCCCCCCAAAATATCTGATTAAAAATGGACAGAGGACCTGAATAGACATTTTTCCAAATAAGACATACAGATGGCCAACAGACACATGAAAAGATGCTCAACATCACTAATCATTAGGGAAATGCAAATCAAAACCACAATGAGATATCACCTTATGCCCATCAGAATGACTTAAAAAAAAAAAAAGACAAGAAATTACAAGTGTTAGAAAGAATATGGAAAAAAGGAACCTTGTGCACTGTGATGGGAATGTAAATTGGTACAGCCACTGTGGAAAATAGCATGCAGGCTCCTCAAAAAAAAATTAAAAATGTAAATACCATATGACCCAGTAATTCCATTACTGGGTATTTACCCAAAGAAAATGAAAGCACTAATTCAAAAAGATACATGCTCCCCCATGTTTATTGGAGCATTATTTACAATGGCCAAGATGTAGAAGCAACCTAAGAGTCCCATTGATAGACAAATGGATGAGGAAGATGTGGTGTATGCACACACACACACACACACACACACACACAGAGGAATATTATTGTATGATTTCACTCGTTTGGAATTTAAGAAACAAATGAATAAGCAAACAAAAAACAGAATAAGAGTTTAAACACAGAACAAACTGTGGTTGTCAGAGGGGAGAGGCTTGGGAGATGGGCAAAATGGGTAAAGGGGAGTTAGAGATACAGGCTTCCAGTTTGGAATGAATAAGTCTGGGGAGAAAAGGTACATTATATGGAATATAGTCAATGATTATAATAGCGTTTTATGGTGACACATGGTAGCTACACTCACGGTGAGCATAGCATAATGTATAGACTTGTCAGACCACTATGTTGTACACCTGAAAGTAATGTAACATTATATATCAACTATACTTCAATAAAAAAAATACATTGGTAGGAGTGAAAACTGGTGCTGCCATTGTGGAAAACAGTGCGGAGGTTCCTCAAAAAATTAAAAAATAGAATTACCATATGATCCAGTAATCACACTATTGGGTATTTACCCAAAGAATACAAAAACACTAATTCAAAAAGATATATGCACCCCTACGTTTATTGCAGCATATTTACAATAACCAAATTATGGTTATGGAAGCAACCCAAGTATCCATCAATAGATGAATAGATAAAGATGTGGTAAATATACAATGGACTATTATTCAGGCAAAAAAGAATGAAATCTTGCCATTTGCAATGACATGGATAGAACTAGAGAGTATAATGCTATGTGAAATAGGTCAGTCAGAGAAAGACAAATACCATATGATTTCACTCACATGTGCAATTTAAGAAACAAAACAAATGAACAAAGAAAAAGAGACAAAGCAAAAACAGACTCTTAACGATAGAGAACAAATTGATGGTTGCCAGAGGGGTGATGGGAGGGCGGGGATCAGTGAAATAAGTTATGGGGATTAAGAGTATACTTAACTCAATGAGCAAGGAGTAGTGTATAGAATTGTTGAATCACTATATTGTACATCTGAAACTAAATTAACATTGTATGTTAACTATACTGGAATTTAAAAAAAATGCAAACCTTTTCTCGTGTGAAAAAAAGGGATTAATGGATACATAGAGGCAGACTCGATGACAGCTTGCTAAAATAATGTATCTTTTTTAATGTTATTTTTTAAAGATTTTATTTATTTATTTGACACAGAGAGAGAGAGAGAGAGTAGCAGAAGGAGAGGGAGAAGCAGACTCCCCGCTAAGCAGGGAGCCCAATGCAGGACTCAATCCTGGGACACCAGGATCATGACCTGAGCCAAAGGCAGATGCTTAACCAACTGAGCCACCCAGGCACCCCAAAAAGAATGTATCTTGATTATCAAATTCTAGGCATAATATCAAAGTTGCTGACTTATGAATCTGCAGAGAATACAAATAAATATTAATTCACTGGGAGCAAAAGTCTTAAATTCAACATTTTAAATGAGTTCACATTTTTTAAAATTTTAATTAAATCAATCATATAAGTTTTAAATGCAAACATTTCCTAAATATATGATATAAGCCACAATGAATTCAGAAATCTTTTCCTTTGGAGTGATTTTTCTACTAATCCTGTATTGACTGACTTAGGGAGGCTTTATTTATTCTAAACAAATGATGGAATTTTAATTTTTCATCAATAAATATTAGATACTTAAGATTTTATTGAGTATGGTAGCTTCGCTTTAATGCCATAACTCTGCATTCTAACATGCAAACCCATTGATCACATAAAAAACAAAACTCCTTAAATAGAACCAAATATTGTTCTCATTTTTCACTTGACTCTGTAAATATTAAAATGAATAGCTGATGTTTTTGCATGTTTGACATGTAGCATTTTAAAAACTCCAGTGGTATGTGTGTGTACATGTGTGTGAAACACATCATTCACTGGGTAAATTTTTTTCCTTAATAACTGATTTTTATTAATATTTTATATAGTAAACTACATCAATTCAATGTTAATTCTTTTTTATTGACATAAAATTGGTATATAGCATTATTTTAGTTTCAGATGTAAAATATAGTAATTTGATCTTTTAAGTCTTGTTACCATCTGTCATCATACAATTAACCCCCTTCACCCATTTCACTGATCCCACCAAACCCCTTCCTTGATGATAACCACAATCTGTTTTCTGTATCTATGAGTTTTATTTTGTTTGTTCATTTGTTTTGTTTTTTATATTCCACATATAAGTGAAATCATAAGGTATTTGTCTTTGGATGACTTACTTCACTTATCATAATACCCTCAAGTTTCATTCATACTATTGCAAATAGCAAATTATCATTCTTTTTAATGGATAAGTAGTATTCCATTATATATATATGTATATATAATCCGAGAGCATGATACATCCAGCTTTTCCTTTCTCAAGATTGCTTTGGCTATTCAGAGTCTTTTGTGGTTCCATATACATTTTAGAATTATTCATTCTTGTTCTGTGAAAAATGTCATTTTAATAGGAATTGCACTGAATCTGTAGATTGCTTTTAAGTCGTGAGGACTTTTCAATGGTTAATTCTTCCAATCCATGAGCATGGCATATTTTTCCATTTATCTGTGCCTTCTTTCTATTTTTTTCATCAGTGTCTTATAGTTTTCAATGTGCAGATCTTTCACTTTAGATAAATTTATTTCTAGGTATTTTGTTATTTTTGATGCAGTTGTAAGTGGAACTGTTTTCTTAACTTGTTTCTGATAGCTCATTATTAGTGTATAGAAATGCAACAGATTTCTATATGTTAATTTTGTATCTTGTAACTTTACTGAATTCATTGGTTCTAACAGTTCTTTGGCAGAGTCTTCAAGGTTTTCTATATGTAGTATCATGCCATCTGCATATAGTGACAATTTTACTACTTCCTTTCCAATCTGGATGACTTTTATTTACTTTTCTTGCCTAATTACTGTGTGTAGAACTTCCAATATTCTGTTGAATAAAAGTGCACAAGTGGTCATCCTTGTCTTGTTCCTGATCTTAGAGGAAAAGCTTTTAGCTTTCCACAACTGAGTATAAATTTTTCATATGTGGCCTTTATTAAATTGAAGAACAGTCCCTTTACCCATTTTTATTGAGAGTTTTTATCATAAATGCATGTTGAATTTTGTTAAATGCTTTTTCTGCATCTATTAAGAGGATCATATGATTTTTATCCTTCATTCTGTTAATGTGATGTATCACAATGATAGATTTGTGGATGTTGAACCATCCTTATATCCGTGGAATAAATCCCAGTTGATCATGGTGTAGGATCTTTTTTATGTACTGTGGAATTTGGTTTGCTAATATTTTTTGAGGATTTTTGCATCTATATTCATCAGGAATATTGGTCTATGACTTTCTGTCTTGTGTGTGTGTGTGTGTGTGTGTGTGTGTGTGTGTGTGTGTATCCTTGCCTGGTTTTGGGGTTTGGTAATGCTGGCTTTATAAAATGAGTTTTGAAGCA
The DNA here is from genome assembly GCF_054177405.1 of Leptonychotes weddellii. Lineage (NCBI taxonomy): Eukaryota > Metazoa > Chordata > Mammalia > Carnivora > Phocidae > Leptonychotes > Leptonychotes weddellii. The sequence goes on along the minus strand of NC_138373.1, from coordinate 112,100,310 downwards.
TTCCCTCCTCTTCAGTTTTTGGGAAGAGTTTAAGGAGGATAGGTATTCAATCTTCTTTGAATGTTTGATAGAATTCACCAGTGAAACTGCCTGGTCCTGAACTTCTGCTTATTGGGATATTTTTGATTACTGAATCAATCTCCTTACTAGCAATCAGTCTATTCAGATTTTCTATTTCTTCCTGATTTGGTTTTGGAAGATTGTATGTTTCTAGGAATTTATCCATTTCTTCCAGGTTGTCCAAATTGTTGGTGTATAGTTGTTTGTAGTAGTCTCTTATAATCCTTTGTATTTCTGTGGTGTTGGTTGTAACTTCTCCTATTTCTGATTTTGTTTATTTGAGCCCTCTAACCTTTTTTCTTGGTGAGTCTAGCTAAAGATTTGTCAATTTTGTTTACCTTTTCAAAGAACCAGCTCTTAATTTCATTGATCTTTACTGTTGTCTTTTTAGTCTCTATTTCATTTATTTCTGCTCTTATCTTTATTGTTTCCTTCCTTCTACTAACTCTGGGCTTCATTTGTTCTTTTTCTAGTTCCTTTAGGTATTAAGTTAGATTGTTTACTTGAGATTTTTCTTGTTTCTTGAGGTAGGCCTGCACTGTATAAACTTTCCTCTTAGGACTGCTTTTGCTCCATCCCATAGATTTTGAACTGTTGTATTTTCATTTTCATTTGTTTCAAGGTATTTTTTCATTTCTCCTTTGATTTCTTCATTGCCCCATTGGTTGTTCAGTAGCAAGTTGTTTAGTTATCACATATTGGTGTTTTTACCAGCGTTCTTCATATAATTGATTTCTAGTTTTATTCCATGTGATCAGAAAAGGTGCTTGATATAATTTCAATCTTCTTAAATTCATTGAGACTTTTTTGTAGCTTAACATATGATCTATTCTGGAGAATGTTCCATGTTCCCTGAAGAAGATGGTGTGTTCTGTTGTTTTTGGCTGGAATGCTGTGTATATATCTATTAAGTCCATCTGGTTTAATGTGTTGTTTAAGGCCAATGTTTCCTTATTAATTTTCTTTCTGAATGATCTATTATTCATTGACATAAGTGGAGTATTCAAATCTCCTACTATTATTAAACTACTGTTAATTTCTCCCCTTAGGTTTGTTAATATTTTCTTTATAGATTTAGGTGCTCCAATGTTGGGTACATAAATATTTATGACTGTTACCTCCTTTTGTTGGGTTGACCCCTTTATTATTATGTAATGTCTTCATTGCCATCTGTTTTAAACTCTATTTTGCCTGATATAAGTAGAGTTACATCAGCTTTCCTTTAGTTTCCATTTGGATGGAATATCTTTTTCCATCCCTTCACTTCCAGTCTGTGTGTATTCTTAGATCTGAAGTGAGTTTCTTATAGCCTACATATAGATGGGTCTTATGTTTTAATCCATTCATCTACTCTATGTCCTTTGATTGGGGAGTTTAGTCCATTTACATTTAAAGTAATTATTGATAGGTATGTACTTATTGCTATTTTGTTCATTGTTTTCTGGCTGCTTTTGCAATTGTCTCTATTCCTTTCTTTTTTTGCTCTCTTCATTTGTGATTTGGTGACTTTCTTTAGTATTATGTTTAGATTCCTATCTTATTATCTTTTATATATCTACTATAGGTTTTTGCTTTGTGCTTAGGCTGAAGTTCACATATAACAGCCTATATATGTTACAGTCTATTTTAAGTTGATAATAACAAGTTTAAACACAGCCTTAAAACTCTACATTTTTACTTCCCTCCTCTGCAATGTGTTACACTTTGATGTTATATTTCACTCTTTTTATTTTATGTATCTCTTAGCTAATTATTTTAGTTATTGTTTTAGTGCTTTTGTCTTCTAGCCTATATTTATACTAGCTTTTTAAGTGGTTATTTCACTATCTTTACTATATGTTTGCCTTAACCAGTGAGATTTTTACCTTTTATATTTTCTTGTTACTAGTTAGTACTTTGTCTTTTCAGCTTAAAGAAAACTCTCTAACACTAGTTGTAGGACCTATTTAGTGGTGAACTGTTTTAGATTTGGCTTGGCTAGAAAACTCTTAATTTCTCCTTCAGTTCTCAAAAATAACCTTGTCAGAGAGAGTATTCTTGGTTGGGAATTTTTTCGCTCAGCAATTTGAATATATTATGACATTGCACTAGGTAACTTTTACAATCAAATATACACTAACCTGTCCAGGATTTGTGAAGCAGAGAGCTGACTAGAGCTATTTATCTTTCCAGATATAAATGCTGACTCTCATTTTCATGAAGATATTAAAGAGATGTAGGTGCTCCAAGGTGGCACTCTTCCTTAATTTATCCAGTCACAAGTACTTTTTAAATTTTACATTCCTTTAGCACTCAAAAACCAGTTTCCATTGCAAGGTTTGTTAATTCTTTCTTCAAATATGTATTAAGTGCTTGTAATGTGTAGGAAAGGCAGTAGGGCATACAGGTTAGAACCAATGCCTTGACTTCAAATGGACAATGTGTGATTCAGCTCAGCCACATAGGGCTTTGTGACTTTGTCTAAGTTGCTTAATTTCTCTAACCTTTGTTTTATTCATCTGTAGAGTGAGGTAATAATAAGTGTATTCCTATATACAGTATATTTTAATTATTATTTTAAAGATTAAATGAAATAAGGAATTTAAAGCTCTTAGCTCATGAGTTAAGAGCTTATCAGTGTAGGTAAATGTTCATATTATCTATTACTACTACTACTTCTATTACTACTACTGTCCTGTACTTGGTTTACTAAAGAAGAAACCAAAGATATAGAATAACCCTGTAGGTGCAGACTCTATAGGATCTGCTAGTCTTAAAGGAGAACATATCATACAACAGATGAAATGTTAAATGACCAAGGAAGTACCCCATATGTCTTTAAGACCCAGGAACACGAGGCTTACAGCTGGCAGCACAGTATTGGTTAATATTGTAAACTATGCTGGAATCAATTGCTTCTTTTTAATTGTTGGTTCTACTATTGACCAGATGTGTCACCTGAGACTGGTTATTTTTTTCTGTGCCTCAGTTTCTTAAAATGTAAAATGAAATAAGAGTACATTCCTCATAGGATCATTGAGAGGATTAAATGAGAAATACTTAAATGAAGAAAGCACCTTTTTAAAAAAGATTTATTTATTTATTTATTTATTTATTTATTTATTTATTTATTTGAGAGAGAGAGAGAAAGCAAGCACGTGCATGCACATAAGCTGGGGGAGGGACAGAGAGAGAGAGAATCTCGAGCAGATTCTCCACCAAGCATGGAACCCAACACAGGGCTTGATCCCAGGAGTCATGAGATCATGACCTGAGCAGAAACCAAGAGTCAGTCACTCAGCCAGCTGAGCCACCCAGGTGCCCCAAAGAAAGCACTTTGACAGAGCCTGGCACAAAGTGTTTAGTAAATGTTAGTGGCCATTACACACTTCTTTATATCCAGCTTAAGGCTTAGCATAGTGATGTACCACAGATATTTGTTGGTTTGCTAGAAGTAATAGTATGAATACCAGACTGTAGCCCTGTAACTATAATGCTATTAATTTATAATTAAAGTATAAGGAGTCATTGTGGGCTACAGAAGTAAAATGGGTGCTCCCGCAGATACCCAATTTCTTCCATTTTCTCACTAAGAAAAAAGTGTGGGGGGGAACCTGACTGAGGAGAGGAAAGGGGACGTATGAATAGCAGTTATAAAGTGGCATATAAGGTAATATGATAAACTAAATGTAACACATTTATATTGGGTATTCCTGTCTCTAGGAGAGTAACTTAAACTTGACTCAAACCCCCAACTTCTTGACTTGACTAAATCCAGTGGTGGTCCCCAAGCATTCTGGAACCTCAAGTACCTTTATTGAGTGTTCTTCAAACTATATCCATTGTCAGATGACATGTCCATCACCGGTCCTTGAGGAAAACAAAAGGATGGGGGTTTTCCATGGTTAAATAGATTTAGGAAACATTGATAAACAAAGTTTAACAAGTTTCTCAGAGGTTTTTTTTTTTTAAGATTTTATTTATGTATTGGAGAGAGAGAGAGAGAAAGTGCACACACAACCAGGAGAAGTGACAGGCAGAGGGGAAAGGAGGCTCCCCATGAAGAAAGGAGCCTGATACAGGACTCAATCCCAGGATCCTGGGATCATGACTGGAGCCAAAGGCAGACACTTAACCAACTGAGCCACTGAGGTATCCTTCTCAGAGGTTTTTATGTATATACATAGCACTTCCCCCAATGTATTTAACCTTGGAACTCTTTTCTCACAGAAAACCTATCAATATCTTCTACTGCACGGAAGGAAATTGGGGATATGCTACTTTAATTGGAAAGACAAAACTTATTGGCAAAATAACAGGTAATATAGAAAATGCTTACATATTTGAAAAAAAGGAAAAATTAATGTTTTGAATACCAATGAAATGGCAGAAACATAAACAACCAGTTATATAATCCTTGCAGTATCTGCATTATATTTTATCATCAAAATTTCATGGATCGGGCGCCTGAGTAGCTCAGTTGGTTAAGCGACTGCCTTCAGCTCAGGTCATGATCCTGGAGTCCCAGGATCGAGTCCCGCATCGGGCTCCCTGCTCAGCAGGGAGTCTGTTTCTCCCTCTGACCCTCCCCCCTCTCATGTGTTCTCTCTCTCTCTCTCTCAAATAAATAAATAAAATCTTTTTAAAAAAATTTCATGGATGAAGACTTTAAAACTCAAAGATTAAAACTAAGTCACGCAGCTAGTAAGTGAAGGAGGTAGCTGCTTCCATTGATTAAAGTACTTCTTAAGCACCTAGAATTGCAAACTGGGAGAAAGGAAGTCTGACAAATGAAAGAGAAAGATTACTCCAGGGTATGTATGCACACCTTTCATTTTTCCTTTTCATCATTTTACCCATCAAATATATTAACTTAAATCCACTGAAAGTAACAGAGAAAAAGTAGTAAGTCTTAATAATACAAGAAGTACAGAACAAACACAAATTGCTCTAAAAAGCACCAGCTGCCACAGAAAATATTGATTATGTTCTTTTCACATTTTAGGACCAAAATTCCTTTAACCTCCACCGAAAAATTTTCATAGCAGGTCCAGTGAGGTACATGAATAGTGAGTCTGTATTTCAATGGTCCTGGTTTCCTTTGAATATGGAACCAGTAAAATTAAGACAGACACATTTTTTAAACTACACGGGTTAAGAAAAGTACTAAGTTCTGGAATCCACACATGTTTTCCATATGTATCCTGATAGATATACTCTATACATGTGGATAATTAGTTTTGTTGTTCACTGAATATCTTCTAACTATGCCCACCAGATGTAACCCAAGAAGTTATTTTTGTAAATTGGATATAGTTTGCTTATTGGATCAAAGGGACTGACACAGATGAATGATTTCCTGAGAGGCCACCACACTATCTTTCTGAAATAAGAACATGCCAAAGAACTTTAACGACCCTGTAGTGCAGATTCCCTCCCCAAAAAACCTAAAAGCTCAAAGGTGTAGGGCCAAAAGCAATGAAATTGCTGGGTTCTGGACACTTTTGCAATACCTAGGGACACTGGGGTCAGACAACATTATTTCTCATAAGGAGCACTAATAATGTAATTTGTGACTTAAAGGAAGGTCATCTCTCTGTCAGTGACTATTACCTATTGCTCAGAGGATTTTCCAGAAAGGTGGCTTGGAAACCTTTGACTTATTTTCCATCTCTGAACTTTTTTTTTTTTTTAAGATTTTATTTATTCATTTGGGATAGAGAGAGCACAAGCCAGGGGACAGAGGAAGAGGGAGAAGTAGGCTCCCGCTGAATTTATGCTATAAAGTGGCATATAAAGTAATATGATAAACTAATGTAACTCATTTATATTGGGTATTCCTGTCTCTAGGAGAGTAACTTAAACTTGACTCAAACCCCCAACTTCTTGACTTGACTAAATCAAGCCAGATGCTGGGCTTGATCCCAGGGTCCTGGGATCATGACCTGAGCCAAAGGCAGATGCTTAACAGACTGAGCCACCCAGGGGCCCCACCTCTGAGCTTTTAAAAAATCTTTTGCCTCCTAGGTATCTTGAAGAAAATGAGACAATGCAACACAGCTTGTAGATTTGAGAGCATTTCCCCACACAGAACACTATCTTACTTGATCCTCACAATAACCTTATAAGTAGGTAAGGCAAATACTTCTATACCCATGATTAAGCTGTATAAACTGAGGTTTATAAGTCACAATGAAGCAGGACTCCAGAGATTGGGTCCAGCACTCTTAATGTGATAACCTGGGGACTGGACATGCATAAACCGGAAAGCAAAATGGAATTATCACTGAGAACTGCGCCTCAGAAAATCTTTTGGTTTCTTTGCCTACATTTCGTGTATATTTTTCCAAGACAAACTTATACCACGTTCACAAAACACTAACTTTCTGACCAAAAGGTCATGTTCGTTTATCTACAAAGTAGATAACCTTATAAAGTGTTTTCTTTCTGTGGTGAAATAGTCTGAAAACAGCTCCCCCTCGCTGTCGTTCGAAGCATATCTCCGCCAAAGTCAAAACGCAGAGCTCGAGCGGAGAGTATTTCTGCTTCGCTCTGGACCGGCAGCTGGGCTCTAGCGGTCCAGAGTTACAAATTAATAGGTATTTGGTCTCGCTTGCTTCAGAGCGTCTCTTTCCTGACCGGAGACTGCATCTTTCTCGCTCCCGAGCGCAGGGATCTGGCGATTTTTCGCTCCCTTGCGCTGGACAGCGCTGCATGAGGGGCCGCTCTCAGACAGCCGCTCTTTGTCCATCCAAAGAGATGTCCCCACGATTCAGCAGTAACCAGACGAAGTCCCCACGGACTACTGTGGCCCAATTTCCGCCCATCCCCTCTGTGGGAATCAGGCTTTTCCCGGAGAAAACCCCGGGAATCCAGCTCAGAGAAACTAGGCCCCCGCCCCCAACTCCAGAAAACCAGGAGACGTTCCGTTTCCCTGTTGTGGATACACCCGCGGCAGCCAGGGACTGCGTGGCGGGGGGGGGGGGGGGGGGGGGGGGGGGGGGGGGGGGTCCGGTAGGATAACTGAGTGCGTCCTTCCGGTCCTCAGACGTAGGTCGTAGGCAGGTTAACAAATAGCAGGTAGCAAAGATTTATTGAGGAGAGCCTTTTAAGTCACCCCCAGTTGTTGCCCTGGGTTGCTGAGGGAGAGGAGCGGAGCGGGGAGAGATGAAATTCCCCGAGCCAAGTTGCTCAGGGAGTAAAATTAGCCGGGGGCGGGGGGGGGGCGGGGGAGCGGGGGGCGGCTGGCTAGTTGCGGAGGTAGAAACCCCTGCTGCAGGGCGTGGGGTCGACCTCCAAGTTCAGGCGCGAGAGCGCGCGCTGGCGCGGATGTGGACTCGGGATTTCAAGGTACCGCATTAACTACGTCTGTTAAAGTCAAATGAGGAGTTAAGGGGGGCTTGAGGAAATACTGGTAATCCCAGAAAAGGCATGGCACGTCCAGTTCTCCAAGTTTTTGTAAAAGAAGAGTGGGAAAGCGCCACCATCCCGACTCTTAAACCGAGGAATCGTCGAGTCTCCCAGCCCCACCCCTGCAGCAGTGATGCAAAGAAGACAATCACCGACGTAGAGAGGAGGGAAAAAAAAAGAAGAAGAAGAAGAAACCCCCGGGAGTGGGGAGGAGAGAGGGGAGAGAATAGGCCCGGAGCAGTCTCCAATCACTGGGACGAGAGGGAGCGCCTTCTGGGAAAACGAACCCCACATAAATAATTGAGTTTGGAGCCCAGTGCTTTCAGAGGCTCGGAGCGCACCTCCTGAGCGTCTTCCGAGTTGAGAAAAAGGCGGAGCAGGGCAAGGGGCCGGCGACGGGACCGAGAGCAGCTCAGTTGGCGGTGGGACGCTGTGCCTGCAGACGTTCGCAAGAGGGCCAGCAGAGCCCAGCGAGCCCCGAAGGCAAGGAGCCCTCGCCAGCGGAGGTGGGAAGAGAGCTGGCCTCCTGAGGAGACGCTGCATGGGCACCATGCGTATCTCCGGAGGCCCCACCGCGGTGCCCGCGGACAACTCCAGCCAGTGGTGGCCTCTGTCCGCTGGTGGTGCCAACCGCAGCCGGGAAGCGGAGGCGCTCGGGGAAGGCCGCAGCCCACCGGGGGACGTGCGCGACGAGGAGCTGGCCAAGGTGGAGATCGCCGTGCTGGCTGTGACTTTCGTGGTGGCCGTGCTAGGTAACAGCAGTGTGTTGGTGGCGCTGCACCGCACGCCTCGCAAGACGTCCCGCATGCACCTCTTCATCCGTCACCTCAGCCTAGCCGATCTGGCTGTCGCTTTCTTCCAGATGCTGCCGCAGATGTGCTGGGATATCACCTACCGTTTCCGCGGACCCGACGTACTGTGCCGCGTGGTGAAGCATCTGCAGGTGTTTGGCATGTTCGTATCGCCCTACATGCTGGTGGTCATGACCGCCGACCGCTACATTGCCGTGTGCCACCCGCTGAAGACGCTGCAACAGCCAACGCGCCGCTCGCGCCTCATGATCGCTGCTGCCTGGGTGCTGAGCTTCGTGCTTAGCACGCCTCAGTACTTCGTCTTCTCCATGGTCGAGGTGGACAACGTCACCAAGACCATTGACTGCTGGGCCACCTTCATCCAGCCCTGGGGTCCCCGCGCCTATGTGACTTGGATGACGGGTGGCATCTTCGTGGCGCCCGTGGTCATCCTGGGCACCTGCTACGGCTTCATCTGCTACCACATCTGGAGCAATGTCCGCGGAAAGACGGCTTTGCGCCCGGGGAAGCGCGCGGAGGGCGCGGGTCGCGCCTTGCATAAGGGGTTCCTGCTCGCGCCATGTATCAGCAGCGTGAAAGCCATTTCCCGTGCCAAGATCCGCACCGTGAAGATGACTTTTGTGATCGTGACAGTTTACATCGTTTGCTGGGCGCCCTTCTTCATCCTCCAGATGTGGTCTGTCTGGGATGACAAACTTGTCTGGGTCGGTAGGTATCCGGAGAAAGGAGGAAAGCGCAGAAATGCGGCTGGTGTATGTGTCGGGGGACGGGGTGGGGGGGGGGGTCTCTTTTCATAATAGCCTCTGGGGCAGTAGTTCTTTTTTTTTTTTTTTTTAAGATTTTTATTTTTATTTTTTGACAGAGAGAGACAGCGAGAGAGGGAACACAAGCAGGGGGAGTGGGAGAGGGAGAAGCAGGCTTCCTGACGAGCAGGGAGCCCGATGCGGGGCTCGATCCCAGGACACTGGGATCATGACCTGAGCCGAAGGCAGACGCTAAACGGCTGAGCCACCCAGGCGCCCCTGGGGCAGTAGTTCTTAAACTTCTGCGTGCCTAAGGATGACGCCTTGGGTGAAATTATCAAAAAGGCAGTTTCTGGGGGGTCTCCGCCCCAGACATTTTGATTCAGTAGATCTAGAAATAGGCCCAGGATTCTCCATTTGTAGCTTGCAATGATCCTAAGACAAATCCAGAAACTGCGCCCTAGAGTCAGCCACTCAACTACAAAACAGAATAATGACTTTTTGTCAGATCACTAACCACAGCACTAATACTCTTTTCAAGTCTATTGGATTCAGAGAAATATTTCTACGGTAACAACTGCTTTTTGCTAGTTTGTAAAAAGTTATCACAATTAATACAAAAATTTTGTAGAAATGCCTCAAGGGCAAGCATAAACTGATACATTCTTCTAAAGAAAGATTCTTAAGAAATCAATAATTCTAATTTAGCATTTAGTTAGTTTTCCATTTCTTATAATCTTTTAATTTTTTTCTAACAATTACTGTAATACTTTTTTTCTGGTATTTTAAAGCAGGATTATTGATAAGCTCTAAATTTGTTAAACTAATGAATTTTTCTTTCAGCACTAACTTAACCACACAGCTGCAGCCTCTGCGTACAACTCTTGCAGTTTACAGAGAATGTTCTCTACACCTACTAGCTTGTTTGATTTTAATTCCTCCACAAACTGAAAAAACTAACTTCACAAGAAATCCTCCCCCCAAAATTATTTAATATTGGGTCTTGAAAAAAGTATTTCCTTTTAGTAAGAAAAAAATTTTTTTTCAAATAAAATATATTACAGGAATGTTACCAACAGCAGCTGTAGTTGGGAAATAGGCATCTGGAAAGAACTGCCTCCTTTTGTTATTTGGGATTGCAGTAGGGAATATATGTGCTATACTTGCATGGCTGTAATATTACTGATAAATAATACAACATAAATGATATTTTTTTGGTTTACCATTTCCTGTCTTGCTTGATCTTAGCAGCCTCTTAATTATTGCCAGTGAAATAAAAAACTCAATCTAATTATTGCTTTATCAGGATTTAGACATAATTTTTAAAAACTTGTGCATAGGTATGCTGATGATTTTCATTCTTTTTGAATACAGTCTTAGCCATGGATCATGATCATCTTTAATAGCGGCATCTTAGCACAAAGTCTGATTAAATAATCTGCAGTTTATTCCAGTATAGCAAGAGTGAGAAGACCCAAGTTTATATTTAATAATCAAGAAAAAGTGCCTGCTGATTATTATCTTTAGAAAAGGTAGATTATCAGTCTCACAGTTCTGTGGAAGGTTATAATCTTTATGTAGTTTACCAGTGCAAATTAGCATAAAATATTTCAAAAACTCATTGGAATTTCCTAAGTCAACTGTTATAATATAATGTAATTGTCCAAACCGCAAAGATAGTTTTCTTTTAAAACCAAAAGAAACCATAGAAAATTAACCAAAAAGAAAAAAAAAACCCAATTCCACAAACAACTAAATAATGCATCTTTCAGGGACCTATTACTACTATGTATAGTTTTCTTATTACAGAATATGTTCAATATTAAAAAATGTAAAACTAGTAAACATGGTCCATAATGTCATACTTTTGCCTTAGTTGTGAGGTTGAATATAATTTTGTATATGTGGCTATGGACTTTTGAAATTTCATTGAAATTGCAGCCATTGTGTAAGCGCTGTGTCCATTAGCACATACTAGTGCTAGGATAAAGAATACAAAAATTTTTTAAATAAATTAAGTGATGAATCACTATGTTCTAATCCTGAAACCCATATTACACTCTATGTCAACTAACTAGAAGTTAAATAAAAATTTGGAAAAAAAGAAAAAATAATAAATTACTTAATATTCTTAGCTTCTTGAAAGTCCCATTCATTCTACTGAAATATTTTTAAGTGGTTTAAGATATCTGTATTTATCTCAACGCATCCTGCCTATGAAAATATTTTACAGCCAAGCAATTTCCATACACTGACTGATAAACAATATACTTCATTTTCTGTATTAACCCATGACTTTTTGCCACTTTTAATAGTCTGTAGAAAAATGAGTTTATCCAGTGCACAGTAACTTGCATCTCCCCCCATGTTTTTTGTACAGAGTAAATCATCTCCCCCCATGTTTTTTGTACAGAATCGGAAAACCCAGCCATCACCATCACTGCGCTAATGGCCTCCCTGAATAGTTGTTGCAATCCCTGGATCTACATGTTTTTCAGCGGCCATCTCCTGCAAGACTGTGTCCGGAGTTTCTCATGCTGCCAAAGCATGAAGCAAACATTCAACAAAGAAGAATCTGACAGTGTGAGCAGAAGACAGACTTCTTACACTAACAACCGAAGCCCAACCAACAGTATGGGTACATGGAAGGACTCGCCTAAATGTTCCCAGTCCATCAAATTCATTCCTGTTTCCACCTGAGCCCACATTCACGCAGCCTGACTCTTGTAACTGACTTTTGGGTCCACTGGCTGAATCCAGCTAGAAATCAGAACAAATGAACTTATAAGTGATAAGTGTAAATCGATGTGTTGAGGACAAGACTGGGTTTCTAGTTGCATTTTCACACTGCTATGACCAAAAGTTATGAATTTTTTTATACGGGATGCTAATTAAAAACAAACAAACAAACAAAAAAACCATGCTACACTAAAATTTGCAGGCCTAATTCCCAGGAATAGAAGTTACATTTCTAAAGGAAAAATCATAACCACCCTGGCTTTACATTCTGCTGTCGGTTTCCTCTCTTTTCTTTTATTATGGACATAACTAAGGCTTGATTGATTTAGAAGTCATACAATGTCGGGGCATTATTTCTGAACAAAGTGAGCTCATCATCTGTCTTAGTGTTTGAAAGGAATTAGAAGAAACTTGAGAGAAATTGTTTCCATCCAATAAAAATGAGTTTATGCATCTGAAAATGCAGCCTCACACGATGGCCTGGAGATGGGAAGGTGCCTTGGACAAGCATGAGCACTTGGGGCATATGGAGCAGGGGATGCCTGATTCACAGCAGAAAGAGAAGAGTTCTGTTCAATGCTGTAAATCACCTAAATTTCAAAATGATAACTTTAGAACTGGCATTTCCCTCCTTGTTTTAGGTTCCTCGTGTTTTACGGGTTGTTGAAAGCACAATTACCAAGATGCTGAAGGGTAGAGAAGATACTGTCAAATGGCCAATAAAACCTTTATTCTCCCCCTGCAAGGCCACTTTAAAGTCAGATTTGTATAAGGAATATCCGATTTTATTAGAAGAGTAGAAATGGATTATACAAGGTACTATGTAGACTTTCTCTAAAACATTGTAAATATGTTTTGACCAGTGTTATAAGGTGTCCTGTGTTATGCTGGTTCATGTGTGGGGTGTCCAGATTATTACTTCATGTTTGGGGTGTCCAGATTTATAAATAAGACAATCTTCTAAAGAGTGACTCACATCTGGGTGGCTCAGTCGGTTAAGCGTCTGGCTCTTGGTTTCTGCTGGGGTCATGATCTCGGGGTCCTGAGATTGAGCCCTATGTGGGGCTCCACACCCAGCACAGAGTCTGCTTGTCCCTCTCCCTCGACTACACACCCCCCTTTGCTCTCTTGAATAAATAAATAAATAATCTTAAAAAGAGTGACAGGATATAGAAAGTCCCCTAGTGCTTAATTAAAAGTAATTTGGTCTTTCTTTCTAGTCTCCCACCCATCTAACAGTTATATAGCAGAGGAGAGGCATGGTTGGGTGGATGGGGGTGGGAGGTTGGGAGAGGGGGGAAACTGTTCTGCACCTAGTATGGTTTCCTTTGCTATTAAATGCATGACTTTGACAACTTACTTAAAGACACATAAAGCCTTCATTTCCTTGGCTGTACAGTGAGGTTGATAACACCTCATAGGGTTGTTATGAGAACCAAATGAAATCAAGGGTGTGAAAAGATCTTCATGAACTGACGAGTACTCTGTGAATGTACCAGTTGCTTTTATTATAGTCTTAGGGTCTTCAGAATCGCACAGCGTTTTCCTGTTTACTTTCCATTAACCAGAATTTGTTGGTTTCATGTCTGGGATATAAAATCCTAAACTTTATATATAGCTCTGCTGATTCATTGGAAAGCATTGCCAGAGGCCACAAAGCCTGACTCCTGCCTAACCAGAGTTTTCCAAATTTAAAGATAGAACTTGCTTTCCTTTAAATGCAGGTAAATCAGAGCCAGCCGAGAGCCTAGGTTTCTTTTATTTCTAAACAGAGATAAATTACAGCATTACTTGGCTCTTCTGACTGCATTTTTCATTAATGCAACCCAGTGTTGTTGTTTTCCGAGCTTTTTTGTCTGGCTCCTTCTCCTTCTTAGAGATCATGCAATTATTTGAGAATACCTCATCAATGTTTTGTATCCCTTAGAGGAAGCAATAATTATTTTAACAGCATTATTGTAGTGTTGTGGGTTTTTTTTTAACTTTGTAGATAGAAGCTGAGGACTGTACAGCCCTGTGAGAACCTAGAAGCTTCAATTTCCCTCCTCTTCATTCTTTTGCCTTTCCAAATTCTCAGGCTCACTACTCCCTAGATGGACATGCTTAAAAAAAGTTCGCAAATGTTTTATAGAAATTAAGCCTGTAGGTTTTAGAATTCTGTTTTTTAAAAATAGCAAATATGTCTCTTAACGGGCACTGTTGTGAGCCACCAATTAAATGAATCCGTTCTTCATTATTTGGGTCATAACAGTATCTCAGTAACCCTGCCCTTGGGACTCTGTCAGCCCTTGTGACAACTTCCCTTCAACAGTTCAAAACTAAAGTCCTTTTGGTTGGTACAAAGATGAGCCCATTCAGTTCCAAAATAATAACCTCACGTTTTTTGTACAGATTGTTTCAAAATGTTGACACATACCTTCAAGCAAAACAATTCCGTTTGAATCTTATTTCCAGGAACATCTCTCAAATAAGGCGCATATCAACCTACCCAGCTGTGTTCCCTCCTTTTAAAGGCATCAGAATAAGATAACACTAAAGAGTAGGGGGATACACCCAAAGATCCAAGTGCTGGTTCTGCACTAGGCAAGTAGACAGTTTTATTCTCTGTGATTTAGGCTGAGAAGCTTAACTTAGCTAGTTGCTAAACGTCCTTGATGTGATGTACCCGGAAACCATATTCCAAATGGGAAGAGTCCTGCTTATCTATATCAGAAGAAAGGAAACTGCAGGTGGTAAAGAAGAGTGTGCTAGGAAGGAAAGATTCCCCTTTCCTGACAGAGGAGAAGACCTGAGATACTATGCCTAGTGAAGGCTTGCAATTAAGGATAAATGTGTTATATCACCTTAGTTAATTTTGTGGAGTTATCTGTGGGAACACCCTGCAAAAATATAATATTACTGTATCTGTGTGGGTATGGGTAATGTAATCAGTAAACAATCCACCGGTAGGGAGAAGCTGGTGGTGTCAGCTTCTGGGCATTTGATAAACATTCATTGTTGATGAAAAAGGAACATTTTAAAGTATGTATTAAGGGATTGATGGGTTAATTTGGGACAGTGTTTTTAAAGTGTAAAAATAACTGTGAAGGAAATCAGTGAAATTCTTCAGTTAAATATATACTTGCCCTACATACAGAATTTCCATCATCATCAAAGGAGTCTCACACCATAAAGGAGGGAAAGGTGTGGTTTTTAAAGGGGGAAAAAATCAAGCAGACGTAATAACATCCAGTATCCTCCTAAACTTACTACGGTTCCTAGAATGGACATCAAACACAACTTTAATCTGTTATCACACAAGTAAAGTAATCCAATTAGATTAAAGTTTGAAGTTTTTCAGACTCGAAAACCTGCCTTTTTATAATGCAATTTCGTCCCCGAAGTTTTAAATTACAGCTTCAGAATTTAAGTCTACCCCTAAGGCATAATTAGAGCCATTGAAGAAGCAGTTGAGCCTAATCCTTCACTCCAAATATCAGAGAGCAGGCTCCTTTAAAATCCTGGTAAACTGGGCCCTTATAGGTTTTCATACTGGAGGCAAGAGCTGTATTTAGAGTAAGCCCAGGGCAGAGCCATCTGGAAGGTACAGAAGCAACCACTGTATCTCTGTCCTCTCTCTCCCTGTGGTCCTTTTAGTATCACTCAGTGCCATTTGCCAACCCTGGGAATCATGAGTAACACAGGACAATAAATATGAGAGAATGAATCTTTATTACAACTTGACCTCAGCCAACTGGAGCAAAAATCTGAAGACTATTCATAAGAAGAGTTATTTCCTTTGAGTCCCAAGACAGACTAAATTCGTTGCTGAGTCACTAAATAAATTGCAGTCGTGATTCCACTGCGTGTGTAGACATTTTAAGAATATTGTGGATACGGTAATGGGCACTTGTCCCTAGGTTAGAATCCACAACACCCTGTAGGAATTCAGCAGAACTTAAGTCAAAGTGTATATTTGTTTCCCCTGCCCAAGTCCCAGCTCCCATGGTTTACCAAATCTTCCATGTTTTGACCACAAATGCACCCCACAAACCCGTGTTACCTAAGTATCCACTGCCTGTATGGATGCCTCAAACTGTTAGTTCTTTGTGCTCACCCTTTCCTTTAATATCCAAATAAAATGTTTCAGCCTCATCTCACACATTGTGCAAAGTCTGTGCCTTTCTCCAGGTCTAAGTGGAATCCTGAGGATTATTATGAATTTCTGCTTTTGTTGAACTCCCAGGTCACAGCTCATTAGTTCACTTCTCATGACTACTTTTACTTTACTCATTACCCTTTCTTCCAACATCTCTATAAACACCTGGCTGCCCTGCATGATGGGGTTCCCCTGAAGGATGGGGTCAACTTGGGACTTAGGTCATGCCTCAGAAGAGACAGTGATTCATATTCACGGTCCTGAAGTTCAATGACCATCCCTTCTAAGGGGGATTAGTCTCTAATCAGTCTTCCCTTTAGGACCTTGCTGGCTGCCATCTTGCTCAAGCCTCATCTCTCTACCAAGACCCCCAAACCCTTGTTTCTCCAACTGCCAGAAATTAACAATTTTTCCATTTTAGTTTGTAGAACTATTTAGATTTATTTGTGTAAAGCGCTCTTACTTAGACTATGCCTTTCCAGACAATGCATTGCCCTTAAGGTGTTTTCTCAAGCAAAAGAGCTATTCTCATCCCTTAAGAAATGTTTTTTCCTAGATCAAAAAGCTCAAACTGTACTGAGCTTCTAAAATAACTTTTTTCTTCATTTCTTTTACACTAGTTGTTAAACAAATATAGGATGCTTAAGTAATTCAGACTTTGCCCTTTTTATGCATTTGTGTAACTTTTGCTCTTTCTTCATGTTGAGTTGCCCTCTAGTGCCATAGGTACACAGTTACAAGGTCATCTCAAAATACTGTACCAGATAATCTCAGAGGGAGGTCAATCCAGATGATTGGGTTTTCTATTTCTTGATTATTGCATGTTTTTTTTTATTTTTTATTCATGTGCAAATTCTGTAACATTTTTTCCATAGCAGTCAAGCAATAAGCAACTGCGCCAGCTAATGTTAATATTGTATATATCATGTATACATATATATGTATATATTATATATATTTAAAATATATTATGTGTAGGTAATAGACTTTATTTTTTGAGCAGTTTTAGACTGACAGCAAAAATTGAGTGGAAGGTGCAGAGATTTCCCATATACCCCCTCTCCCCACACATTCACAGCCACTCCCATTATCAACATCCCTCATCAAAGTGGTACATTTGTTACAACTGATGAACCTCTGTTAACACATCATTATCACCCAGAGTCCATTGTTTACATTAGAGTTCACTCTGTGTTGTAAATTCTATGGCTTTGGACAAATGTAAAATGACACATTATTACATCATTACAGTATCCTCCAGAGTAGTTTCACTGCCCTAAAAACCCTCTGTGCTCTGCCTATTCATCCTGCCTCCCCTTCCAACCCCTGATCCATTTATTGTCTTTATAGTTTTGTGTGTTATATTTTAATATCCACTGTGTCCTTAACACCCTAGCCTAGATCATTGCCCCGGCTTACCTAATTATTACTTCGCTGTAAAACAATATCACATAAAATAGATTCAAAAACAACTCTAAGTTGCATATAAAATAATCCATAATTATTTTTTTTTAATTTTATTATGTTATGTTCCATTTCACATCATATAGAGACAGCTGAATTTACCCACTTGAACAGAAAAAAATAATTTTAAAAAGCAGAAATTTTGCCAGAGTATTAATAATTTCCTGCAAGTGCTATAAAACTTGACTTTAAAGAAATTGTTTTGATATATGTGCTGTTTTATTACCTTAGAAAGAAAGAGCACTTCTAAGAACATCAGAGAATGCTAATTTAATTTGTTCATACCACAAAGATACAAATGAGTTTGTAGTTTGAAATAAATTTATGTCTGGAGGACTCATTAAAAAAAAACAACTCTAAGTTATTTTAAAACAAATGAAAACAAAAATCTTGCCACAATTAGCCTTTCACGTTTGCCCAGACATTTGTCAAAATCTCTGGTAGAGGCATTTAGACCCCTCTGTTCTTTCTCCTTTCCCTCCACCTTATACCAGCTTTAAAGCACTTTCCATTTACCAGTTTCTACTTTCCAGCTGTGGCTCAACTTTCAAGCACTAGCACCAAATTATCCAAAAAAGCGAAGCTCTTCCACATCTGAATGTAACTAATGCATCTTGCTCCTCAGATCCTGCTGCCCGTCAATGAGAAACCTGAAGCCCGTAACATGCAAAAAGTGTTTACTCTTAAGGAGGTCTTGAAAGCAAAAGAACAGCCTATAAGCAGTCATAGCCTTTAGGAAATCCAAAGAATCCAAAGACTGAATTTGGGATAACAAAGAGCTCAGATAACATTCTTACTGACTCTAATTTTAAAAAGAAAACATAAAATATTAACATTTTGAGGGTATTTCAACTGAAAATTATCCTTCAATTGCTTCATTTTGTAGAAACAACATTCACTACTGCATCCAGATGATCTGCCCAACCCCTGATCTAAAATAGTGCAGATAAATGGTTAAGATGCTTGGGATGGAAACAGGGACCCTAAAGACAAAGATAGAAGAGGAGAGTCTGCCATTTGCAAGTTTTTATAACTATGCATAAATGTCTCCCCCCCCATTTCTACTTTAAGTTACAATTTATCAGGTAAAAATTCTGAAGGAATTTCAATGTTTATAGTTTAGATAACTAAAAAATCAGCCTCTGGGGATTTTTTTAAGTGGCTTACTTGCCTAAGCAAAACTGGGAATTTCCTTAAGCAAATACATAAACTACTCA
This sequence comes from Leptonychotes weddellii, assembly GCF_054177405.1. NCBI lineage: Eukaryota > Metazoa > Chordata > Mammalia > Carnivora > Phocidae > Leptonychotes > Leptonychotes weddellii. The sequence continues at coordinate 112,081,748 of NC_138373.1, read as the reverse complement.
ATAAAGAAAGCAATCTTTAATATATATGGAGAAATCCTTAATATATAGTCAATGGATGTCTACCTACATAGTGTGGGAACGAATGTTTTGAGTGAATGAGGTATTGTTTGGTGTCAAACATGGGCTAAGTATGTCAGAGTTAATTTGTCCCAAAAGCATTTAGAGCCTTTTCTGTTTGTGTTATGGGAATATGAAGCTGTCATTTCAAGACCTGCACTGACATCCCAAGAGATATTAAAAGTTCAGGATCTTTGGAAAATAAAATGCTAATATGGTTTATAGCTTCATTAAGAAAAGGAGCTACTAAAATTAGCTTTACCATTTCAAATCTTTCTATTAATGGATTTCTCTGTAGAAATTAGAAGTGTATGACGAGATCAGTACTTCTAGTGGTAAATGAATCATTAGGTTTTATGAATATTTTTTTCTGAATATTTTAGGTTTAATTGGGTGTTCTTTTTCTCTCTTATTCAAACACAGAAAATATATCTCTGAACATTTCAGGAAGAGGAGGGAAGTGACTCCTCATCAGCGGTAACATCTTTGACCTTGGAAAAGGCCCCCATTTCTAGGCACCTTGCTTATGCCTTTCCCATTGGCCTATCCAGCTTTGGGTTGAGTTGGGGGCAGGTTGCTGGAGCTTAAGACAAGTCTCTACACTAGAATATTTCATTTCTTAATCTGAAAAATCTTTCTCTGTCATAGTAACTGGCATCAGACATTGATGTCACCACATTATGCTGGCCTATCTTGCCCTATAATGCAGTTCTGCCCTGTACTCTTAGCTTCTGCCACCCAGTTGGCTCCAGCCTACCTGCACCTAGAGATCAACTCCTTCCAGCTTAACCTTTTTTTCTTTTTTTTAAGATTTTATTTATTTGAGAGAGAGCACAAGCTGGGGGGAGAGGCATAAGAAGAGGGAGAAACAGACTTCCCGCTGAGCAGGGAGCCCAATGCAGGGCTCAACCCCAAGACCCTGAGATCATGACCTGAGCCGAAGGCAGACACCTAACAGAATGAGCCACCCAGGTGCCCCCACTTGACCTTTTAACACTGGTTCACAATACTCTCATCAGCCCACCTGTCTCTGCATCCCTGTCTCTCAGACCAGTGCTTCTCAAACTTTAATGTGAAAATAACCTGGAGATCTTACTCAAATGTAGATTCTGATTCAGCAGATTAGTCACTAGCACTAATTGTAAGATTCTGGATTTCCAACATCTCCCCAGTGATGGCAAGACTGCTGGTCTGTGTACCACACTTCGAGTGGCAAGGCCTTAGGGGGGTAGTGGGCCTTCTTTCTATATGATGATGAAAAGTATCATCTAACCAGTGCTCATCCAGGAACGTAAAACATTAAGCATCTGTTTGATCATAAAAATTTGAACTTTTTTCCTCTGGTTATTGACAGGAGGCACTCATTCTTTACTTGAGAGTCTAATATCTTCATGAAATAGAATCTAGCCCTAGAGAAAAATTAAAAATAACTACTACTTATTGCTCATTTTCTAAATCTGATAGACACTGTCCTAACTATTACCCTTATAGTTTCACTCTTAACACCTAGGAAAAGCTTATTATTTAAATTAGGAAACTGAGATTCAGAGCAACGTGCCAAAGATCATAGAGGCACCAAATGCAGAGCAAGAATTTAAAACCAGGCCCACATGACCTCTTGCTTTTACCAAACAGCTGTGCTGTTTCAGAGGAATGGGCAGTCTCCTATTAGTGTCTCTAGCTTCTCTTTCTGTGTCATTTCCCTCTATTCTACCAAAATGTGCTCAAATAAACAATTATGCAATCAATCACACCTCGATTGATATATTTCACTTTTCCAATGAAATGTTAACATGCTAATTATTTTCCTATGAATGGAATGGATGGCATTTCCCCCTATTAAAAGTATCTAAGGCCTTGGGGCCCCTGGGTGGCTCAGTTGATTGGGCATCTCTCTTCAGCTTAGGTCATGATCTTGGGCTCCTGGGTTCGAGCCCGGCGATGGGCTCCCCACTCAGCTGGGAGTCTGCTTCTCCCTCTGTCCCTCCTCCTGCTTGTGTGCTCGCTCTTTCTCCTCCTTGCTCTCTCAAATAAATTAATTAATTAAAAAAAAATTTTTTTAAAGTATCTAAGGCCTTAGTGGACTAGATAAACTGTTTTATTTTTGTGAGCATTTCTGAAGTCATTCCACCTACAGGAGACACCGTAAGCCTCCAATTCCTTTAAAACAAAAAGGAGTATTGTTTTTGGGTGAATGGCAAAAAGCCAGTGGAGTCAGCTTAAGCAACAGGGCTTTATAGTAGTTAGAACTACTGAAAACCCACACTCCATTTCCAGCAGCCTACATCTGCAGAAATGCAAAAGGTACTAATTTACAGAGCCTCCAAATAATAAATAATATTTTTGGGAAAATGTTGGAATAGAAAATATTGAACTAATTTAATATACTTCAGCATGACAAGAGAGGCAATAATGCTGAGGTACTACACTTCAGTACAGTAGCCCCCTTCTTCCAAGACTCCCAGTCTTGGATGCTGAAGCCCCTATACCAAACCCTGTATAGATGATGCCTTCTCCTATATGTATGTACCTATGATAAAGCTCAATTTATAAATTAGGCACAGTAAGAAATTAAGAAGAGTAATAATAAAACAGAACAATTATACCAATATATTGTGGGGTGCCTCAGTGGCTCAGTCAGTTGAGCATCTGACTCTTGGTTTCGGCTCAGGTCATGATCTCAGGGTTGTGGGATCAAGCCTGGCGTCGGGCTCCAAGCTCAGCGAGGAGTCCGTTTGAGAGATTCTCTCCCTCTCCCTCTGCCCCTCCCCCTGCTCATGCTCTGTCTCTAAAATAAATAAATAAAAATTTAAAAACCCAATATAGTGTAACAAAAGTTATACGAATGTGGTCTTTTTCTCTCAAATATCTTATTATACTGTATTCACCCTTCTTCTTGTGATGATGTAAGATGATAAAATGCCTACGTAATAGATGAAGTGAGGTGAATGACATAGGTATTGTCATGTAGCATTAGCTACTATTGACCTGACAATAGGTCCAAAGGACGATGACCTGCTTTCAGACTGTGGTTGATCACAGAAATCGAAACCACAGATGGGGCAGATTACTGTAGTTGAATGTTTATAAACACGTGCATTGTTAATTGTTCCAAACTATTCGTGCATATTGAATGTATCTAAAAGGCACTGATAAAGCACTAATTCTGGAATCAGGTTTTTTTAAAGATTTTATTTATTTATTTGACAGGGAGAGACACAGCGAGAGAGGGAACACAAGCAGGGGGAGTGGGAGAGGGAGAAGCAGGCTTCCCGCCCAGCAAGGAGCCTGATGTGGGGCTCGATCCCAGGACCCTGGGATCAGGACCTGAGTCGAAGGCAGATGCTTAACCGACTGAGCCACCCAGGCGCCCCTGGAATCAGTTTTAAAAATTCTTCTAAATGCTTACAAAATATTCATCTAATCCTCACAGAAATGGTACTAGCTAGAAACTGTTATTAACCCTTTCTTAAAGATTAGAAGAGTAAGGCATGGAGAGTAGAAGTTTGTCTAAGTTTAAAAGCCTCTAGTAAGATCACGGCCAGGATTTGACCTCAGCAATGAGGCTGCAGACTTCACTTGCAGCACTATGCTAGCCTGTCTCTCAACAAACCCTTTCAATTTCATACTAAATGTTGCAATTAGAGACAGTCATCAAGACCAATGAGAATTCCTATTATTACCATTGCTGTTTAATGTCATCCTTAAAGTCTTCAAAAAGCAATAAAAAGCAATATGAACTAGAAACAAAGGCACAAGTATCAAGGATACGGGATTACCGTAATTTACCTATGATGTAATTATGTAGCATAAAAATCCAAAGTAACCCATTGCAAAGCTACTGAAACTAATAAAAGACTAGCAGACAAAAGCAAAGAGCATTTTTTATACCACCAGTGATCGTAGAGACAATATATTGAAAAAATAAATCCCTTCATAATAGCAACTATCTGGAAATAAACAACACAAAATGTTGGAACCTCTATAAAATTATAAAGTTTTAATGAGATATATAAAATAAAGCTTAAGTCAACAGATGAAATCTATGCTTGAATGGGAAGACAATAGAAGATATTGATTTTTCTTTTTTTTTTTTTAAAGATTTTATTTATTTGACAGAGAGAGAGAGAGAGCACAAGCAGGGGGAGCAGCAGGCAGAGGAAGAGGGAGAAGCAGGCTCCCTGCTGAGCAGGGAGCCTGATGTGGGGCTCGATCCCAGGACCCTGAGATCACGACCTAAGCCGAAGGTAGATGCTTAACTGACTGAGCTACCCAGGCACCCAGAAGATACTGATTTTTCTTAATGTATAGCTTTAACGCAATTCCAACAACAGCAAAAATCACTAATAATATTTTTGAGCCTTACCAAATGTCTAAGAGTTGATTGGGGCCCACCAAAATGCTAACAGTGCTCACACCTAAGGGATGGAAGAATGGAAAAGTAAGGGTGAAGAAGAATATGGATTTGCAGTTTTTCCTATTTATATTTCAATAATGCTTCCACTTTTTACAACATTATAATTTAAAAATTAACAAAGATACCTCCTATATCCTGACATGTATTTCAAGGCCACTGGCACAGACATGAACAGAAAAATTGATGAAATACAATAGATTGTCTATAAATAGATTCTATGTCACACTTTGTGTGAGTTTTACATAATAAAGGAAGTCTGAGAAGTTAATAAAGGAGGGAACCATTATTCTAATAAACAGTACTGATACAACTGCTTAGCAATTCTGAACAACAACAAAAAAATCTAGCTTCTCACTCCATTCCAGACTTTCATATTAAATTTGGAAAGGCTAAAGAGTTAAATAGTAGAAGATAACAATTTTGAGCCCTTACCAAAGTTCTAGAGTGAGGAGAATCTTTCAAATCTAAAAATATGATGGGAAAAACCATAAAGTAAAAAATGAATAGATTTGACTATAAGTAGCTTTAAAATTTCTCTTAGTATCTTTAAAAATAGCAAAAGTAAGAATGGATTGTGGATCACCACATCAAAAACGAATGATGTATTGTATGGTGACTAACATAACATAATAAAATTTAAAAAAAAATAGCAAAAGTAAGGTATATTTAAACATATTATGATCTTTAACTTTCATGTCTGGAATTTTTCTATGTAGCCCAGAAATACGCTATCTAAGAATATAGAGGTAAGACCAAAGATTATTTGTAAGAAAGAGAAAGGCAACATCACATATATGGCCCATTGATCTGCTCAGAACAAACCTAAGGCCAAAAAATATACAGGTCTACAAACATTTAAAATGTTCCAGCAGGCTATGTTTAAGTTGCAAAAGAGATGAAGAAGAAGAGGTAGCCCAGGTAAAGGTAAAAACACCTCTCCATGCTAGATCTTTCAACAGCAAGTACTTCTGACAAGATTCTGTTGACCCTTGGACATGATTGGAAAGCCAATACTTGTTTCCAGTGACTTCATCTGGTCATGTGGTTAAACGGTGCTGATGATGTGGTATTTGGAGAAACAGCTATTTTTCAAACATGGAAAATAAATTTTACTTTTAGGCAGTGTCTTAATCTGTTTGGGCTACTGTAACACTACCACAGCCTGAATGGCTTATTAAGAGAAATTTCTTATAATTCTGGATCGAGACACCAGCAGATTCAGTGTCTGGTGAGAACCCATTTCTTGGTTCATAGATTGCTATTTTCTTGCTGTAACTTCACATGGTGGATGGGGCAAGGGATAAAAGAGCACTAATCTCATTCTAGAGGCTCCATTCTCATAATCTGATCACCTCCTAAAAGTCCCACTTCCAAATACCATACAAATACGGTTTTGACATACGAATTCTGAGGTAACACAAACATTCAGTTAAAAGACAAATAAACATCTTCTGTTAAAATCCATATCTAAAATTATATTTAGCTGTTACATGTATCTATTGCTATCCTCTCAAATTTGATGGGCTATGAAGCCGAACTGTAATCTGAATAACAGGCTTTCATTAAAAGGCACTTTCAGTCTATCCATAAAATTAAAGGTGCATGAGTCAGACCTCATCTAAAACTAAGATCTAATTTCCTTGATTAAAAACGGTTGTACTGGCAAAAGAATCTTTATCTTTCCACTTGTTTTCAACATAATTGCACACTGAGAAAATATTTTTTATGATTTTAGCATTTTCTAAATAGGGTCCATATGAAGAATGTATGAAAGAAGAATTCAAAATGCAGTGAAATTCTTTAATTTAAGGGTATTTGAATATTATATTGCAGATCTTTTTACACAATGTTTAAATTTGAACTTTTCCTTTAAATAACATAAATTTTCCCCTAAAAATTATTTCTAAATACAATTTTGTAGAGTTCATTTGACATTTGGCAATTTCCCCCCCCAAAATGTTCAGGGACCCCCTAAAACTCAGCTGCCAGATCAGACTCCCTGGCCATTGATCAATCCCATCCCAGGCCTAGCACAAATTGGACATGTCCCAACTGACATTGAGATCTGGGTTATAGCCCAACAGGAGCCAGACCCACTTCATCTTGGTGATTTCTCCTAGCCTTGTGTTTATCTGTATCAAGTTTAATCTGATTTTGAATTTCTATAATGTTGTTTTGAGATTTTATCACAAGTCTGCCTCATCATTAGACCAGAGGTTATCAACACTGTGTACACATTTAGATCATCTGGGAACTTACAAAAAGTAGCAAATATACTCTATCCCAAACCAGAATCACATCAGAATCTCAGAAGATTCTGGGCATTGATATTCCCGGGTACTTCAAATATACACCCAGGGTTGAAAAAACAAGTGCCCCAGACTATGAGATCCTCCAGAACTGAAGCTCTTAGAGTCCCCTGCCAACCTTCAGGTGAGTGCTTACATGCATGATCTTATTCATTCCGCATAACCAAGTTTATTAAATAAGTATGAATGTTGACATTCTGCAAATATGGAAAGTAAAACTCAGATAGCAATTTTTCTTAAGTTACACATATTTTAGGTTTGGGAGCCAGAATATTATCTCGGTACCTGAAAGATAGTTGCAGGCATTCAACAAACATTTGGTGATTGATTGAATGAATGAATGAATGAATGCCTCTACACCCCATGCCTTTTTGCACTACAGCATACTGCCTCTCTGGTCTTCATATTCTCAGAGCACTCAACCTTTGTAAAGCCTACAACAAGTTCTAAATAATGATTGGCGATTAAATGAATGAATCAATCAATAGACTGGTTAATAGACTGACCAATAAGAGATGATCAAATGAGTGTGTGATACTTTCCCCAATTCCAACCTTCAATCTTGAAGGAAGCAGAGTGATCTCTCTTTCCTTCCATGTAATAACCTGGCTGGGAGATGACCCTAATGGTATTTTGCCATTTACTCTGATGTCTTATGGTCTTGAATTGCCAAAATGTTAAAGGTAGAAATGTGGTTTCCTCCCGGCCATCTGCTTTGCATTTTTCTAAGCCTCCCTAGAATTCTTATATGCTCTTCCTCCAGGTAGATTTCACCAGTACTTCCCAGCGCAGCTACTACTATTGCAATCCCCTTTGCTTCCCTGCTTCCAACTGGATCAACCAGAGGCTCAGTATTTCCACAGCACAGTGGCTATTTGTGGAGAAATTACTTCGTGGGTACCCAGACGGCTGGCTCGGGACCCAAAATCCAAAGATCAGGTTCATTTCTCTTGGGTATATACCTATATGTGGGATTTCTTTACGTCACAGAGTAGATGCACGTCTAGCTTTTCTAGATACTACTCTACAGGTTTCCAAAGGGGTTGTACCAATTTATGCTCTCAGCAGCAGAAGTATGAGAATTTCATTTGCTTTGCATCCTCTCCAACACTTGGTCCTTTAAATTTCAATCCCCCCTCTTTTCTCTCTCTCTCTCTCTCTCCCTTTTGTTAGCTGATTTGAAAAAACACCGTTCAGTTTATATGGTATGGATTTGGTCTCTGTCCCTTGCTACCATGTTGTATTGACCTGTTGTATCTCAGCCGTGAGATCCCACTTCCATGCTCTGTACTCTACTCCCTGATGCTGGGGCTGGGGTCTGCAATCTGCATTTCCCAGGCACCTTTGCCAACCTGCTGCCTGTTCCATTCTCTAACAGGAGACACCAGTAGAAGATTGAGGTTGGGTGTCCCTTCAGCTGTGGAGGAATCATGTTTTAGAAGAATTTCTATTAGAAGGATTTTAATGCTCTCAAGAGAAAACAAAGGAGAACAAGGGAGAGAAGAGAGAGAGCAGATAATTTAAATAGTGAAGGCAACTCTTCCAACCAGTCCACTCACTGAGTTTATGTCTTCACTGATGATGAGATAGAAGATGTAAAGCCACCGTTCTCTGCATTCCCATGAACCTCTCATAATATGATTGTACCACCCTGCTGAATATGAGTCTAATGCTTAGAGATGTATCATGACCCCTAAATGAAAACAATGCTTCACCTGTACTCAACTAAAGAAAAATCGACAGGATCTACCTCAGCATAATGAACCTCCAGTGCTAATTCTTCTGAAGGGATTTCCAAGAGTAATGGTGCCTATGCTAAATTTTTGTCCTATATTCTAGCTCTAGAACATAAGCTTCAAGTAAAATGTAGCTTCTCTGTATGGGTCAGTAGTAAGCTTAAGTTCCACATAATTAAATGACCTTCGTAGGACCGAATCAAGCACCTCCCTGAAAGTTTCCAAATCAATAGAAAAGCTGAAATTTCTCAGAGGAGATCCTATCATGTTATGTGTATCCTGTTACAGACCAGCATGGAATATGGTCCAAGAGTGCCCTGAACCAAGGGCACTTGGTTCCCCTTTTGCCTTCATTTTGGAACCAGGGAGACTTCTCATTTATGGGTTCTGGTTGCCTGTAATAATCAGGGCCCTGAGGTGGTCATCAATTATTGATCTATTTATTGTTCCCTGCATACCCTTGACCACTCCTCAGTTATAATCTATGTAACCTAAGCTTTAAGATGAAGAAAAGTATAGGGAGATTGCCTGGTCCACAGGACCATGGCAATAAGAACAAACTAGGAGAGATGCCAAGCAGAGAACTCTGAGCAATGAGAGACTGCTGGCATTAGGCAAGAACCAGGAAGATGAGCAGAAGGTAGAAAAGAAGATGATAGAGTGAGAAGAGAGGAGCTGAGTCACATCCTTTGAGATTTATATAAGGGTATGTAAATCAGTGTTTTTCCATGACATCCAAGGTCTTCAATTCAGTGAACTGGAATTAATATACATAAATAAAACATTGACTGTGTCCTTAAATAGTATAATACATGGACATAAAAGCAGGCACTGTGATATCCATGTAATTATAAGAAAAATTATATTAAATTATACGAGAAAAGATCATAGAGGAAACCTAGAAAGCGCAAAGAGGGGGCATGAAATCAATCATCACAGAAAATTTTCTACATTATTTGATTTGTGTTAGGCATATAGATAGAACTTTATCAAATCCTGTTTGTTTGCCTGGAGACCAAGCCAACTCCAATTCACACTTCCATCATAAAAAAGTGGAGGTTACATATGAGAGTAATGGGATGGAAAGAATAAGTGATGGGACAATATCCTTTACTTCTGTCTGAACTCCACTTGTAATCTTTCCATCTAGCCCAGAATGAAGACAAAGACTTCAGGAATACAATATAAATTGACAAGAGAAAAATATTTGGATAAACATTCCATTCTCTCCATTCAACCCTGACCCAACATGTCCACTGAGGATGATTTTTCAAGTTTAGTGCAGTTTGGTTGAGACTATCACCAGCTGTTACAGCAGGTACTGGAGCAGGAGATAAACTCTGGGGATCGGCAAAGAAGAGAAGAGTTTGCTCCAGAGAAAACCCAGGGAGGAAATATCCAACTAATGCAATTCAATTTTCCAAGCCAAGTGCATTTCTCACTTGTTCTGTTTCACACCCTCCACCCCTAAAAATGTGTTCAAGATGACAGCCTTGTAAAGAGAGTGTGAAAATGAGCACATCTCTCCCACGACATCCACATTTCATCAGGTCTAGGATATAACAAGGTCAGTGTAGAGGAAATTGCTTCTCTCCTGGGTTGGATCAAAGCACTCAGACTTTGGATCTCTGCTGGCCTACCCATGGTGATCTCAAAGTTCTCCTTTGTCCTCTTTTTTGACGTCAGAAGCAGAGCCCTCCCATTTATATAAGGTCTCTTGTCTTCCTACCTTTACCATCTTCCTTTCACAATCCTGACTGTCCACTGCTTAAAAACTGGTCGACAGAAGTACACTTTTAGTCAAATATTTACAATTCCCTTTAGGCTCTCAAATGAAGCTGAAATTTGGCATTCGATGCCCTTGGATTCAGGAAACTGAGATTAACATAGAAGAATAAGATACTGACTCTGAGCCTGAAGTCAGTCCAGCAGAATCTTCGAAGAAAAGATTTTCATCTCTACTTTTTAGGAAAGAATATTGGTGATACTGTCCTAGACACAAAAAGTAGGATCAAAAACAGCTGCCTGGGTCAGTAAAAAAGTCTATTCTAGATGAGGAAACTACTTAAAAACCAGTTTGAAATGCACTATCAGTATCATTATACGTGACCCTGAGCCTGTAGATTATAAAATGATAAAAACAAATTTTCAGTATTTTTATCAAAACGACTCCATCCCTAGGAAAGCTTTGTCTGCACACAATCCCACAAGCTCATGTTATTTGTTAGGTAATGGTTTTAACCAGTAACACTCCTGCTTCCCCAGGATTTCTAGGAGGAATATCATCCTCTAGGATCCCCAGGGTTGCTCTCTGGTTCGTACCTGACTTTACCCTTTTCTTTACATTCCATCTGCAACCAGTCATCCAGCTCTGCAGGCTAGCTAGTCTTGTGTTCTGCAGGTGTTTTCCTTCCTTTCTACATCACTGCCAACTCCTAAACAAGGCTTCTGGCAGCTCTTCGCTAGAGAACACAAATAATCCTGAACTTGGACCTGAAGGGGCCTCGGCTTGTTATCTCTTTTCTCTGTATGATGTTGGCCCAATCATTACACTCCCCAAGTTCCCTCATCCTTAAAATGAGATTAATAATACATGCTCACAGTTTAATATACTTGGAATTAAGTGTTTAAATTTCCAAGAAATCACACATCTTGTATCTTTCACAGAATAATAGTATGTACATAGAAAGCTCTAATACTCGTCCTCTTCTTGTGTCAGCTTTCTCTTTTGCCTTCCTCTTTCTCCTATCTTCCCTTCCTAATCCTTGCTGCCCACTGCTCAAAACCTCATATTCCAAAAATATTCCTGTAATCATACTGCTTTTCAGCTCAAGAATTTACAATGACTCCCTCTGACTTCCAAGTTAAATCCAAATTATCTCCATGGCCTTGAAAGCCCTTCAATTCAGCAAACTGGAATTAGCACAGATGACTAAAACATTGACTGTGGCTTTAAAACTAGTGGAATACACGGATATATAAGAAAAAACTGTAATATTCATGTAATATGGTGAATTATGGGCAAAGAATATAGAGGGAGCCTAGGGAGCCCAAAGAGAATGCATGGGATCAAATATCAAGGAGCAAAGAAGCATTCTGGAGGCCATAGGACTGAACTGAGTTTTGAAGGATGAGCAAGAATTAACAAAATAAAGATGGGTAAGAAGGATATTCAACCAGCCACGGTCTGTTCAAACTTAGTTTTAGTTCTCAATATGAGAAAATAGTCACTAATTATATCCTACATTCCTAGAACACTCTAGCTAATGTTCTTTCTTATTTCAATTCCATGGTTTACTCATGGAACCCCAAGATTCACCTCACTATAGTTTTCTCAGGCTAAATGCTCTTTACCCTGACCTTTCCTCTACTCTGACTGCCATCTGACTGCTTAGGGGTGGCATATGTTCATGTGCTCTTAGGCTGGCCTATATATGGCCATAGACTAGCTTTCCAGTTGTTTCACATTATTAAAACAAAAGTCTCTCTTAGGCATTGTTTTTTAAGTCACTGGTTTATTAAATGTTTCTATGACCACAAGGAAAAGAGACATATATAAAATTTTTGAGGTTATTGTGCCAAAGAAAGGAAGGAGGAGGAAAGGATTTTCTATAACTTTGAAAATTATAATACTGTTATCTATAAACAGCCAATACTGTTACCCATAACAACCAATTAACCTGCAATGTTTGGGGATTAAGAGTTACACACCACAGGAGGTAACATTAAATTTTAGAAGTCTACATATTTCCAAAAGTTTTTTTTTTTTTTTATACAGACAGCCTTGTAAAGACATTTTTGTGATTAGTTAGTAAGGCAGAGGACTTTATTCTTGGAAGCAAACTAAATGGTTTTACTGTTCAGAACCACTCCCATTGGTGCCAACAGTCTCTTCTTTCTACCTTACTATCTGCAGTTCCCTTCACTAGCTAAGTATTAGTCTTACAGATCTGAACCAGGAAATTATGAGCCTAAGGAAAGCTACCACTTAATAAAGATACAGAAAATAGAGGTACCTGGGTGGCTCAGTCGGCTAAGCATCTGCCTTAGGCTCAGGTCATGATCCCAGCTTCCTGGGATCGAGCCCCGTGTCAGGTTCCCTGCTCGGCGGGAAGCCTGCTTCTCCCTCTCCCTCTGCCTGTCTGTCTGCCTCCTTGAGATCGCTCTCTGTTAAATAAGTAAATAAAATTAAGAGAAAAGAAAATAACATAAATCAATCTAATTATAAAGCAGGGACTGTATCAGGGTCATTTTTTACCCTTGCATCTAAGGCAGTGCTAGGCTTGCCTGGCTGTGTATTGAATGTAGAAATTAAGACAAAAACCTGACTCAAAAAGTCCAATTTCCATTCCTTAGGAAAATCTTTATATCAGGGCCGGACTTAAGAGAAAAGCCCGCATATGTCACCTTCCCAGGGCAGCAGTATTAAACCTGTGCACACATCAGGCAGTGTCCTTTGATCGCAGGAAAGATGGCCCCTCAATCTCGTCAGTCCACTGAGTCTTGGCCACTGAGATGTAAGGGATCTATTTGTGACTTTCTGGAAATGATAAGGGAGATGAAGGAGCAAAAACTCTGCCCTGTGCTGTCTCTTGCTTCTCACCTTCGAAGTTAGTTATTTGATAGCATCATGGTTGGAGCTACGTTAGCCACCTTTGGACCATTGGTTCCCTAGGGCCAAGAGAATGCAGGGACACCGGTGTAGGCCTCTGACACCAATGAACTCTCAAATCATCCCTGGCGCTGTCTACCTCTGGATGCCATGTTATGTGAGAAAGGTAAAATTCTCCTCTCTTAGTTAAGCAATTACGCATCGGGGGTCTTTTACTTACTATGCACTGGTCATATGTACTTGTGCTTGAAGCTGTCCTGACTGGTATACCTTTGCGCTATATCACTTAGGGTCAAATCTGATTTTTTTGCAATAACACCTTTTTGCATTGTTATTAGAATTATTCATAAATATGAGCACTGAGTAATGTACAGAACCCTTGAATCATTATATTGTATACTTGAAACCAGTATCAGACTGCATGTTAATTATACTTAAATTTTAAAAATAAATTTTAAATGGGGGGCGGGAATTGGAGGGAGAGATGAACCATGAGAGACTATGGACTCTGAGAAACAAACAGGGTTTTAGAGGGGAGGGGAGAGGGGGGATGGGTCAGCCCGGTGATGGGTATTAAGGAGGGCACGTACTGCATGGAGCACTGGGTGTTATACGAAAACAATGGATCGTGGATCACCACATCAAAAACCAATGATGTATTGTATGGTGACTAACATAACATAATAAAATTTAAATAAATAAATAAATAAATAAATAAATAAATAAATTTAAAAAATAATTGTTCACAAATATGAATATGTATGCATTGTCAAATATAGGGTCTGAGCTAGACAAAATTGTCAAATAAATGGAGCCTATCTTTGGATCGCCTTTTGCCTGCTCGACTATTACTCCATGCCCTCACTTTGCCTCTCAGAAATCTTACTCCCAGGTACCCCAACTATGAAACCCTTTTGGGGCTTCCATCCCGAACAGTACATGGGGTCCTAGCCAACAATTTTCTCCATGAACTTTGTGGCATATGCTAGACTGGCATACCATAATAATGATAGAAATAATAGTAACCTGTATTGAAATTTACCATGTATCAAGCACATACATGCACTGTCTCATTTAACTCTCTCAGTAACCATACAAAGTAGGTACCATAATTTGTCACTTTTGCTGATGAAAAAGTGAGGATTTACTTTTTTTAATTTAATTTAATTTTATTACTTATGTTAGTCACCATACAGTACATCATTAGTTTTTGATGTAGTGTTCCATGATTCATTGTTTGTATATAACACCCAGTGCTCCATTCAATACGTGCCCTCTTTAATACCCATCACCAGGCTAACCCATCACCCCACCCCCATTTCCTCTAAACCCTCAGTTTCCGCTCAGTTTCTCAGACCCCATAGTCTCTCATGGTTCATCTCCCCCTCCGATTCCCTCCCCCCCTTCATTTTTCCCTCCCTTCTAAAAGTGAGGATTTAGAACAATAAAGAACTTTCCTAAAGCCTCATGGTCAGTCACTGGTATAGCAGGGAATGAAATGCAGGTCAGCCTTATACCAAGTTCATAATCCTACCACTATGGAGTATCGCCTTTATCTTAGATGTGGATCTTTCTGTCAGGAGATTTCCTAGTCTATACCAATTACTCTGTCGATTGAATCGGTGCAAAAAAGATTTACAGGTTTATCTTCTGCTAATTAAACAATTTGCTTATGTGGCTCTATTCACTGTGACATTTTCCTTTTACACTAAGATTTTTCCAAGTCTTAGAAACAAATCTATACAGTGAAGCTCAGGAAAAAAAATTATATATATATATATTTCTTATTCATACTCCATTTTATTTTCTAAGGATTTATGCCTGCTCAGACAAATCCATATGCCACAAAAGAACTTTTTTAATGATGGGGAAATCATTTCATAAAGAAAATCAGGCCAGGGTGAGATCAGCCACAGGAACATGTACCACGCCATCCTGTATGGTTGACGGAAGTGTGTCTCATTTTTTCAGTTTCCTGTCAAAGAGGGGATGTGATCAATTACAAGAGTCACAATGTTTGTGAGCTAAACCAAACCTGCCATTCTGGAGAACAGCTTGTCTTGACAGTAAGAACTGAGAAAACTATCTTCCACCATCTTCCAAAACAGAAATAGTGCATCTAAACACGGAGAGAGAAACAACGTCTTTGAACACCCTAATGTTTTCTTCCTGAGTACTGTTTTCAAAGAAAATCATACCCAATCTCAAATATTTACTAGAAATTTGACTTTGTAAGCCATTTCACTAGTTTTAGAATAATTCCAATAATTCCAATAATTCCAATAATTTAGAGTACTTTTTGCTTGCAGGGTAAAATTTGAGTCACTGTACATTCATATTTGGGGGGTATAGATTCAGGTTAAATTTAGATATTCTGCATTATGGGGTACTGGCTTATGGAGGAAAAATCACTACACTTGTTGTTGGGAGTATTACTCTAATTGTAATAACAGTGTGATGTTTCAGAGCTCAGTTTTAGGTTAAGACAGAGCTAGGTTTAAAATTACTAATAGTAAATATTTACTAATGTTACTAATAATTTACTAAGAGTATGACATTTGAATGAGTTATTTCATCTTTCAAAGTTTTGTTTCATTTGTTCATGTGTGAATAAATAGGTAAGTAAAGGACTAGGTGGAAAAATGAATGGATGGATAGCTTACTATCATATAATCCAGGCTAATGAAGTACTATGAAAAAGAGACAGAAAGAACTATTCATTTTAAACTATATTCTAGGGTATATTTTCAAGGAGTCCTGCCAAAGTAGAAAATAATACTTTTTATTCTTATCTAAATGCAGGTGAGGAAAACAAATTATTTGGGTGGGAGTTTTGTGGTAGGACAAGGAAGACAAATATAAGGTTATGAAAATAGGGGCGCCTGGGTGGCGCAGTCCTTAGGTGTCTGCCTTTGGCTCAGGTCATGATCCCAGGTCCTGGGATCGAGCCCCGCGTTGGGCTCCCTGCTCAGGGGGAAGCTGCTTCTCCTTCTCCCACTCCCCCTGCTTGTGTTCCCTCTCTCGCTGTGTCTCTCTCTGTCAAATAAATAAAAATCTTTTTAAAATTTTTTAAAATAAATTAATGCTTTTTAAAGCTATCTGCACCTCACTAACTTAGCCTGTGTAGTTCTCAATTCATCACAGCCCAATGGTTAATGAGGAAGGTTCTGGAATTTCTTCTCCCTGGACAATTTCAAAACTGTATTTTGCCTTCATGTAAACCCAAGAACACACATTAGTTTTTGCTCAGTTGGTTTCACAAGTTGGTTGTGTTTTTGCTATGTCCCTTCCAAACCTATGATTTGTAATCACATTAAAAAAATAAACCTATGTCTACAATTTAGGTCGTTATGATTAGAGAGTGCCAGTGTTTGGCACTATGATCACCAGATCATTTTTTAAAAGCACAGAAGACATGGTTTTTGCTGCTGTGGGACGAATATGTAACCCTCCTGATTAAATTTCTCTGTTTCCACCTGAGCATTTCAAAGTGGTTGAACACCTTTAAATTGAATAAAATTTCAACTTTCTTCTAGGGCCTCGCTTTCAAAAGAAGGTAGTACAATTATTTCAATGTGGGCAGAGATAGAGACAATGCCATGTCACTTGTGGTGAGTTTAAATTATTTAATCACAACCCTGGAAAATTTGGAGCAACCCAATAGAAAGTTATCAGAGTTCAAGCAAGGAACTAGAGGAAATCCCAAAGACACAGAAGTCAGTTTCCTTTTTAAGATATTTATTACTCGTGCTGCTTTATTTTTAGAACATGATTGGGGCATTTATGTTTAAAAGGTGTACTGAATGAGGTATAATAATAGCAGTGAACTGCAGAGACTTTCTTAATCTCTTTCTACAGTTGATAGGACTATAGAAAAGTTAGTAGACTTCTTTTTTTAGTTGATAGACTGAAGAAGTTGATATGACTGGCAACTTTTTAAAAGCAAAACTCAAAGCATATAACCCTTTCCATAAAGACAAAAAAATATGTGTGTGTGTGTGCCTGTGTGTGTGTACAAGAGAGAGAGATTGAGAGAGCGCGCGCACGTATATGTGTGTGTTGGTGAGAAAGGGAGACATTCTCCCCTCTTTTCTGAAATCTGAACAATCAGGAAGAAATGCAAGATGTAACAGAAGCATCTAGCTTAGAGATATTTTTAAGAAAGTCTTTAAAATCTACAAGTAAATCCCAATCTACCAACTAGAAACCTCTCTCCTGGGGCTTCTCTAGTAACGAGCAGCTTTTTCTGTTTAGCTGAGCACTTGTTGACCTATTCAATTATTCTTCTGATGTGTTATTGGGATAGCTGAGGAGCTATTTCCAAGTTTGTGCTGTGATTCATTAAAAGGAATTAAGAGAGAGCATTCACCATGCCCTTCCTTAACTCTTTAGTTTGCCTCCAAATTATTCCCAGAAATGTTTTACAGGCAAGAAAATATTCCATTAAAGAAGCAAAGAGATGTAGTCACAATATGTTAAATAAAAAATATAAAAGAAAGGTTTGAAATAGTATGAACATTACAATTCTTATTTTACACTGTTCATATTTCTATAAACACACACACACACGTGCACGCGCTCGCACACACAGAGCAAAAGAAAGCCTCGAAAAAAAACACAATAGTGTTTCCCAAAATTTGTTCCATGGAAAACCACTTCTTTAGGATGCTAAATGGTGCTTTTTTTTTTTCCTTTTTTTAAAAGTTATTTCAAGATCATGAAATGTTCACGTTTTTTAAAAAGTTAAACAGTTTTCTTTACTGCAGGGCTGTCTCAATCTATAATATGATTGTGAAACTCCTATAATAAAACATGTGGTTTTGGAGGGATAACTCCAGTTTCCATTTAAAAAAAGAATTTTCTAGAATACAACTTAAGGTATGACACCAAGCTTCCACTCTAGGGGAAAGCATACTTCTCATTTTCTTTTTCTGGATTTCTCCCTACTCCCTGGAGCCGGGAGGTAGAGTTTGGGAATTTTAGGCAGTGTTAAGGCATGTGCGTAGGAGTAGGGGTATGGGCGGTGCTGCTGAATGATGCAAATCCAGCCCCAGCCCCCAGCCCCAGGTCATGATTACACACCAGTTGATACTGAATTATGAATCGCTGTCTTCTTTTGCTTCTTGGGGAATGTTTGCAAGGCCAGGAATATTTCATACAGCTGCCCAAGTTTCCTTCTGCCTAGCTATGCCAAGAATTTCTCAGGTCTTCCTACTGCCTTTCCTTTTCTTCTGCCCAGCTTGGGTCAATCCCTTTTTAACTGGGCTGGAGGCAGAGAGGTTAGTTGATAACAGTAGAACCCACACTCCCGGTGGAATCCTGGAACCAGACCAGCTCATGAAAACCCATTGGTAAATACTCAAGAATTTTGCAAGCACATAGATTTGATGTTGGTAGCTTGATATTGGCCATGGTGGAAGTATATACACCATGGGAATCTACAAAAGCCACAAGTTAGGACTTCCTCTCCTCCTTCCACTGAGAGCTTGTTGCTAAATATTTGTCTTCACTCCACTGTACTCTTCTCCTTTTTTCTGCCCCCTTTCAGCTTCTGGCAAAACACTTAAAAGATGTGTAGACTGTTTCTATTTTTTGTCCTACCTCATCCCCCCACCATCACCAAGTCAGCAAAGTACAAAGTTGGCTCTTGTTTAAATTAGTGGAAGACAGGTGCCTGGGTGGCTCAGTTGGTTAAGTGTCTGTCTTTGGCACAGGTCATGATCCCAGGGTCCTGGGATTGAGCCCCATGTCAGAATCTCTGCTCAGCGGGGAGCCTGCTTCTCCCTCTCCCTCTGCCTGCCACTCTCCCTGCTTCGTGCTCTCTCTCTCTTTCTCTAATAAATAAATCTTTCAATTTTTTTTTTTTTTAATTTGGACATCGCATTTGACTGTAGACCTGATCCCTTCTAAATCAGCCCTGGTAATTTATGTCCACTCCCTGCACCCAACCCACCCCCCAACCCTCATAAACACTTCTCAGTGCCTCTCTGGGTTTGAGATAGTCTGGGAGAGAATGGTGGAGGAAAGGGAGAAGTGCAGTCAAGTTGCTTGGCAATATTCAGGGCCAACTTAAGGTCAGTGCAATGAAATGAAGCCGACACCAGTTCTCATAATTATGTGCTTTTTTCCTACCCACGGTCAGCTGCTTGGGTCCAGGCAGAGTCAGGGAAGAGTTGGATTTAACCAGAGTTTGGATTTGGTCGAAGTATCTAACCTTGCAATAGTGGGTCAAGGGAATTGAGTCTGTGCATAACAGATCACAGTGAATGTAATAACTGTAATCACTGCTTACAAATTATGCCATCGGTGTGCTTGCATTTGTCCATGTCCCAGAATCAACATCAGTTTCAGAGGATTTGTGTCTATGCCCCCAAAACAGAAGTCATCCTTCCACTTTTCAAATTAAATATCCCTTTTTGTAGGAAGGAAAGGAGGAAAGCAGTGTTTGTGTTAGCAGTGAGCACTGATTTGTTTGTATTCTCTATGTGTGTAACCTACATAAACTTTTACAAATAAATCTCACATGTTCACATAAAAAATAAGAATTTTACTGTGAAGGACTTTTTTAGATAAGAATTGAGCCACATAAAACAACCACCCCATTAGTCAGGTGACTTGACCTCTCTCTAGCAAGCTTCTTGGCAGAGAAGGGCAAAGAGTCAATGCTTGAAGTCAGTGGAAACCCCAGTCCCACCCTTTACTCACAAAACACCTATTTGTTTTAATTTCAAGGTAAATAAACAAGTCAAATAAATAGGCCAAGACAATGTCACCTTTTATGTTTGAGGACAATGCTGCTGTAAATTATTTAGTTTAAGGTCAACCCAATGGTTAGATCATTGGCAAGTTTTTTTAATTTTTTTATTAACATATAATGTATTATTTGTTTCAGGGGTGCAGGTCTGTGATTCATCAGTCTTACACAATTCACAGAGCTCACCATGACACATACCCTCCCCAATGTCCATCACCCAGCACCCCATCCCTCCCACCCCCACGACTCCAGCAACCCTCAGTTTGTTTCCTGAGATTAAGAGTCTCTTATGGTTTGTCGGCAAGTTTTTATTTAGAGTCCCATTTGCCCCTCATTGGGAGTTTCCAGTAATAAGACATGGCATTTGCTCTCTTAATGAGACACTTACTGGTGTTAGCTCCTCAAAAACGACATGAGTCAATCCAATGGCAAAATAAGCACAAAGTGAAAAACACTTTAATCTATCAAGTGGGAAGGGAAATTCAATTTTATAACTCGAAAATAATTTCAGTTTTCAGAATTAAATCTACAAATTCATGAAAAAAAAAAAGATTTTAAAAACCGAAGGGCCCTATGATCTGTCTTTTAACAATTGAAAGAGAGATAGCTCAAGGTTAAGAGATCAATAAGGACTGGGCGCCTGGGTGGCTCAGTTGGTTAAACGACTGCCTTCGGCTCAGGTCATGATCCTAGAGTCCCTGGATCGAGTCCCACATTGGGCTCCCTGCTCGGCAGGGAGTCTGCTTCTCCCTCTGACCCTCCCCCCTCTCATGTGCTCTCTCTCTCTCAAATAAATAAATAAAATCTTTTAAAAAAAAAGAGATCAATAAGGACTAGATAAAAAGAGGATTTACAGCTTCACTCTGAGAATTTCGGCACAGAGGTAGGACATTTGCCAAAAACAAAAATTTATCCTAGGGAAAAAAAAATGAAAGTACTTCAGAACAAAATATTCAGGTAGTACCTAAAAGTGGTATTAGATCAACCATTTAAAATTGAACTTAATAATCACTTCAGTCAAACACCTAATCCCATACTTTTACTTTTTTCCCTTTGACTCTGATGTGTAACATAAAGGAAAAATGTTGCTATTTGAGGGGGAAAAAAGAAAATTAGAGCCAGCTTCTAAATATACTCTCCCAGAGGGACGGCTCTTCTGTTGAGAGATTCAGAGGCCTTTTTAATTATGCAAAGTATGCTCAAAAGGCTATAAAGGGAATGCTGAGGAAAAGAGTTAAATGTCCCTAAATATTAAGGTGTTTTAATGTCTGTAATTTACTCCAAAATACTTCAGCATAGGCAGTATGATAGCATGGGCTAAAATACAACCCTAACACATTCAGATGTCCTCATCAGAATTTTACACTGAAATGGTAGAAGCGGGAGAAGGCAACTGGAATTTTTTGAAGAAGTCCCCACACTCTAGAGATAACTGCAAAAGCACTGTGGTGACCTTCTTCTCTGCTTAACACCAGTTTGTTAATTAGCATAATGGTGAAATTTGTAATTATCAGCATAAATGAGGTTAGAAATACTCTTGCCAGTGAAAATAGTAATATCCCAGATATGTGAATTGGCTAAATAACTTTAGAACAGGGATTGGCAAACTGTGACCCACAAGCCAAATGTAGCCCACCTCAGTTTTAGAATGACCTGTGAGCTAAGAGTAGTTTTTACAGTTTTAAATGATTGAAATTCATTTTTTTAAAGATTTTATTTATTTGAGAGAAAGAGAGCGAGAGAGAGCACAAGCGGTGGTGGGAGGGGGGAGTGGGAGAGGGAGAAGCAGACTCCCCAGTGAGCAGGGGGTCTGACATGGGGCTCGATCCCAGGACCCTGGGATCATGATCTGAGCCGAAGGCAGATGCTTAACCGACTGAGCCACACAGGGTCCCCGAAAAAGTTTTTTAAAGAAAAGCTTGTGACACGTGAAAATTATATAAAATTAGACATTAGTGCCCATAAATGAAGTTTTATTAGAACATAGCCACAATCCTTTGTTTATATATGTCATATGGCACAGATCAGCAAATGCTTTCTACAAAGGGTAAGACAGTAAATAGTTTAGGCTTTCCAGGGCATACCATTTCTGTCACGACTACTTAACTTCGCCCTTATAGCATAAAGACAGATCCAGACAACACAGAAATGGATGGGTGGGCTGTTTTCCAGTATAATTGTATTTACAAAAGCAGATGGTTGGCAGAATTTGTCCTGTAGGCCAGTTTGCCAACTCGTGGTCTGTAGTTGCTTTTGCAATATGATGGTACAGTTTATTAGTTGCAATGGAGAGCATATGGCCTGCAAAGCCTAAAATTTTCTATCTGGCCCTTTACGGAAAAAGTTTGTCAACCCCTACTCTAGAATATAAGGAGGATCAGGGACCTCATCTTGCTTGCCTATAACAATATTCCCAGAATTTAGAACAGTCCCTGGCACATAGTAGGCACTTATAACTATTTGTTAAGTGAATGAATAAATGATTGAATGAACAAACACACATGAACTTGATATGCCTGAAAACTTACTATCCCATCATGCAGCCCATTCCTTTCTGGAACAGCCCGGTGTTCTGCCTTAGAGTGAAGTTGAAATCTGTCTCCCGGTAACTTCCACCCAAGATGCCAATGATGGACTCTTTTGTTACTTATAAAAACTTAATCTGTCTTCTACCTGCAACTTCTTCAAATAGGTGAAGATGATTTTCACATTAATGCTCCATCCCTCCATATCATTTTTGAGTTCCTTAGAAGACCAGGGCTCCTAGTGAAGATTAGTAATCCACAAATTCCCTGTTTTCAAAAACCTAACCATGAGATTAAGAGCAAAGGGTCAGTGTAGCCAGAATCTGCTAATGTTCTACTTTGTCATTGGAACACAGGCGGCAATACAGAACCTTATTCTTCTTACATGTCCAATAAATCAAATGATTCTCATTACATGAAGAGCTTACCACACACACATTAGAGTTCTGTTCATCTCAGTTGTATTATGTTGATCCTACCTAAAAAGTTACCTACAAATCTCTCTAAACTGTAGACAGATATAGTTATTCTTAAATAACTAATTTTCTTCAGCAAATTTGTTTCTTTGACAAGTCATGCTCACTAAATAAGTGACAAGTAGCAATTTTCGGTTATCCTTAATTTTCTCATTAGCATTTGTACAAGACTACTTCTCTAGAAAAGCATTATACACCCCTGTGGTTGCCTGGGTTTTAGTTCCAGTCTGTAGAAACATTCAGCCTATTTTTAGTTGCTTTCCAGATCCTATAGCTACATTCAGTGTCTTACTTCCTCATTTATATCATTCTCCTAATCTCCTCTCCCCCTGAGGTTCTCCCATGACTGAGGACAATTTTAAGCTACTGTGCTCTGTCCTATTACAGTGAACTGAGACAGATAATAGCATTTCCAACATAATGAGACATC
The DNA here is from genome assembly GCF_054177405.1 of Leptonychotes weddellii. Classification (NCBI taxonomy): domain Eukaryota; kingdom Metazoa; phylum Chordata; class Mammalia; order Carnivora; family Phocidae; genus Leptonychotes; species Leptonychotes weddellii. Next base: position 112,058,432 of record NC_138373.1, on the reverse strand, counting down.
TGTAATATAATTTTGCTGTTAATCAATGTATCTTTTACAGCAGATGGGCCATTATGCAATATAATTAACCAAAACATATTGAAAAACCCAAACATTGCTCTCTCACCTGGAGAGCTAGATGGAATTGCAGGAGATTTTTTGACTCTAATGGAATCTGATGGACTCCAACTATAGTCTCTGGGCCCCTAGTAAACATGGATTCTCATAGTTTGATTCTACTTCCAAAGTAGGATACTCAAGTGGTTTTCTGGTTCTCTTCCTCTACCGGGAGAGAAGCAAGAAGATATTTACCCCAAATAACTTTAATCTTGGAAACTCACTAAGAAGAGCTTAACAGTAATAGACTGAGGGGCTAGCAATTATGATCCTACTTCCCTCATTTAGAAACACTTCCAAAACCCTAGAAAAATAGATTGCAACTTAAGGGTCCAGAAATAATTAAGCCCACTAGTGAGAGTGTTGGAAAGAATGCATTCAATGGAGAAACACCTGAAGTTGGACCCTCCCTCTGCCACCCACTAGCTCTGTGATCCGAGGGAAGTTTCTATATTACTCTGGGTTTCAGCTGCTTCTTCTGACATGGGACCACCTACCCTGCAGGGTTACTGTGAGGATAAAGTGATGGAAGCATGTGAGACACCTGATTCACCCAACACAGGTGCCCAGCAAATGTCAGTTCACTTCATTGCCAACAAATGTGGAATGATGCCCTTCTCTCCCTATAAAGAATAGGGAGGAGTTTCCTAAGACTTGGGATTTTCTGTGCTAACATCTTGGGCAAACCAGGATACATTGTTCAAAGGGCTGCATTTGATAAACAATTCCAAGTTTTAAATACGTGACTATTAGTTCCTTCTTGATGTTGTGAATGGTGCTTTCGGTTGTCGTGTGGAGTGGAGTTGAAAACCAGGTACTCATTATGTTGATCAACTGGTTTTAATCACTTAATTGAAGATGGTAACTGCTTTTATAGTAGTGATTCTTAATGGGGGGCAGTTTTGCCTCCCAGAATACTTTGGGTAATTCCAGAAACATTTTGTTATCATAACTGGGAGTGTGGGAGGGGGTGACTGGCATCTAGTGCGTAGAGGCTAGGGATGCTGAACATGCTACACTGCACAGGACAGCCCTTCCTCTTCTCCCCCCACAACAAAGAATAACCCACCCCAAAGAATAACTACCATCGGTAGTGCTGAGGTTTCTTCAAGCTAAATAACCCCATTCTCTTTACATTTCTTCATAAATATACATAAAGATAGCTCACACACAAAAAAACTTAATGGGATATCTTCCATGTCTCTCACCATCAGCACTTAACTTTTGTATAGCTCAGTGATTACAATAATATTTGTGTGCTTTAGAATCTGCAAGGTGCTTTTATGCAATATCTCACTTAACTCTGACAACAACATCGTGAGGAATCTATTATTAAGAATTCTCATTTTACAGACGTAGAGACATTTTACCCAAGACCATACTTTAAGGACAGAGCTGAGGCTCAAACAAAAGACTTTTGACACTAAATCTTACATGCTTTCCATTGTCTCCTGCCTCACTTGGCCTCATTCTGAGCAATACTATTCTCAGTGGAAAGGACCCACTAAGGCAACGGATCCCCACTGAGGATGCACATAAGAATCACCCAGAGAGATTTTTAAAATAGAGATTGGTGGCAAATCTATTATATCTGAATCTCGAAAGATAGTGCCAAAACTGTATATATCCCAAGAGCATCCACATATGTCCACTTCTTGTGTGTCATCTCGTTCAGAACACAAATCAAGGAATAATAATCCAGGAGCTTTTGCGTGTTAACATTCCATAACCCCCACCGCCAAAAAAATGAATTTCTAATGGCAATTCAGGCATCAGGAAGCTTTGAGTATGGTAGGAATAGTTTTGTGTTAGTGAAGTCTTTTGACTACTCAAACTTGACTGCTATTTTCACCTACTTTTAAGACTTTTTTTGATTCTGGGCCAAAGCAATTTTTTTAAATGGGGCTATATTTGTTGTTCTCTTCTGTATACTTTCTACATTCCTCACATACATTATACACAATAAATTTTGTAACAAGGAATCTAATACATGAAAAACAAGATGCTGACAAGAAAAGCCCATTAAAGGCCCAATTATTGTGGAAGATGGCAGGATCATGAGTCTTCAGCTCCTGTGTCTGTACAGCAGGTCATTCCAGGACCACTTGTCTTTTGTCAAACTTGTTTACATGGCTAACTCACATGGGGCTCTCTACCTGGTCTTTTTAAAAATCATAATCCCCCTAATGGCTGATCTTAGGTTTATCATCGTTTCTATAGGTTCCTTATTCATGTGCACCTGTTACACAGTATTCTCTCTGCGGTCCAGCAGCGTGGGCAACACCTGGGCACCTGTTAGAAATGCACAAGCTACATTTTAACACAATCACCAGGGATGCACATTCAAGTCGGAGCACTGTTCTAGTGAGTTGACTGCTATTTTCAGTCAACTGACAGGGGCTTCCCCAATCCACTCATGCTAATAATGATAGCTCAACACTGCAGCAATTCTCAGAGCGATTCCTAAAATGTGGTCCCCAGACCAGCAGCATCAGCATCACCTGAGGACTTGTTAGAAATGCGTATTTTCAGACCTATCTCAGGCATACTGAATCAGAAACCCTGGGGGTGGGGCCCAGCAATCTGTTTTAAAAAGCCCTTCGAGTGATTTTTGTTGGATATGGTATGGTAAGGTTGGTGTGCCACAAGAGGAGAAGAGGACAGGCTTAGAAGAAGTTTATTATCCTCAGGAATCCCATACAGAGTTACCGCATGCCATGCAGAGTCACAGGGGAAAACACTAGGGGGTCAGGAGGCAGAAGACAGAAGTGAGCAGAGGGTTGAAGGCACAGCTTTTATTGGAGTTGCCAGGGAAAGGCAAGACAGAACAGAATAGACAGTTTAGGATTGGCTAGTTTGAATAATTCCAGTGGGCTTTGGGCTGTAGAGTTGGCCTCTCTAGTAGTCTGGTACCTGGCCCTGGGATGATTTAGGGCAGGGGGGAAATTGTCTTGGTGTGTAAGAGTTAGATAAGGAGGTAGCTGGGGGCATAAACTCAGGATTGGTTGTTTTGTATATGAAAGGCATACTCCGAGGCAGGTTATCATCATTAGACATTAGCTAGCCCTGGGAAGGGCAGACTCTCCCCAACCAGAAAGTTTTTTTAAGATGTCAAGACATCATAATATACCGAAAACTGAAAATGCATGTATTTACAATACTTCTGATGTATGCTAAAGTTTGAAAAACATTCCACTGTGGCAGAAATAATCAACCCCAGCTTCATTTTCAAATAATCCGGGGAGTTTTTGCAAATACCAACCTACCCCAGAGTTTGAACAATCACATTGCTAGGTGATTCTAATGTGCCATCAAGGTCCATAACGGAGACTCTGAAGAAAGGTAATGTATTTGGTAAAGTATTACAGATCTAATCTAGTGTTTCTCAATCTTAACTGATGGGGGCGCAGGGTGGGAGAAACGTATCCTGCTATCAATCTCTTCACCCTAACTTGTCTGGAATGGTTGTAAGGGATTATTTATTTTTTTAATGTTTCTCACATGATTCTAGTGTGCAGCCAGGATAGAAAAGCTCTGGTCAAATCTAACCCTCATTTTATAAACCAGAAGTATAAAGGTTAGATGTAAGGTGTCTTATTTAAATTTATAAAACCTTAGGAGTGTCAGGATTAAAATTCCCAATTCTTAATTCCAACCCAATGCACTTTTCCCACATACATAGCTCCACTGTCCTCTGTGTGCACATAGCTTGGCATCAGCCTTCACCTGAATTCATTTCCCAATTTTTTTAAGATCTCTAAGATATCTGACATTTATCCTCCAAGGACCTAATCACTTTGATCAAGAACTATTTAGGGTAAAAGATATGATGCATGCCTTTTTAAAGAATAAAAATAAATCTGACAGAATATATTTTCCAATATATTTCCCATTCCACATATTCTTCTCCATGGTGACCTTGTTACCTCCCAATCAAAAGATGGCATCTAATTACCCTCCTCTGGAATAGGGGCTGGACATTGTGATTTGTTTGACCAACAGACCATAGCGGAAGTAATATTATTGAACTTCCAAGACTCGTTCATAAGAAACCTTGGAGCTTTGGCCTGAGCCTCATGAAATGTTCTGTCCTAAGACACTTCCCTCTTGAATCCCAGCCACCATGCAGGAAGAAGCCCAAGCTATACAGAGAAGCTACGTGTAGGCACTCTAGTTCATGGCCTCAGCTGAGCTCCCAGCTAATGCCACCATCAGCGTTCTCAACCATGTGCCAGAGTTAACTTAGGCCCCCAGCCTTCCATAGTCTTTGGATGACGGCAGCCCCAGCTGACATCTGACTGCAACTGTATGAATGACTCGAAGCGAAACCTCGCCAGGTCAGCCCAGTCCATCTACAGAACTAAGAGATTATAGCCCCTGGGTTTTGAGGTGGTTTGTTGAGCAACAATAAATATCTGTAACAATGGAATGTAAGAAAATAACTCCAAGTGGAAAAAGTGTGCTATTAGTGAGTTAATAGTAAATAAGAGTTGATGAGAGAGCACAGGGTAGGCGGAGGGCAGGGAAGATCAGGAGTACAAAAGAAGAAAATAAAAGCATTTTAAACAATGTCAGAACAGGAGTATATTGCCTCCTCAGAGAATCAATGAGATATAACCATTATACATTTCAAGTTTAGAAGTACAAAAAGTACATAAACCTAGTCTATAACATGTTTTTGTTGATAATTGTCTGAAATTACCAGAAAATCAGAAATTTAAGAATAAAGAAATGTTAAGAATGAAGTTGAAAAAGAAAATATTTTTTAAGTAAAATTATAAGTAGACAAATTAATATTTTCTTTTCCCTACAGAGCTTTACCTACTTTGAAACCTGGAGCATGAATCTTTATTGTGACCATAAATATTGCATCAGAAAATTAGTGAAGACCATACAGTCCCTTTGGCAGTGATTTCTAGAGAACAGTTTTCTAGGTGAACAGGTAAACAAGAATATTTCCAAATGTCAGTTCTTCACTCTGCTGGATAAATCCAGCACTATATCAGAAACTCAAGCTGTGACCCCTCTTTTCATACTTAGTATTCTTTCAACAAAAATAATGATTCTGAAATTGGATTTGGATGACAATTGCTTTTGAATCAAAACACACAAAAAAAGAATATTGCACAGTTTATTCTTGTCCCAATTTTTATCACAAAACACTGATTCCATCAAAATATATTTTTATTGACAGTAGGGCCAACTTGCAAAACACGTGCAGCACAGATGAATGTTGTTTCAAGGCACCATTTTGTGATCTGACTTCCCTTTTCCACTTCTTGAATTAATCTCCTTTGTGGGTCTCTGGCTGTTGAGTTTAGGTGGGTAACGTTCAGTCACAATGAAAGTAAGGTGAGGGACTGGTCTCTGATGTGCTTGTTACCTTTGTGGTCTTTGATTACTACACTTGAGTCATTTTGTAAGTATATCTCATTTATCAAGAGAGGAAAATTAGGAAAGACCATGAATCAGGGAAAAGCTGTTTCCACTACTAAGAAATAACTCCAAACACTGGTCCAGGTATTACAAATGTTTGGCACACATGCTTCTACTCTCTCTCCTCTATCTGTGTGAGGAATCACTAATCAATTATGGCTTTCCCTCTCTCTAAGCAGGGCACAGCCTCAGAATTCTTCTCAGCACACAATGGCTACTACCATTCAATCAGAAGAAAACTTTTTGTTTCCTTGAATTTACCATCTTGATGTTGAATCAGGAAAATCATCTCTCTCTATAGCTATCTTTATCTTCATTACCGGCTTTCTAAATTTGGTGGGCAGAAGTAGAAGAGAATCTTCCTACCAACTATATGCTGTGAGATACTATTTTACAGAAAGTATTTTTATTTTGTACAATAACTAATTTTCCCTTTAAAAATGGCAAACTCTCATGGCATCATATCATGTGATCTGGATCCTATGGTAGTTAAGATTAAAACGGTGACTCCTCATAATAAACATCAGATATGTTCTTAAAATTTTTTTCAACTCATGAAAAAAGGATTGCTGGAGAATATAATAATAATAAATATTACTTCATAGGTATATCCATTAACCGGCACTGTACCATCTAGAATTCCCATGGCAATAATCTGGGATGATTTTTCAAGCCATACAGAATCCATTCCGAGGGCTACACTGGTCTGACACTAGAGTCAGCTCATAACCCTAGTTGAGTAAATAGGTATCTTCAAAGTGGAGCTGGGCAAATAAGTCAAAACAGGGCAAAACGTAGCAAACATTTTTTCAGTTATGGTTTTCAAGGTACTTTGCTAGTCATCATGGAGAATATGAGGTATTAAAATGAGTCTTCCACTATATAAGTTTGTAATAAATTGAAGGAATTACACCTTGAGAAGTTAAAGTTATCTAGGCAGCATGGTGATAAATAGTATAAGCCCAGGAGCCCCAGCTATTTTCCACAAGGGAGTGAATTTTTACCTTCCCAAAATATCAAGAGAAGCCAAGAGCAATGCAAAGAGCCCTGATACTCATGACCTACAAACTGTTTCAAATCCAGGATCTGTCGGGATTGAAGTGCACTTGGGCAAGTGTGAGGTGACTGAACATCTCTAAGCATTGGTTTTCTCATTGGTAAAATAGGAATAATACTAACAGTCACCTCATAGGACTGCTATAAGGATGAAATAAGGGGTGTCTGTCTGGCTCAGTTGGTACAGTGTGCGACTCTTGATCTCAGGGTTGTAGGTTTGAGCCTCACAATGGGTGTAGAGATTACTTAAAAAAATTTTTTTTAATTTAAAGATGAAATAAGATAATGTAAGAAAGAGCTTAACATGGTGCCTGTCATGGAGTGGGTGCTCAATAAGTGTTTTATTATCATCATATCAGCATCGTGCTGCGAGATGCTCCAGTAAACTGCAAAAGTGGAAATGGGGATGTCATGGAGGATGGTATTCTTCAATTGTGATTGGTTTGGAGGTCGACCTCTTTGCTCTTTGATAATCATGTATAGACAGTCAATTCCATAAGTGCAGACAAAAACTAATGTGAGCTGAGGTAATCAAGAATAGCTTAATGCTGGAAATAGCCCTTTCACTGTGCCTTCACTAATGTGTAGACATTGGATAGGCAGAGAAGAAAATATAAGCAAGAATACCTTGGGATACAATGTGTCTGGGAAACAGGTCATACATTTGTAACTCCAGAACCTTCTAGAGCCATGGGAATGAAAAAGACGGGTGAGTGGCCCTGGCAGCTGCCAACACCTATCTGGCCCAGAGCAGAAGAGGCAGTCAAAGAGCAGGTGTGGCGGAGGGTCTGGGACGTTAAAATACTGAAGTGACTCAGCACACAGACAATAGACATTCAACCTAAGTGAAAGTTACACACTCCTGAGAGTGTTTGAGCTCAAAATATGAAACTGTGAGTAAATCTATAAATCAACATTTACTAAGAATCTACCAAGGGAGAGACCAAGAAAAATAAAATATACTCCATCCCCTCAAGTTTTCTACAATCTACTTAGAGGCCCAATATACAGGTGCACAAGGTGGCACCCAGCTTTTATCCCCAGATAAAAGTGCAATAAAAAATTCAGGAAGGAGTGGCGCCTGGATGGCTCAGTCATTAAGCGTCTGCCTTCGGCTCAGGTCATGATCCCAGGGTCCTCTGATCGAGCCCCGCATCAGGCTCCCTGCTCAGTGGGGAGCCTGCTTCTCCCTCTCCCTCTGCCTGCCACTCTGCCTACCTGTGCTCTCTCTCTGTGTCAAATGAATAAATAAAATCTTTTTAAAAAATTTCAGGAAGGGAAGAAATTAGCCCAGGCTGGGGTAATCATTGGAGGATCCACAGAAAAGGGAGGATTTCAGCTGTGCTAGGAAGGAAGACATAGGCTTTGTTTGGACCAAAGGGAAAACCTGTTTGGTCCAGGCAGCTGGGCAGCATGGACCAAGACACACAGGTGTAGTGTGTCTAGTCAGTAAGAAATGCAGCCTCAGTGTCACAGAAGGTAAAGGCAGGAGAGCTATCAGGTATAAGACAGCACAGATGAGGGGAGGGGAAGTATAAAGAGTATGAAGGAAAAACCAACTCACTGTCCAGATGCTTTATAGGAACTATCTCATTTAATTCTTACAAAATTTCTGAGAAATAGCATAATTTGGGGGGTCCCTAAGAGCATCCTCAGATTCAATCACATATAAACCACATCATTACTTTAAACTACCTGGTGTGGCCCAAAGCCTTCGGTAAGCAAGGGTTTGGACAGTGCAAACCTGCCAAGTTAATCCTTTATTGCACAAATAGATATTATTTTACAGTTGAATAAACTGATTCTCTGAAAGGTTAGGTTACTTTTGCAATATCTAGTGGATATTAAACCCTATACCCAGGGCTCAAGTCTACTTTTGTTGAACCCGAAATCTGCTCTTTCCACTATAACATACTGCCTCCTCCATGGAATATTGAAAGTCAAACAGGTGATTTAGACTTACTTCTGAAAAAATCCTGCTGTCAATAAAGTTCTAAAGGAAGGAAATGGCTTGTGGAAATCAGCATTCTAGGAGGACTTCAGAGTTACTTTTCAACACTAAGGAGAAAAAATGATTTGTAAAAGGGAAGAGGAAAGGCAGGTACCGGTTAAGAGATGTTTGCAGTAATCCAGGTATAATGTAATAAGCTCAGAGCTGTAAGGATACAAGGGAAGGTATATGCAAAATATTTCCAAGAAACGAAATTACAGGGCTTTGTTAAAGACTGGATACTGGGATTTGCAATGACGTGGATGGAGCTAGAGTGTATGATGCTAAGCGAAACAAGTCAGAGAAAGACAAATACCATATGATTTCACTCATATGTGCAATTTAAGAAACAAAACATGAACATAAGGGAAGGGGGTAAAAAAGAAAGGGAGGCAAACCATAGGAGACTCTTAACTATAGAGAACAAACTGAGGGTTGCTGGAGGGGAGGTGAATAGGGGATGTGCTACCTGGGTGATGGGCATTAAGGAGGGCACTTGTGATGAGCACTGGGTGTTATATGTAAGTGATGAGTCACTAAATTCTCCTCCTGAAACCAATATTACACCATACATTAACTAACTAGAATTTAAATAAAAACGTGACACAAAAAAATAAATGAAATAAAAATTTAAAAAAATAAAGACTGGATTACTGAGAAGAGAGAGAAAAGAAGAGAGGATATCAGAATTTCCTCAGACACTCATTACTCTTGACTGCTTGCTTTCCATTTGGTAGCTCCTTCAATCCTCACCACGACCCTGTGAGGTTGGAATTATTATTCCATTTCCATGAAGAAGGAAACAGGCCTGAAAAAAAGTTAAACAACTTGCACAGGTCTTAAAGCTAGCATGCCAACCTCTTTCCGCCTGAGTTGGAAAGCCACAGTACCCCCCTAATCTTGTGCTACCTTCCTTCGGAGGTTGGACAAACACTGAGGACTCTGTCAAAGTGGAGGAGAGTTGATCTGTTCGGCTATGGACGTGTTAATAATATGAGATTAACAGAAATGGCAGCTATGTGGAGATATTTGGGATTAACTCATTGACCTTACAGTTTTATGAAATCTTCCACAGCCCACCCTTGCTATCAGTGCGTATCTTTCCAGAGAACCCTGCTCTCTTACTAATGTGTCTTTAAACAAGCTTAGATGTCAGACAAATGTATGGGCAAAATGAACATATTTTAAATTTGAATAAAAATTATATTCACGTGAACAACATCTGGCTTACATTTTGGGTCTCAGAAGTTTGACTGCTTGTAATTGCACATGCGTAAGGCAACCGCACTCAATAAGGACAGACGAGGGGCTCCCGGCTGGCTCAGATGGTGGAGCGACTCTTGATTTTGGGGTTGCGAGTTCAAGCCCCATGTTGGGTGTAGAGATTACTTTAAAAAAAAAAAATCTTTTTGGGGCGCCTGGGTGGCTCAGTTGGTTAAGCAACTGCCTTCAGCTCAGGTCATGATCCTGGAGTCCCGGGATCGAGTCCCGCATCGGGCTCCCTGCTCAGCAGGGAGTCTGCTTCTCCCTCTGACCCTCCCCCCTCTTGTGCTCTGTCTCCAAAATAAATAAATAAAATCTTTAAAAAAAATAAATAAATAAAAATAAAAAAATAAAAAAATAAAATCTTTTTAAAAAAATAAAAATAATAAAGAGAGGTTAATTATAGGCCAAAAGAGGGGCGGGGGAGGCTCCAGATAAACAAGAAAGCAAATCTATTCAAATAATCTAAACATACAAAATTTCATCCGGTGGAAAAGAAAGCTGTTTGGCTTATTCCTCAGTCCTAAAGAGGTACGACTAACACTAGAAGAGACATTCACCAATGACCAAAGCACTAGCATTGTTATTTCCATCTGCAAAGAACATGTTCTAGAAACCCAGTACAGAAAATAAAATCACCCTCAGGATGTTGCACATCTATTAAATTATGAAACTATATTCTTTCCTCATCTTCTCTGACAGGGTCACATCTCTGAATGAAGGTAGAGATATGTAACCATCAGAGACACTCTGACCACTTCTGCTAGGTGAGTAACTATTTTCGTTTTGAGGCACATTATACAGTGTTCTAAGGAACCCAAGTTATTCTGGAACAAAAAATAAAACTTTGACCCAATCTGTGTATACAGGACAGTACTGCAGCCAGGAAATGCCCCTGTTAGAGAACGCCTGCCCTTGCTTTTCCTGTCAGGCTTGTCATTACCTTGCACTGAGGCACATTGTGCAGTGATCTGAGGGCTCAAACTGAAGAAAATCTCTGAATTATAAATCTATAAATATGGGACCAGAGAGTTTATCATATCCAGGAAATGTCATGAGAGTAGTTATTACAGGAACTATGGGCCCTCTGGGAAATTGCAGGATTTCTTGGATCCAATTTCTGAATATGAGCCAGAGACAGATCCAAACCAAGAAATATAGATTGGTGACTACAGGAAGACTCACTAACCTTTCTTCCCTAAGAATATTTCTATCAAAAGGCCCCAATGATTTTGATGATTTGTCTTACTACGTATAGTCCAGTTTCTTAAATATGGAGCATAGCAATTACCCTGTTCTACCTAATACATTACTGAAAGTGGGTCAGAATTCACGTTCTTTGGGGACATGCCCTTCAAGATAAAATGTAAACTTTAATGGCCTGCTTGCTTACCCCTTCTACCTCATTCCTGCTCCTACCCCCAGATGCACCACGAGTCAAGCCACTAAAAACTCCGTTGTCTCATTTGAGTCTCTGCACACGCTGTTCCCACTGCCTGGAGTGTCTGGCAGGCCTCCAGCTTTTTTGAGAGGCTAATTCTTACTCATCCTTCAAAATTCTGCTCCGAGTCACTGCTCCAGACTGTCTTCTCTGGGCTCCAAACTCCCATCTAAGAGGTCATTCCCCTTCTGTGCTCTATAAGCACTCTGTGCTCACCTCTCCCACAGCACTGATACTGAATCATTCCTGTGTCCAGTACTACCACCAGACCGTGAGATCTTTGAGGCTAAGGATGATATCTATTACTCTGAGATCCCCAAGATACTGTATATATAGTATTTGGCACCTAATAGTCACTAATAAGGGTTATGAAATGAATATATGAATAAATACAATTCAATACTTTTAAAGCCACAGTCTTACTGGAAAGTTATTGGAAAACATTGGGAACCCAAACAGATACATCATAATGAGGCATGGTCCAAGTACCGTATTTGCTTTTATGAAAGACTTCTCTGCTTCCAATCTTGTCCTCATCATCCTTTTTTGACTCTGCCACAGAATACTCTCTGAACAAAAGCCATTGTGTGCATGGCCCTTCATGACCTGGCCTGGATTACTTCTCTGGTTTTGCCCCTCCCCCAATACCCCACTATGGCCTTATTAGTCCACTTGCAGTTCTCAAGGCACATTGGGATCCCTCCTTCCCAGTGCCCACACACAGGAAGCACTCAGTCATCCTCTGTTTAAGGAGGAGAAAAGGCCAAGCACGTTGTAACGTACTAAAGCTTGTAGACTGCAACCGAGTGGCAAAATTTTAGCTACATTTAGGTTCAATAACCTACTCTATGCTAAGCACTGAGTTAAGTACCATGAAAACAAAGGTGAATAAAGCATGCTCCCTGTCTTCACAGAATTTACTACATAATTCTGGGTAAAAAAGATATAAAAAGATCATTTATTTTTAACAGTGAGTGCAATAAAATAAATTGACTATAATAAAATAAAATTATGCACAGTTCAGAAAGGACTTCCGAGAGAAGACGATTCTTGAACAAGTCTTGAAGGATGAATAAGTCTATCAGTTTAAGAAAGGGTACCTCAAGAGGCACCTGGTTGGCTCACTCAGTGAAGCAACCGACTCTTGATTTCGCCTGAGGTCATGATCTCAGGGTCTTGAGATCAAGCCCCGCGTTGGGCTCCATGATAAGCGTGGAGCCTGCTTAAGACTGTCTCCCTCTCCTCTGCCCCTCCTTCCTCCAACTTGCAAGCTCTATCTATATCCAAAAAAAAGGGGGGGGGTGCCTCAGGTGAAGGCAACTAAAGGCACGGAGCCACGAAACAATATGGCATAAAAGCTATGAGTAGTATAAGCAAAGGATAATGGTGGCCTGAACCAGAGCAGTTATAACAGACACGGAGGGGAGGAGATCAATTCAGGAAATAAACAGACATAGGATCAGCATTCTTGCCGATGGCACACGGTGAGGGGTGGAGAGGGGAAAGTAATCAGATGGTGGAGAACGAGCGGGTTTGGGGTGGGGTGGGGAAGGAAATGAGTCCCAGTTTCAATGTGTAGAGTTTAGATACCTGAGAGACATCAAGGCACCATGAGCAGTAGATAATGTGATATACAAACAGACATATGCTGCTGGCAATTTGCTGTACAATCCAGGTTCTTATAATCAAAGTAAGAAATCTAAGATGGTAAGAGAAAAGGAGATTGCTTGAGGAGAACACCTACAGACAAAGCAGCAAAGAACCAGGGACAGAGCTCAGAGTCATAGAGAAAAGGCAAAGAAGGACTAGGCCAGGAAGACAATCAAAGGAAGCAGGAAGAAATTGCATAACCAGGGGCGACTAGTTCATGAAAGTCAAGGGTATCGAGTTTGAAAGAAAAAGAAATCAAGAGTGAAAATTGCAGCAGAGTAGTCCAAAAAAGATAAGAATGAGAAAATAATCATTGGATTTGGCAAGATGAATGCCACTGGGCTGATGCTCACATTGGCAAGGAGGATTTGGTGGAATGAGGGGGGCTGCAGGCAAATTGCAGAGAATTGATATGAAAGACAGGTGAGGAAGGGGAGACACTGAGCGTCGGATGACCCTTAAAGAAGCCTGAATGAGATAAGAAGAAAAGAAATCGGGTAATATTGGAGGTGGGCAGGCAGGAGGTATCGTGGTTCTGTGGTCACAGGAAAAATTATATTAGGATAGGAGTTATGAGAATGTGGGGAACTGGGGAGAAGAAGCCGCTGTAAACAGGAAGGTGGAAGACAAAGGAAACTCACTAAAAATGACCTCCTTGTTGCCTTGTAATCTGTTTCTTACCTTCTCCCTCAGTCTCAGCACAGTGCCCAACACACAGGTATCCAATGTCTGCTCAGTGGATGAGTGAGCGATGAAGCAACATCCCAGAGGAAACCAGCAGAAAGCCATCAAGGGACTAGCGTGTGAGACTCAACAACAGAGACATTTCATTCTCTGAAACAGGAAGATATGAAGGAAAAATGGATTCCCATGCCAGAACTTTCTTACAATGATAGGTTAACTTTGCAGACTGGCAAATGCAAGTATTTTAAATCTGCTAATTAACTGTCAGGAGTTACTGTTTTATTTACTGTTTCAGTACTTCTCGAATGGACATTTTCAAGATGGTATACTTCCTGGCCTTCTGGTCTATTTTTCTAGCATATCACCCCTTAAAAGATGTTAAGCCCCTTAAGAACATGGATCTTGACTTTTTTTTTAAGGTTTTATTTTTAAGTAATCTCTACACCCAGCGTGGGGCTTGAACTCACAACCCCAAGATCAACAGTCACATGTTCCACCTACTGAGCCTGCCAGACGCCCCATAAGACTTAATTTTTTAGAGAAGTTTTAGGCTTGCAATAAAACCAAGAGTCAGGTACAGAGATTTCCCATTTACTCCCTGCACCGTATACATACCCCACCTCCGCCAATTATCAACATCACTCACAAGAATGGAACATTTTTAAACCAAGAATGCACCTACATCAACACATCTTAATCACCCAAAGTCTATAGTTTACACTACAGTTCACTCTTGGTGGTGTACATTCTAGGAGTTTGGACAAATGTATAAGGACATGTATCCATCATTTTAATATCATACAGAGTATTTTCACTGCCCTAAAAATCCTCTGTGCTCTGCTTATTCATCAATCTCCCTCTTGTCTCCTGGCAACCATTGATCTTTTTACTATCTCCGTAGTTTTGCCTTTTCCAGAATGTCATATAGTTGGAATTATAAAACATGTTACTTTTTCAAATTGGCTTCTTTCTCTTAATAATATGCATTTAAGGGGCACCTGGGTGGCTCAGTCAGTTGGGTGTCCAACTCAATTTTGGCTCAGGTCATGATCTCAGGGTCGTGGGCTAGAGCCCCTAGTCAGGCTCTGCACTGAGTACTGAGAGTAGAGCCTACTTGAAATTCTCTCTCTCCCTCTGTCCCTGTCCCCAACTCACAAGCACTCAAAAAACATACATAATAATAATATATATTATATTAATAATATATAATATATAATAAAAATAATAATGATATGCATTTACATTTTCTCCATGTCTTTTCATGGCTTGATAGCTTGGCTTTTGTTATCCCTTACATTTAGTCTGCTATATTGAATAAATGCTTGTTGAATTTATTAATCACAGAGTCATTGTGATTGTATTGGTTTCAGAACTCTGGGTAAAATGGACTATATTACATATGGGTCTAGGTTTAAGGAACTTCAAATGTTAGGACTATTTATAGGTGTGATGACGTCAGGAAGTTGTCAAAACATCACAGATGTGACTATATAACACACTTAATCCTCGTTTGCCTCAACATGGTCATTGAATGAACTGAAAATGCTTCTGGAAAACATCTACATTTCTGGTTCTCTTTCAAGTGCTCCACTATTAGCATTCAGGGCATGGCACCAAGAGAAAATGTTTTCAACTTTCTCAAATCTCTTGCTATTCCCAGGTCACACCACGGGCTGCCCTCTCTGCCTCAAACTCTCTCCCACCTGTATTCACCTGGCCAACCTCTACTCAGGCTTCAAGATCTGGTTCCAATGTCACCTTATTGACAAAGCTTTTCCAAGCTCCACGTCTCACCCTACAGTGATTATTCCTTTATTATGACACTGGTCTGCTACATTATAATTATTAACCAGATGAGTTCAACCAAGTATGCCTTTTCATGTTTATATCCCCAATACCTACCACAAGCAGTGGCTTGGTCCAAGGCTGAAGCTGTGGAAGTGGTAAAAAGTGGTTGACTTCGGGTTCTATTTTGAGGATAAAGCCAATAGGATTTGGTGATGTCAATTAGATGTGGTGTGTAAAAGAAGAGGAGCCAAAAGAAGAGGGCTGGCATGAAGGTTTTTACCCTGAGCACCTAGAAGTGTGGAGTTCCTATTACCTGATATGGGGAAGATCGTGGGAGGAGCAGGGCGGGCACTCAGTTTTAATTTGAGATGTCCATTAAGCAAGTGGAGAGGTTGAGGAGGCATTTAGATATATGAGTTGAAAGGGAAAGGTCTATGCTCTATAAACTTGGAAGTCATCAGTATATACATGTTATTTAAAGCCATGAGACTAGATGAAATCTCCAAGGGATAAGTATAAACAAACAAGAGAAGAGGTCCAAGGACTGAGACCTTTGGCACTCCAACTGCAACATGGGTACTCTGAAAGTCCCAAGGAATGACCTGTGCATTAGGAGGTAAAGCTGGGGGAAACCAGGAATGCAATGCGTGTTTTCCTGAAAGTTCCACAGGGAAGTGTTTCAAGGGGGAGAGGGTGATCTTTGGAAAGTGGAGGTCACTAATACCCTTGATTAAAAGGTTTTATAGAATCGGGGGAGCAAAAGCCTCACTGGAGTAAGGGCAAATGGAAGTGGGAGGAGAGACCTCTGAGACAGCCTGTGTGGACAGCTCTTTAAGGAAGTTTTGGTATAAAGATGAGCAGAGAAATGACACATACCTAGAGAGGAATCACCAAAGGCTTTGTTTGGTTTTGATATTTGTTGTTGTTTTTTTAAGTTTTATTTATTTGTCAGAGAGAGCACGCACAAGCAGGGGGAGCGACAGACAGAGGAAGAAGCAGGCTCCCCACTGAGCTGGGAGCCCAATACGGGACTCGATCCCGGGACCCTGGGATCATGACCTGAGCCGAAGGCAGACGTCTTAACCAACTGAGCCACCCAGGGGCCCCTGCTATTTGTTTTTAAGATGGGAACAATTATAGAATGGTTGGTATTAATAAGAATGATCTAGCAGAGAGGGGAGAAGTGATGAGACATTAAAAAGAACCTGAATGAAGTTCTAACTAATTACAGGGTAATTAATAAAACCAGCGTCTTTGAGTAGCTGAGGATTGATGGGGATCTAGGAGAGACAAGTGAAGGGACAGGGCAGATGCAGACAGTAAGAGGAGGGAGAGCAGGATGTGGGCAGGTGAAGAAATTCTCCTCTAATTCCTCCTAATTACTTAGTCAATAGGAAGCAAGGTCATCAGATGAGAGTGAGATGGAGGAGATGATGAAAATTTGAGGAGAGAGGAGAAGATGTGAAATAATTGTCTAAGACAATGTTTCTTGAACTTTTTTTTTTTAAGTAGGCTCCATACCCAGTGTGGAGCCCAATGCAGGGCTAGAACTCACAACCCTGAGATCAAAACCTGGGCTGAGATCAAAGTCAGATGCTTAACCAACGGAGCCACCCAGGCACCCCTTGAACTTTTTTTTCAAAGCAAAGTACCTTTTACATCCTAACCCAGCACACATGTATATGTAAATGTAGGTACTCATATAACTGAAACAAGCATTTCATGAAATCATATTTACCCTTATTATGTGCTATAACTCTATTAAGTTCTTTTCTGTTCCAATCTGTTTAGTTTTTTTAGTGCACAATTTGAAAAACACTGGCCGAGAAAAATGGGAGAAGGAGTAGGCCAGGGAGAAGCAGGAGGGCGGCCAGGCACCGGGAAAGGCCTGGGTGAGGTTAACGGGGGTACGTTTCACGTGAGCCGGGGGGTCCTGGCTGCAGGTTTTCATCCGGTCATGTGCATCTGCAGGAGGGCAGGCGTGGAGCAGGCAGAGAATCAGTTAAACTAGGACTGGGGTTTTCCAGGCAGGCACTGGTGACAAAGGATGAAGCAAGGGTATTACTATGATGTCTAAGCCTGGAATCCAGTCCAGTTATGGCTGTAAAATGAGGTCACAAGGGAGCGCGAGAGAAGGAGAAAAGCTGGTCAGAGCAGTGGATTGAAGGTCTGGTGGGCCTGCAGAAGTGGAGGGGGCGTCAAGGAGATGGAGGTAGAGAAACAGGCTGCAGTGGTAGGGAAGTGCGTGCCTGAAACTGAGGTTAAGGTAGGAAAGTCGTTTTTGGTCAAACAGGGGCCAGTATGACCATGGGAGTGAGGACTGAGGTAAAGAAAAGAACTAGATCCCAGGAGAAGAGAAGGTTAAGGAACCAAGAGCATGGAGTGTTGAAGCATTTATCTGGATACTGAAATAACCAAAAATTGTTACAGCAGTCTTAAGAAGACAATGGCCATGAGCCAGGAGCTAAAAATATTAAAGAAATGAGGAGGAAGGACGGAAGTCAATGATGAAGCAAGCAGGGGTTGTAGAACAATCTGATGTCAAGGATTTCAAAGCCGGAGTTTTTGGAAGTGGAAGGAGAACAGTCAGCATGGCGATGAGGGGCCAGGAGGCCTCTCCTGCCCCTCCAGGCCCCCTGGTACAAGGGCATGGGGGGCGGGGGAGCGGAGAATAAGAGGCAGAGAAGCAGGGTCCTCACAGAGGATCCAGCTTCCCAGTGAGCAAAAAAGTAAAAAGAATATTCAGAGAAGTGGAGGGCCTATGAATTTTGCCAATGACAGATCCTGAGTTCCAAGAGCACCGCAAAGTTTTCCAAAGTGGGAAGGGGTGAGAAGTGGGCCTGGTGTACAGAACCATATGACCATGAGCATCTTGATCAGTGGTTCAAGAAAGAAAACTGAATAAATAAAAAAATTGAATTCAAATATGCTGCATTTACATGAATGCCAGTCCTCTTTAACTGCATGATAGAGAAAATCGCTTTCTGTTTTCTTTTAGATGTCAGCATAGTTGACAGTTACATTCTTTACCACCTATGACTTCTCATTCTCTTTTAAACAGATTTTTCTCATTCTTTAACACTCTTAGCTTTTTTACCCAGAAATAAGTGCAATAAATTTAACGATCTAGTTGAATTTCACAGAGGAAAAACTTTCACTTAACATTAACTCAAAAAACAAATGATTTAAATTCTCTATTAGAAAATTGTTAAACACAAATACCAAACGAAAAAGGTTGAAGTTTGGTGCCCATTAATCTACTTCAAAGAAAATCTAAACTTATTACAGAGCTCCGGCAGAACCACCTAAAATTCATGCAAGGATATGGACACATTTATCAAAAAATTTTTCAAGTCTTCTGTCCTATACAAAATGCAACACAGGCTCCACCCACTGGACACTTTGTGTTACTGCAAGGTTACCCTTCAACATGAGAAAAGTTTTCATTCATTCAATATTATTATTTATGGGGAAATATTATTTACTGGTTGTCTTCTATGTGCCAGGTACTCTTCTAGATCTTGAGATACAATAGTAAATACAAAAGACAAAAATCTCTGTCTTCGTGAAGACTATATTTTAGTGTATAACATTTCTTATTTTGTCCACCACAATATAACTATAGGCCAAATCTGTTTAATGGATACCCTGGATAAGACTGATCCCTAAGACTTTGAGCTTGATGAATAAAAGCCAAAAAAGAGCCTTTTAATTAAAAGTTACCAAAAGTTGGGGCACCTGGGTGGCTCAGTCGTTAAGCGTCTGCCTTCAGCCTCAGGTCATGATCCCAGGGTCCTGGGATCGAGCCCCGCATCGGGCTCCCTGCTCCGTGGGAAGCCTGCTACTCCCTCTCCCACTCCCTCTGCTTGTGTTCCCTCTCTCACTGTCAATCTCTCTGTCAAATAAATAAATAAAATCTTTAAAAAAAAAAGTTACCAAAAGTTTTTGTTGTTCGAAAATGGAAACATTAATTCACCTCTAAGACAAAGCATTCTCTCCAGCTACAAACATACACACTCTGTGTC
>NC_138373.1:111929365-112038903 GCF_054177405.1 Leptonychotes weddellii | reverse complement strand
TGCTAAATTTATTTATGGTGCAGATGTACCATAGTTCATTTACCCACTCTTCCACTGATGAGAATTTAGGTCCTTTCAGTTTTTTTCTACTGTAAATAGTAGTGCCTTGAGCATGCCATACATGTTCCCAGGTGAATGTGTATTAATTTTCTTAGCTATATACCTAAAGTGGAATTGCTGGGTCATGGGATATGTAAGTGTTCAACATTTGGAGACAATGACAAGCTCTCGTTTGGAGTGACAGCAATAAATTACAGTCCGTCCAGAAATTTATGATGGATCATTTGAAACTAAATCCTTAATAGTTTCAGATTTTTGTTCTTTGGTAGTTAAACAGATACAAAATGGCACCTCACTGGGGTCTTGATCAGCACCATGAATGATGCCAGATACGTATGTCATCACAGCTTTCTTGGCCACATAAATATGCTTTCTTTTTTCCACTGGTATTTTTTAATAGCACATTAACAATACACAGTTAACAAATGGGAGATAATCACAAGCTTCTTAACTCTTTGCTTCTATGCTTTTCCTCCTTGCTGTGTCAAATGTGTTCACTGTTCCTTTATCTCAGTACTATATCAACAGTGGACAGCTGTAGTGAATTTGGTCTCACACACACACAAAAAGGGAAACCAGAGCTAAACAAAGTCACCATCAGTTGTTTGCTAAATGTCATTTACTCTGCAATGAAGGTTCAGGACCGGGGGGGACGTGCAGGCAGGCAGGCAGGCTCTGTGCAGCTGCCGCTTCCCAGCCAGACTGCACGAGGGCGGTGGCCAGGCTTCTCTGCCCACGAACTGCCCATTTTGCTGGAAGCAAACCCACTGAGAAGGATTACAAACGGCCCGTTTCTCTAATTTATCAAAGACTTCGGCCCTAATCTTTAAGAACGAGCGGGGCCCTCCCTTGGTCAGCCACATCCTTGCCGCTCGGCATCTCAACAGTCCCAAGATCGAACTCAAAGCCGAAGGTTCCAGGCCATGGGCTCCTGCGGATCCGGCCGTCCTTCTCCGCACGCTGGCGCTGTCATGACTTCTCTCATTTTGTCTTTAGCAAGTGGGTGTGTTGTGACTTTGCTTCCAAAACCTATTTCAGGAGCCAAAAGAGCCGCAGGCCCTGCACGGAGAGCAGCTAGAAGGCCCTTGCTGTTTTCTTGTTCCTTCAGTGCCTCTTTTTTTGGTGTCTGCCCAATTTCTCTTATAAATTTATATAATAAGTATTTTGAACTTATAATAATATCTAATCAATAAGCATTGGAGGGTGCTTTGATACTATGTAAATATCTACTCCATGCTTATCCCTATGTTGTCACCTCACTGCCTTAATCATAGCTTCCCATTAAATTCTCATACCTGACACTTCAGAAGTATCTTGGCTATTTTTGACCCTTTTCTCTCCCACATAAATTATAAAATTAGCTTAGCAAGTTCCATGGTTTTGATGGTAATTGCTTTGAATCTATAATTCAAGTTGTGGAGTATTGGCATCTTTATAATGTTGTCTTCCTTCCCATAAACATGATAAGTCTCTCCATTTATTCAAGTTCTCTTTTACATCTCTTAATAAAGTTTTATAATTTTCTCTATGGAAATCTTGGAGAAATGCCTCAAATCATATGAACAACTGGTTTCAAGATATGCAGAGCTGAGATGTGGAGAGAAAAAAAACACAGATATGAAAGTATAATCTTCACCTCAGACTGGAGTTGAGTCTAGACTGAACTGGGCTTGGTGCAGCTCAACTCAAAGTGAATACTGAAGTCACATCTGTGCATGTTGAGTATTTATGATTGATTAGACACTTCAAATAGAATGGAAGCATCCACCACTTCCTCCTCAACTCCTGACCTGAGACCAGTGTTCAGCCTTCCCTCTTGAGAAATCAGGAGATGCTAATGTGAATAGAGAGACTGTTAAGATCCAGGAGAAACCCAAGAAAGAAAAAGGACCTAGGGCAAGAATTCTGTTACCCTAAGTGAAAGATTATTGTTCTGTGGGGAAAGGTGGCAGCCTTGAGTGATGAGGACTGCAGAAGGAAATCATGAGGAGGATTGTGGGAGGAAATATTCAGAAAACTAGGCAACATCCAGAAGGAAAGACCCTTGAGTAGGTATTGAGAAAGTGATGGACCACTGTTCCACAAACAGTCCATTGTCACCAACCCACCCCCTTGTAAATTACCAGTCAGAGGGGTGTCCCAGTCAGCAGGTAGTCACCCAGACCAAGAGATCATAAGGCAAAAACCCCCTGGTTTCTACCACTGACACCAAAGCCAGAGCACTAAAATAAGTTTTATGCAATATAGAAAGGAGAAACCTTGCCGGTGAGGTATAAATTCAACAGCGACCATCTCATGGCAGTTTAATATCCTAAGAAGATGCAAGAACACAGCATCCAAGAGAGTCCAATTCCCCAAGGGCCAACACTGTGTTGTCCCTCATGATTTGCCTTGATTCCGGCATAGAAATCAGAATACTAGGGGAATCGGTGGGCTCATAGTCCCCAGGAGTTTGTAGTCATTGTTCCTGGCAAGAAGAGTCCAAAAAGATTTAACAAGCAGAAAAAAGATAAGGGTGTTATCTCATGAAAATCAAAATGCCTACCAGGACTCATGTCCTTTATGGAGATCCACCCAGAAACGGGCCTCACTTTCCTCAGAAGATAGTTCTGGTACAGTTTCCTCCCCTAACACATAAATAATCAAAAGTGAAAAATGATTCTTTTAGCCTGAAATTTTGAAGGTAACCATTAGTTTTCCACTATAGCCACTAAAATCCAATAATACATGCTTGTTTTTAAGTGGGGGCTTGATCTCACGACCCTGAGATCAAGACCTGAGCTGAGATCAAGAGTCGGACCCTTAACTGACTGAGCCACCCAGGTGCCCCAAAATGTCAAATTTTAAGTCATATAACTTCCTGATGAACTTTTCAACATAATTTAGCTGAAAAATGCACTCCATGTAATTAAATATGTTGACCAATTACATAAACTAAAGACTGCTGCCTAAAATGGTGATTTTGCTTTAGAGTGGTATGTAGGTCATTTTCTTTGACAGAAATGAGATGCAGAACTAGTTTTCCATGGAGGCAAATTCATGACAGCTCTCCTACACGTCTCTACCACAGTTATTATCCCATTCTGCCAGGAACTCACTTTGTAACCCGTGGAAGAATGCGATTTACTAATATGTTTGGATTTAGAAAGTGTCAGATATGTTTTTATTAACTTAAGCTTGTCAAGCACAGCTACAATATGGAGATATCGATTATTGCAACCATCCTAGCCATCAGAAGTTAAACCAAGATATTACAGTCAGTGGGGAAAAATGTGATTCAAGTCAAGAAAAGAAAAAATAAGAAAAAAACTCCCAGTGAATTCAATCGGAGTAGTTAAAGATCTGGAATGACTGACAATAGGTCCAACTGATGAAATATTTCCATCTTCTGGTTGTCAAATTTTATGCCATTTTACATTTAAGTTATTTTGTACAAAATGTGATGTCCATGGATTCAAAGAAATTAAAATTTGTATTTTTAAACTCACAAGAATATATGCTGCATACACTTGACAATTCTTATCTCCTTGGACCGTGGCTGAGAAAGCTCAGAATATGTAACACACAGTAATCTGACTTGAGATTTTTGTCTTTAGCTTAATAAATTCACTAATAACCTTTGTAAGCCACTCCTCACACACACACACACACACACGCAGAATATTTTTAAACGTTTCAGGGCTTAGAAAGTATGCTATATGTACCAAACTTGGGTAAACTTGGATAAGCAAAGGTTGCTTCTTTTTCATTTATCCAAAGGCACTTTTCCTCTTAGTAGGTGACTTATAATTCTGATTTCATATATTCCATTTTTAGAGGCTTCCATTGACTCTTCCATGAAGCAAACAGAAAGGTTCTCTGACCTCCAACTTTCATTTAACCACCACTTTCTTCCATGTCTACCATCTTGTGTAGGCTCGTGGGGGAAAGAGCAGGGACAAGCTGGGATCAAAACCCAGCTCCACTGCTTCTCAGCTGAGTGACTTGGCACGTGCCCCTCATTTTCTTCTCTGTCTATTCATCTTTCAGAGTGTGGTGTGGATTTAAAATAATGTATGTACAGTAACTGACTCATAAAAATACCAGGAAAGTACAGCAATTCTCTTCTTCAAATGAGTGCTGTCCTCCATGAATATAATGCTACCTCTCTCCAGCTACATTTCTTTTCTTCGCTAACGAAACAATTTGGCCTTTCCTTCTGACACATGGCTTTCACAACCCACTTATGTTTATGATGTGACCAAATGTGCCAAGCAGCTCTTTATTTTTAAATCAATAATTCTCTGTTTTATATGTGGCCTGAATTTTAATGCCACATCATTATTTGAAATAAGCACATGCAGAAGAAGCCATTCTGGAGGTCCCCGCAGGATCCAAAGCACTCACAGAGGTGGGGGCGGGGAATGGGAAAGGGACACTATGGAGAATGCCGGGGGGGCCCCCAAGAAAGTGCTGGGAAGAGAAGAGCCCAGTCCAAGGAGAAGAAGAATTGAGGATCAGAGAGTACGGGGCTCCTTTCCTTGCTCTGCTCTCCCCATACCACTTGGCCCTAAGAGTTCATCCTCCTTCTTCAAACCTCAGTTGTCTTACCTATAGACATGTTATAATAATACCTACCTCCTGGATTCATTGTGAGGACGGGATAACATATGTCAGACACATAAGTGAGACAGACATTCAAAAAAAAAAAAAAAGATGGTGGTAGCAGCAGTGTTCTTCATCTCTACGATGCTAAAGGGCACAGACGGTATTTTCAGTTTGTTTTGCTCTATTCTTTCACTGAAACACAGGTGATGGTGAGATGTGCTCTGTGTGTGAGGCAGGCAAAACTTATATTCTGTCACACATGTTTGCTATTAATTGAGAATATTCAGTTCTACTGTAGCCAACAAGAAACAGCAAGTAGGATGGATAAGATTCATATGATGTGCTAAATAGCATCAGTGAGTAAGCGAGTGGCTTGTGTGACGTGAGTGAAATTTAAAGGATGTGCTGTTAAGTGTAGATCACTGGCCATCTGGAAGACATGTTCAAGACAGAATGAATAAAATATGGGATTTTTTTAAAAGACGGAACACTCAAGAGTGTTTACTCATAAAGAGAAAATGATGGAAGGACCAAAGCAAAAGGTACAAACCAAGCCCCCTTCAGACTGCCATATGTCATCTCTAAACCGGCCAGCCACTGGGGCCCCATTCTGGCTTTGCGTATACTCTGTCCAAGAGGTAAAGGTCACAGCTGTCCAGCAAACAAGTGAGTGAGCTACAGTTGTGACCAGGCACCCTTGTCTCTGTGCCAACAAATGTGTGTTGACTCCAGACACTTTGAGCTTGCTAAGTCTCCTTGTTAAAACTCGGCTCCAGTCTTTGGAACCATACCAAAATTAATGCGACAGAGAGTGGGTAAAAGGAAGAAGGACAGAAGGAGAAGGATAGAGAGAGGATCTAGAAACAACTGTGTAACAGAGGCTTCAGCTGAGGGCACCTGGGTGGCTCAGCTGGTAAGCATCTGACTCTTGTATCTCAGCTCAGGTCTCAATCTCAGGGTCCTGAGTTCAAGACCCACATTGGACCTCATGTTGGGCTCCACACTGGGCATGGAGCCTACTTAAAAGAAAAAAAAATGGAAACACAGGATTCAGTTGTGTGGTCCTTCCACTCCATCCTAAGTGTAAACTTACCCCAGATCTCTTTTCCCTTGCTACTGGGTATATTGATCCAATAAACCATGTGATTTGAGAATCTCCATTTAATCTGCGAGACTTGCTGCTATGACCTCTTGGAAGGCTTGCCTGGAGTGCACTAGGAGTCTACTATTGCATCAAAGTAATTTCCCACATGACAGATTTTTCCTTGGCACCAGAATTTCCTTAGAGATAAGAACTGGTAGGTATTCTTCTACAAATCCATCAAATTGGTATTAGCTTGCACAAGAGAGCAATAAAATCTTTTTCCCTGCATTTTTCTGGTGAAAGAAGTTAAGAGCTCGTTAATGTTTGAAGAACTAGTAATTTCACATGAAATTGCCGCCTTCCCTTCCAAGTGACTGTTACTAGCTACATTCCTTGCTGTTATCTGATCTCCTTTTATTTTATCATCATGGAGTTTGGGGTTGTTTGTGCCTTTTTAAACTAATGCACAGCACACCAATGGTGGCCATTATCCACGGAGGCTAGACACACAGCCTCCCCAGAAAAAGCAACAGAAACCCAATCTTATAAGGACAGTGGCCATAGCCAGTGCCTGTGGATCACTCTTGTCCAGCCACATTCTTTTTCTCTCCTCCTCCTCCTTCGTTTTTAGCTTCTTGCATTTTTTACCATCACCCTCTAGTTTCCATCTCAGGAACCGTGTGTAAGGCCACTTAAGGCTCTACCCTGAATTCTTTCTCTGCTCTAGAAGTTTAGGGTTTTCTCACTAGATCAAGTTTGCCTCCCGGGCTTCCCAGAAAATGAGATCTCCCTTGGGAGATTCCTCAGTCCTTTGTGCACATAAGCCCCTGGCAGAGCCACCCCATTACTCGGGCATGTTTATACTAATCTGAATCCCATTGGTAGACAAGTCTTAACTCCAAGCACCAGCCTCTTACTATATGTACCTAAAATGATGTCCTAACATTATTGTTTGAGAAGGAATCAGGGGAAGTTGTGATCATTTTCCCTTCATGTCCTTCTTCATAGTTCCCATGCTCTTAGGCCTGGCTCCCACAGGCAACATACACCATCTTGTGTTTCCTTCAATAGAGCCTGAGGGGAAATGTCAGGTTCTTCAGAATGAAATATCTACATATTCTTTAAAAAGAAAACTCTTTCTCTTGCTAATACTGCCTGCCAGAAAAGGGTGAAGGGGAAAACCCAGCCATTTCATAATTAAGCTAAAATAAAAAGAACCAACGTTTATGTTTCTTGTATAAATGTAAAGACAAAACTCTCTCTCTCTCTCATCTCCCTCTCTCTCTAAATAAAAAGGGGGAGGGGGCGCCTGGGTGACTCAGTTGGTTAAGCCTCCAACTCTTGATTTCATCTCAGGTCATGATCTCAGGGTCATGAGATCCAGTCCCATGTCAGGTTCTGCCCTGGGCATGGAGCCTGCTTAAGTTTCTCTCTCTCCTTCTCTCTCTGCCCCTCTTCCCCTCTTCCCCTCCTCTCTCTCTAAAAAAAATAAAAAAATAAAATAAAATAAGGACAAGCTTTATACTTCCATCCCTCTCCATCAGCAAGCAAGCAACTAACCAATTAATCAACAAGCAAACAATCTGGCAAACAATAAAGGGATTTACTGCATCATGAAACTGGGAAGTCTAGAGCGAAGGCACTGGACCTGGTCTCATAAAGGCTCTGGCTCCATTTTTCCACACTCCTCTTGGCTCGCTCCTCTCTTCTTCATCTTGACCTAGTCTTCGGCGAGCTGCTCGCACGACCAGATGGCCGCCTGCAGCCACGAGAACTGCACGTCTCCTTGTTCACACCAGGAAGAGTAACCCTGCCGCTCAGGCCAAAAGTTCTGAGCTTCACACGGATTGGACCACGCTCTGACCAGGATAAAAACCATGCACTGATTGGCTTAAACCAGGGTTCCCTCAACCAATCCCTGTGGCGTGGAAAATGAGCTTATCTGCTAGGGATAGGCAGCTGGAGGTGGGGTCCATCGCACCAAAACTATGGGGCTGCTACATGGTAGGGAGAACAGCAGCTTCCCGAAGAAAAAAGTTGAATGCTATTAGAAGGATAAAAGAAAGGGAATTGATGGAGTATAGGCAACAAACCGTGTGTGCTGTGCCCACAAGTTAAAATCTTCCACGGCATATAGGTGCTCCGTATATCTTTAATAAATGTGTTGTCTCATGAAATATTATCAGCTAACTTATTCTAAGTACACTGTGCTCTTACTGCAAGTTACTGCGATTGAAGGTCATTTATCTCCCGTTGCCTTATGGCAGCACTAAACATTTTAATTTGATAAGATGGAGTTATTTCAGAGAGATTAACACAATTCTGCTCCTCAAATGCGAACTGCTAGGAATGATTATTTAATGTTTTGATTTAACTACTGGCTGTTGACTTCAAAGACAGGCCACTCACTCAAGAACAAGGGATTTCAGCAACCTTCAATACCTTTCTCACTTAATCTTATTTCCATGCTGTGTTCCTATCAAGGTCAATTTCCTGCTGCAATACCACGTGATGCAGCCTTCCAAAAGTCAAGTCCTTTTCTGAGTATTTTTCACATTTCAAGCATACTTTTCTGTCAGGGCCAAGTAGAATCAAAACTCAGGGGATATGGCCTTGTATTGTTTTATTATCATGCAACAAATCTTTCCCAGCAGTCCCCTGGGGGCTCTGCTGTGTCTTTCACCAGCTCCCAAGCAAAGGGTCTCAGTATTTTAATTTATAAGACTACTTTCTGCTGAGTTATAATGCATGGTTGGGTCAGAATATCTGCAATTTGATGTCTAGCTCCTTGACTAATTCACCATGTTGACTAGCGTAGCAAAACCTCTCTTTCCAGAGAGCACGCAGATAAACTTTAGGGTGTGGTTTGTGCTTCAATAACAAAAGCAATGTGATTTCACAACTAGTTCCAATCCAATACATGGTTAGAACCAGTTTTCTCTAGGGTGCCCAAAGGTTTATGATTGCCTTTGCAACCAAAACCTGTCTGAACTAGGACATCTGACCCGAGCTGACTGCTAATTTCAACTTCTTGTAAGACCTGAGGTCGGGGGTAGGGGGACAAAGGATAGAAGATGTGTGTTAAAATGTGCTCAAGATTTATTTTGATCAGGTAATGTAACAGACATAGAGACAACTGTCCTTGAAAGAAAGCTTATTACTTACAAGTCCCAAGATGAGGGGGCCTGCCATGCCACCCAGGGCCATGTGGGTTAAAAGCAGGGTGAGTCAGGAGGCAGAGGGAGTGAGGGGAAAGCATGGCCCGGAGCATTTACTATAGTTTCTACAGGAAGGAATGGACAATTCAAGTAGGCAGGTTTGAGCAATCTTAGGTTTAGATGGTTTAATAATTTCAGTGGGTTCTGGGCTCTGGGCTGGTCTCTAGTTGTGGTAGCTGACCC
Source organism: Leptonychotes weddellii (assembly GCF_054177405.1). Classification (NCBI taxonomy): domain Eukaryota; kingdom Metazoa; phylum Chordata; class Mammalia; order Carnivora; family Phocidae; genus Leptonychotes; species Leptonychotes weddellii. The sequence goes on along the minus strand of NC_138373.1, from coordinate 112,029,771 downwards.
TGAGGTGATTTAGGACAGGGAAAATATTGCCTTGATGTGTGAGAGTTAAATAAAAAAAGTAATTGGTGATATTGCCCTAAGATTGGCTGGCTTGCATACAAAAGGCTCATGGGTATTTTGTTTACTATCTCTAAGAATTAGCTAGCCCCGGGAGGGGCAGTCTCTTTAGGATTAGCAAGACCCCAAGATGTCAAGCATCATAAAATACAGAAAACAATTTTAAAAACATGATTAATACAGTGAGGAGAAAGGAGAAGACTTCAGTGCTTGCATTGATGATATAAAGAACCAGGGCAAGCATCACACACATGAATAACATCTGTCCCAGACCATTGCTGGGCTTTCATAATGACCTTCCCATTTGCCTGACCATTCAATACCTACCCCACCACCACCTTGCTGCCAGCCAGGCCCCTCTCATAAAGAAGATCTGTTCAGGGCGCCTGGGTGGCTCAGATGGTTAGGCGTCTGCCTTCGGCTCGGGTCATGATCCCAGGGTCCTGGGATCGAGTCCCACATCGGGCTCCCGGCTCAGCAGGGAGCCTGCTTCTCCCTCTGACCCTCTCCTCTCTCATGCTGTTTCTCTCTCGCTCACTCTCTAAAAAAAATAATAAATAAAATCTTTAAAAAAAAAAAAAAAAAAAGATCTGTTCACACCCAACCTAAAGCTCAGGCCTGTGGAGGTTTTTTCCAAAGTGGTTTGAAAAGCAACTGGTCTGGGGTGCCTGGGTGGCTCAGTCATTAAACGTCTGCTTCGGCTCAGGTCATGATCCCAGGGTCCTGGCATTGAGCCCCGCACTGGGCTCCCTGCTCAGCGGGAAGCCTGCTTCTCCCTCTCCCACTCCCCCTGCTTGTGTTCCCTCTCTCACTGTGTCTGTCAAATAAATAAATAAATAAAATCTTAAAAAAAAAAAAAGCAACTGGTCTTACATGAAGGTAACTTTGCCGTCTTCCTCCATCTTTCTGCCTGTTGTATTGGACAGAGATAAATGGGAGCACAAAACTCCATTTGCCTCCTGAGCCCCTGAGGAACAAGAGGAAACTCACTCTACCACCACAGTGATGGGTATGGAATAAGATGATGATATTCCCTCGTTTCTGTTTCCAGTCCCCAAGTCCTGCTGATGTTATCTTATTAATATATTTTAATGATGACTATTTAATGATCCTAGTCCCCATCATCCCTGCTACTTCGGCCCTAAGTCAGGCCTTCATTATCTTTCACTTATGTGGTACCTTCCCCTATCAGATGGGGGCCCCTAAAATGTGGGCTCTGACCTGATCAGGTGGCAGCCGGTGGCAAAGGCAGTAGAAGCATTCACCTGAGGCAGAACAAAGGAGATAGAAGTTTATTGAATACATCTCAAGGGAGCTGGGGCAGGGCAGCAGCAGAGAGACTGTCTGCAGGGAGGCAGTGGGGGGGGCTGTATTTAAAGGGGGAAGGTCAGGAGGTACGGGACATATGGAATTCTCCCTTATTTGGTAACTGTTCCTGGTTGTAAGTAGCCCATTGGTCAGTGAGAGCCCATGGATATTTTGACCCCCAGGGTCACCTGATGGGCCTGTCTGGATTCAGCCAAGGATTTGGGGGTCACTGTGGCCCTTTTTACCTTGATCAAGTTTCCATTGCTCAAGCCAGGTGCCTAAAAGTGGCCTCTACAATTTAGCTTAGGGTATTAACCTCATAAACAGTCTTCTGACTTCTGATCTTAACTCCCTTTCTCTCTCCACACAGCTGAAGAAATTGTTTAAAATGTAAAGTGAGCTCTGGCATCCCATAGCTAAATCCCTTCAAAGGCTTCCTTGTCTGCAGCAATGGTTCTCAGACTGTTCAACGTGCAGAGCAGGATAATTTTTTTTAATATTAGAAACTTACAAATGAAGGTGCCAAATTTACATGCTACAGATGGACAACTAAAAAAAAAAATCAATCAAAATCCTTTGATAAAAGAAAAAGATAATTTAAAGCTACACACACAATGTCATCTCAGAAAAATAGACAGTCACCTCCATTGAATAAATTCAGCTTTGTGAAAAACTCTCTATACATCCTCAAAACTGAGGATTTTGCCTCACATTGGCTCGAGTCTGCAGAGTCTAGCGTGGTAGGCAGGGCCTCCTGTGAGCAGGCCCCTGACTGCCAGGCTAGCCTCAGCCTCCCCAGCCTGAGCTCCAGCAACTCTTCACTGCTGTGGTTCACCCACCACCACCGCCTCCCCCTTTGCTTCAGCTGCCTGGGTGGGTTGTGCCCAGATGGACTACTGCCTCCCACTGCCACGCCCCTCCTTTGCTTGACTAACTTTGTGCATCCTGCAGCACTCAGAAAAGAAGTTCCATCCTTAAGAACCACTTTCTTACTCCTTACATACTCATGTCCTCATCCCTAGAGATGAGTGTAATTCAATAATACCCTGTGCAAATCAGTAACACTATTCTGTGCCTATCTACATTATGCCTGGCATAATTATCTGCCCTTTCACCTTTCTTCCACTAGATGGCGGTTCTAGAAGCCAGTAGTTGGTGATGGTCTATTTTCACTTTCATGCCCGCAGTATCTAGCACAGTGACTCTCAACATAACATTGGCATTCAAAAATGTTTACTGACTAAAAATGGAAATGAAGAGATAGCTATATTTCAAAACAATATGTGATGATAAGAAATCTGTGAAGCCATTTTTAATTCTTCAGAAGAAAGATAATATATAAATTAAGTTTAACTGGTCATATTTCTATTTCAGCCTTCTTTCAGCCTTAATGTCCTGTTTTGTTTTTCCCCCACATCTCATTTTATTAACTCAAGAGGTTAATCAATTCTCTGCCTACTCCCTAACCCACAGATATCTTGCCACCCAGAAAATTTTAAGGATGGGAAAGTTGTGCTTATTGTTCTAAGACTTTCACAGTAAAAAAAAAAAAAATACAGATGCGAAACAGGTTTTTTGTCGTGGTGTTAATGCATACCTCAGTGTAATTCTTATAAAGTGTCTTTAAAAAACGATCAACTGACCACAGGATACCCTCGGTGGTAGTTACTGTTAAAACATGTGTGCATTTCGCTGGGAACATTCTTGATTCTGCCTCTGAGCTCTGATGTGAAACTGGGGATTTCCAGCCTTGGAAGCTGTGTTGGAGCAAGTAAACAGGGCTAACAGAGGATTGCTCCTAGTTCTTCCAGCGCTCACAACTTCGAGGGCACAGCTGAGGACATGACTGGAAAAGCAAGGGCTCTGGAGTCTGACTGCTTGAGTTTCAAACCTGCATTCATCATTTGCTGGCCAAGTGACCTTGGACAATGTACTGAAATTACATCTTCCTCACGAGTCTTATCTGGAAAATGGGGACAAATTAGAATGCAATTCATGAGGTTGTTGTGAGGATGAAATGGCATAATCTAACTGAAGTGCTTGGCTCTTAAATGTATTGTGTTTTTACTTGCTCTTTTCCTGCCTCCCCGTGTGGGACTCCAGCCTCCCAAAGAGTCCCACCTGCCACAAACAAATGGAGTACACTGGCCACTTAGCTGCCCTGAAATTGCCGGGTTTCTCCCTGCTGCTCTAACTCCCTGACACCCTATCCCGCCGCCTCCTAGAGCCCTCCAGGTACCAGCCTCCCACCAGCTGCTGCTGCCAGAGCTGCCAAGCACTGTCCCCCACCAGTGTCACGGTGGAGCGAGCCCCTTCAGTGCCAGGGCTGATTTGGGAAAGTGATAGGAAGTACCAAGATGTTGACCCTGGTACCCTAGGGTCCAACAGAGTTTTTGTGAAATAGCTCTTTCAGATTTTACTGATGATCTACCATCATCACCGGATCCCACTCAGTCTATAAGGATTGGGCTAAGGACGAGCTAAGGAAACAACAAAGTGTTCGGAAACACCCCCTCACTTCTGCCTTTCTAGGCCAAGCTAGAGGTACTAAGGGGTAAGTTCACTCCTAGGGGATTCTTTAGTCCCTCAAAAAAAAAAAAAATGGAAATGCTTTTCTGGACAGACCTCACGTGTCTGAACCCAACTCCTGGTGAATATAGCTTTATTCAAGAGGGAACGTTTTCCCTTGATATAAGGACAGCCTGCAGCTTTTTCTTCGTCATTTCAAGCCAAACTCCTTCAAAGTACTTGACAGCTCCCTATTTTCAAAGAGTTATAGTAAAGACGAGTAGGAACTTCTAAGTTGGTAGATTGGAAACCAAATTCATTTCCCCCAGTGAAACCGCGTTGGAAGCGGTGACTATGATCTCTGATATTCTAATTCCTTGGTGAATGCTCTTAAAGTCTGGGCCAAGCTCCTTGGTGGAAAAGGAAGGTAGACGAGAAATAGAGAAAAGGCATCAGCCCTCCTGTCATGCAGATATTATTTATTCCAGGAAAAGCCCCAGTCCTGGGCACAGAACCCACAGACTCTCTCAGCCCCTCACCTCTGGAGGAGGTTTCCCTTTGCAGGTTTCCCATGGCTTTTTACCATTGCTAATACTGGGGAGACCAGGGGAAAGGATAATGTTTCCATATACTTTTAAAAACAAACAGTATGACATGCCACTGATATTCCCCAGAGAGTCAGTGAACCCAGATCTAAATCTTTTTCTCACTACACAATGCTGTCTTTATTAATTTTCTCACAAACTTTGTTCACCTCCTTCCAGACCTTCATTAGTCTGGGATATGTGGTTCCAAATCTCTCCCCTGTGGATAAAGAGGACCCTTGCCAAAGCTTCTCCTAGCTTTCTTTTTTACCTAAACTCAGGACAAATAGAAATATAAGCTAGGACTAAGATAAAGGAAAACTAATCTTAAATTTCAGAGAAAAATCTCAAACAGCTATCCCAGGAGGACCTTCCTCGGTCACAGTATTCCTTCACCAAAGTTACAAGCACCCCATGGGAAAACAGCACACGGGTGCCTGGCAGAGCGGACAGGTAGGACCCCATCAAAGAGGAGTTCAGTGTTGCTCCTACTTCTGCTTCTGCTACCACTGCTAGGGGGGAGGAGGATGACAGCGAACCCAGGAGCTTCACATTGTTTATGTGCTCCCAGGAGTCTGAAGAGATACTCACTATTCTCTTCACTTTTCAGATTCAAAAATTCTAGTCCAAAGTAGTAAGTGGGAAAACGGTCAGTCAAATGCTGTGTTCAATCACCAGTCAGCTGCTGCCTGACTTAATGATAAAACCAGCCTGCCAATTAAAAGAAGAGAGCACATTTGGGGACCGTTTGTTCTTTCTTGCTCTCTTCTCTTGCGTGCTCTCCTGTAAGTCCTGACATTGCCGACGGTAGCAGCCAGCACTTGTTACAATGCTGTGGAATAAAACACCGTAAACTCAGTAGCTTAAAACAGCAATCACACACATGTGTGCAGGCCAACTGGGGTCGGCTGATGTGGTCTCCACTCCAAGTGCAGGTTGGGTCCAGGGCTGTCCCATTCATTCTCCCCAGACCAGAGGGGCCAGCTGGCACACATTCTCTTCATGGCATTGACATGAGTAGCAGAAGGCAAACCTAAGCACGTATGCAGATCTCAAGCCTCTGTTTGCATCACTTCTGCTGAAATCCCATTGGCTAAAACAAGTCTCATGGCCAAGGCCAAATTCAAGCGGAGAAGTAGAGTGGGTTCACCATAAGGCCAGAGCCAGGGATGTAGGATACTAACAGAGATGAAGGATTCTAATCAATAATTTAATCTACACACCCAAAAAACAAAGATGCCAAGGAAGAATTGACCAAAGGTTTGAAAGATGGCTCCAAGAACATGGAGATCTGTAGCAGCAAGGAGTAAGAGTTAAGTGGCTGAAAAAGATGGAATGGGAAATCCCTAGAAAAGCAAGTTAGAAAAAGGAAAATAACTGTTATCACGGGGCTTCCTTGGCAATTTACTTACTGCTACACAAGGACTCACTACTAATATAGAATCCTTGCAAGCCTGGACCTTGCAGAAGTTCCAGGCACGTCTAGCAGGGGCCAGAACTGCTCGTTGTCACAAACAGGAAATGAGAAAAAGAAAATACTTGGCCAACTTCTCCATTTCTTTATTGTCTGTGATCTTTGGAGTGGATTATCTCTCAAGATCTGCAACTCAAGCAAAGCACCACTTAAGTGTAACAGGTTAGATCTCAACAACTTGCAAAATTCAGGCTTTGCTGGTTTCCAGAAACTAAGAAAATCCTACATTTCCATTACCATATAAAAATGTTAGCTGGATGAGACCATGGGCATTTATCAATTCAAAGGAATAACAATAAGTTCAACAAACATTCGTTGTTTCATACAAAACACCAAATGTAGCCAAGCATGAAACACTATTTTGTTTTCTCTTACAATGTTTATAATGATACTGCGGGCCTGTCTGTTTTCCCCTAAGCTTTCTCTGAAACTGAACTGTAAACAGTTTTCTATTTGGCAAGTAAATATTTAATTACTTATTTAAAATACATATTACCCCAGGTATTCAGTGGATAGCTTACGAGAATTACAGATGCTAGCAAAAGAGTTGTATACTCTGTTTAATATCACAAGGTATAATTTCATAGTGAAAGTGGTTGGGATAAAAAACTTTGGTTTTTATAGAGGCAGTGTGGGTTTCTAGAAAGATGTCTGGTCCCTGCTGTGCCATTAACTAGCTCTACCTCAGGCAATTCAATTATGTGGAATTGAAGGCTTTCAACAATCTGGCACCAACTAGCTTCTCAAGAAGTATTTCCAACTTCTCATTTTTACCCTTAGTTCCAGCCCTATTCCCTTCTCCTCTCCCCTCTTGCTGCCTTTTTCATTCCATTATTTTGCAGAGCAATTAATCAATTTCTTTTTTTTTTAAGATTTTATTTATTTATTTATTTGAGAGAGAGAGCATGAGCAGGGGAGGAGCAGAGGGAGCGGGAGAAAACATCTTGAGCAGACTTCCTGCTGAGCACGGAGCCCTCTCAGGGTTCAATCCCAGGACCCCGAGACCATGACCTGAGCCAAAACCAAGAGTCAGCCGCTTAACCAACTGAGCCGCCCAGTTGCCCCACAATTAATCAATTTCTTTGCAGAGTACACCTTGGAGAGTCTAATTATTCACTATCAAAGGGGCCCTCGGGGCATTTTCCAAAACAAAGTAACAACTCTCTTGATACAAATTTTTCCCTGGTGTTGGTGTATTTCCCTGGTGTATTCGTGTACTGCTAATAGAGTAGCAAATTTTCCTCCCACTTACATCAGTATAATTATAATAGGCCTTGAGTGAGCTTATTGAATAAATGAAAAATAATTTTTGCTTTTATACCTATCACATCTTGACCACTAGTCTGACTTAAGCATTTTACAAATTCTCACATAATCCTTACTATAACCCTACTAAGAATCTGTGGGAAAAACTGGGCTCAGAGAAGTTGTTTGTTGTCAACCCCGGACTATTGCTTCTCTGTAATACAGAAGGGAACCTAAGATATCATTTCCCAAAATTACTTTCCCGTATTTTGAGGATTTGCCAGTGAGACTTGGAAGATAGGAGAGAAAGAGAAGCTATTATTTGCCAGAAGTAGCTACAGTCAGATACACAAACCAGGGATCGGGAAACTCTTTCTGTGGCAGGCAAGATAGTAAATGTTTCAGTCTTTGCACGTCATACGGTCTCTGTCACACTACTAAAGTCTGCCATTGTAATGCAAAACAGCCATAAGCAATATAGAAACCAATAAGTATAGCTACATTCCAATAAACCTTTATTTGTGGATGCTGAAATGTGAATTCCATGTAATCATCACATGTCACAAAATATTATGCTGTTTTGTTTTTGTCAACCATTTAAAAGTGTAAATCCATTCTTCGTTCACATACTGTACAAAAACAGGCAGCAGGCCAGATTTTTCCCAAGGGCCATAGTTTGGCAACCTCTCCCATGGAGAGTTAGCAGATAGGAAGCACAGTGGCTTCGGTGTGAGCTCCTCCCCCTCCAGTGTTTCAGGGTGAGACTCTCAGAAATGGCTTCTCTGATTCTGATCCCCAAGCCTTTCCCATCGTTGACAAGTCCTTAATTCCCTGTATTAAAACCCTTCAAACCTGGGTGCCTGGGTGGCTCAGTCATTAAACATCTGCCTTCGGCTCAGGTCATGATCCCGGGGCCCTGAGATCGAGCCCCACATCGGGCTCCCTGCTCCGCGGGAAGGCTGCTTCTCCCTCTCCCACTCCCCCTCTCTTGTGCTCCCTCTCTCGCTGTCTCTCTATCAAATAAATAATAAATAAAATCTTAAAAAAAAAAAAAAAACCTTCAAACTTGAAATCTACAGCGTGACTTCTGCTTTAATAACCAAACTCTGGCTCCGAGAACATTTCATATAGCAGCAGTGTCAGGAAAATAGAACCTCAAAGAAGAAAATTCGGACTCTGTTCTCTGATGTGAATGAAGTTAAAGGAAGTAATAAGTTCATTGCTAGCAGAAAGTGAGCCTTTTTGGTGTACAGCATGCAAGGGCAAAATAAATCCTTAAATTTCCACCTCCAGTTGCCTGGAATGATGTGCCTATAGGAAGCTAAGTACTAAAAAACCATATAACTGTTGCAATATAATGTTCTAGTAGAAAGTTTGATGACAAACACCATGGAGCTGACTGGATACATAACACTGCAGCTTACAGAAGGAAAGTCTTCAGAATTCCCAACTACAGTCAGAGAGCCAAAAGGTCTTTAAGACTGCCCTGAAAGAACCTTTTATTTCTTGTAGCTGCAGGGTTGAAATAGCTGCAAATCAACCCCAAAATGTGATCCTATCATTGACTATAACAATGAACATTGAATTCACAGTGAACTTTGTCAAGCCAGGAGAATTGGGACAGGGCATTTGGGGAGATTCCAGAGGAGAGGAGAGGCCACTGTTTTCTAGGGGAAGTTGTAGGCAGATGCTGAGCAGATGGCGGATGAGAGGCACAGAGCACTGTCTTTCATGCTCTTGAGGACCACCCACTTCAATGGTGCTGGGTGAGGGTTGGTAGCTGGCCTCTCGACCTGCCCTTCCCTGTCCCATCCGACAGGTGTGAAACCTCTAATTCTCTATATTAAAATACAAAGAACAACTTCCGTTTTCTTGAATGAAAACTGACTGATACAATGATGAAACGTCTGTTATCCAAAATATCAGGAAATTCGTGAATATGACACTTCATTCTCAGAACTGTACAGACACGAAAGGGTAAGCAATGTTCCCAAACCAAGTAGGAATGGGTAGATATTGGTGTTTCCAGCCGTGTGCACTGGATAACACATGAGAACCTATGTATGTTTGCTGAACAGATACCAAGGAAAGAAATTTTCTCTGAATTAAGAGTTTTTAAGGCTTTTTATCTTCGTAGCCCAAGTCCTTATCCCAAGGCCTAGCACATCTGAGCACTCAATAAATGTTTACTTAGCATTTTGAATTTGCCTGGGCAGGATGAATCCCTCCCCACCCAACTGTTATTAACAATTTAATAACCAACAATTAATACTATCAGCAACAGTCAACAATATAGCATTATCACATTGAAAGACTCAAAGTCTGCCAGAGATATACAGATGGGATCATGGATTCATTTATTTTGTTTCAACTAAAGCTGGATAACTTTTTAACCTACACAGATTTTTAAGGAAAGCATACTTTTCCACAGAATTTAGCTTTATGTATCCAAATTTTGGGAGAGAGTTTTATTGAATATTTTTAAATTACATTTGTAAACTGCTATATGAAGTATATTTCAGTAGCATATTTGGGGTTATAAAGTTATTTTACACATATACCAAAAAAAAAAAAAGCCTTTCCTTGTGATCTTTTGATGCTAATAAAGTTCAAGAAAGAATATCTAAAAGAAAAATACTCTATCAATCAGCATTTCTGGATATACAAATATAAACATCTTATGGAAATTAACTAACAAACTTCAGAACTTTTAGCCCAGTAGAGCACTTAGAAAAAGTTCAACAAAATAACGGAAAAAGCAAAATACATGCGGCATGTCTTAAAAGATAAAATAAAACTAAATTTGATCTGTTTATTTCTCTCTGAAGGTGACATTGGCCATTTAATCTCAACATTCTGAATTTATTTCCACTGAGAGCAGAAACTTTGAATGTAGGAAGTTGGTCTGGTTCACACTTTACTCAGCACCTAGAATATTTGATGTAAGCAAAGCCCTGAGTAAATATACTTTTAATGACTGTAGCATGGATAGATAGAAAAATGATTTTTCTACCTTTTCTTCTACTTCCCCCATTCACTAAAGACCGCGTTAAAAAAAAAAATTTAAGAACTTCATGTCTGCTCCAGTTACCATTAGCAACCTCTCAAACCACACATCTAATGCTTGTTCAACATCAGCTCTTGAATGATTTTCTTACAGACACAGCCAACTGCACTTGTCTTTCCATGCTCCCTAGTCTCTCACACAAATCCTTACCATCCCTACTACAAATGTGCCCTGTGTCTCAGTAAACATCACCACCAACCATCTCCAGGGTCTTTTTTTGTATCTATCTTTTCCTTAGGCCCTACATCTAGCTACTACCAAGTCCCATGAATTTTATTTCCAAAATCCTTCTCCAATCCATCTACCTGTCCCTATGTCCCATTGTCACTAATCCAAGCCATTCCATCTCCATATGAACCTGACAAATAGGCTTTTAACTCATCTCCAGGCATTCCCACGTGACCCCTCCAACTCATTTTTGTAACTCAGCCAGAGAGATCTTTTTAAAACACTGCATCAAGACTGCCTCCTCTTTAAAATCTTTCAGTAAGGATGTGGAGAAAAGGGGATCCTTGTGCACTGTTAGTGAGAATGTAAATTGGTGGAAAACAGAAGGGATGGTTCCTTGGAAAATTAAAAATAGAACCACCATATGATCCAGCAATCTCACTTCTGGGTATTTATCCCAAGGAAATGAAAATAGGATTTTGAAGAGCTATCTGTCCTCTCATGTCCATGGCAGCATTATTCACAATAGCCAACATATGGAAACAACATAAGTGCCTATCAATGGATGAATGGATAAAGATATTGTGTGTGTATGTGTGTGTGTATGTGTATATATATATATGTATGTATATGTGTGTGTGTATATATATGTATATATATATATATATCACAATGGAATATTATTCAGCCAGGAAGGAAATCCTGCCATTTGTGACAACATGCATGGGTCTTGAGGGCATTATATTAAGTGAAATAAGCCAGACAGAGAAAGACAAATACTACAAGGATCTGTGAGGATACACTACCGGGAAGGCATGGAACTAAAAAGATAAAAATCTCATACTGGTTACTGGCAAGGAGAGAATCAAACCCAAGACCAAGTCCAAAATTCTCTGGCCAATCAGCAGCCTCCATGAGCTGGGATTTTTTTTTTACCTGAATCTGCTTGAGAGGATCACCTCCATATTGTTGAAATGGTAGAGATGTTTCCCGGACAGGGACATGGCCACCATATGCAGTTGTGCTGGATGCTCACTGCCCAACTCCAGGGTCTACCTCGTAGGTGGTGGTTGATACGAATGTGACCCCCAGAGTTGTTTGGGGAACCGTGCGTGCAGACATAAGCAGCAGTCTTCCTGAGTAAATGTATTTTACCTCCAGAAAGAATACTCATACTTTTGTGTTAGGACCTAGAATAAATAAATATTGTAAGCAATGGTTTTGACTTGGTAGGGTTCCTTTTTAAAGCATTTATAATGGGGCGCCTGGGTGGCTCAGGTCAGGATCCCAGGGTCCTAGGGCTCCCTGCGTGGTGGGGAGCCTGCTTCTCCCTCTCCCTTTGCCCCTCCCCCTGCTTGTGCTCTCTCGCTCTCTGACAAATAGATAAATAAAATCTTCAAAAAAATAAAGCATTTATAATATTGAAGAGAAGTTGGCATATTAGAATAGCTAAAAGATTAGATTTATAAATCAGTAGGAAATAGCTAGCACACTCAGACCGGGAAAATCTGAGCCAGGTTTTAATAAAGACACTATTAAAAAGGAATAAACCGTACTCTACAGCTAGCGACGGTGACAGTCGCCTCTCTGGGCCTGAAGGGCACTGGGGTCATTACCGGAACCTAGAGGCAGAGAGGGCAGTGTGCTATTGTAATCTTGAACTCAACTGTTCCATCAGCGCCTCCTGACTCCTGTTACATCAGCCCTTCCGAGAAGTTTATTGCATGCGTTCTCTCTCTTTCTGCTTAAAATACCTAGACTGGTATTTAAAATGCCTGCACTAAACCAGGCCTGGCATACATACCCAAAGCAGTTGCAGGAATAGGCCCTCGGGGGCAGAAATGTGTAATCGATGATCTGATCTGATTGCACTAAATTCAGGGATTATCTGGAGACTATAAATTTGGGACATTTATAGTTCATGCAGTAGCAAAATGATTGCTTAAGTTGTCACCTGTGGTTTCTTAGAATGAAGTGCCGAAGGCAGACACAGCTTTACCAGATTGCTTGGCAGTTAAAGAGGGTGACACAACTAAGAAAAAAATTTTTAATTTTAATTTAATTTTTTAAATTTCTTTTGATTTTCATTTTAAAATATGGTCAGAGAACCAGGAATCTCCTTGGCCTGATCTAAACAAATCTCTTCTGTCCTTAAAACATAGGTGTCACATACCTGAAAATTGATTAGAATATGATCCTGAGGAGTACAGAATTACAATTTCAGTTTAATTCAGAGGCTCATCAGGCTCTTTATGTGAAAGATGGATATTAATCGGAAAGACTGAGGCTTAAGAACTAGAATAGGATCATTGGAAGGATTTAGATGACTCTGATCTTCCCAAACCTACTAAATCTCCTCTAGCAGTGTCATTTGTTACCAATTGCTGCATACAAATTACCCCAAAAGTTAGTGACTTAAAATAACTAACACTGATTATCTAACAGCTTTTGAGGGTCAGGAATGTGGACCCAGCAGAGCTGTGGGTCGCCCCAGGATGCTATCCAGCTGCAGCTGGGCCTCTAGTCATCTCAAGTCCTCACTGGTAAAGGATCCACTTCCAAGCCCACTCACGTGACTATTGGAAAGCCCCAGGTTCTCACTGGCTGTTGACAGAGACAGACTTTGTGCCACATGGGCCTGTCCAACAGCAGCTCACAACATGGCAGGTGGCTTCCCTCCGAGCAAGCAGGCAAGAATGAGAAAGGATGCCCAAGACAGAAGTCATAATCTCTTTGTATCCTAATCTCAAAAGAGACAAGTGATATTCCATTACTTTTCCCATATTTTATTGTAAACTCTCACTATACCCACCCCCACACAAGGAGAGAGGTTTACAGAGGGTGTGAATACCAAGAGGGAGAACACAAGGGCCACGCATAAGGCTACCTACAGTAGTAATGCAAGTCTCTCTTCTCTTGCCTGCAGTTACTCCTGCCTTGCTTGAATACTTCGGAAGAACCTCAGGTGACATAGTCACAAGTTAGCTTTCCAAAGGGTAACTGTTCATCTCATGCCCCTCTCCTTTTGCCCACTTATTTGCCCAGACAATGGCAGGAGTTTCTACCAGCTCCTGAGAACGGATCGTGTTCATCTCTTCCCAAGTCCAAGTACAGAGACTTTGGGTTGGTGTTTGAAAACGGCCATGGTGAGTGCTTATACCCCCAGCAAATGCTGTGAATCAGGTTTTTCAGAGAGCTGATTTACTAGCACTCTACTGGCCCTAGACCTATAAATAAAGTCAGATTCCAGAACGCCTTCAAAGGAGAAGTATAGAGTCGGATGCTGGGAGGTAAGGCCAAACTAATTGCAATATTGTGCTAATAAATATTTGCAGAAATCATGGTATCATGTGCGGGAATGAATGTAGGGCTGGTAGAAGAAGGCCTTTAGATCAGGCCAAATGTTCCTACATGATTGCAGTGTCCGGATTCCAACTGGATGCACTTGGTTAGACAGTAGATGTGATAAGAAGAGACTGTGGAGTTGGTTGATTGAAAACTGCACTCAATAGAGCCCTAAACTAAATTGAGTGTACAATCAGCAAAATTCAGAATATAGGAAACTCTATGGGTAAAACAACCCGAGTTCTTCAGAGAACAAGTTATGAGAAAATGAAAGGAACGGAAGGTAAATATATAGATCTGTATAATCTAAATATAGAAAATGAAAAGACAGGGGCACCTGGGTGGCTCAGTCGTTGGGCATCTGCCTTCGGCTCAGGTCATGATACCAAGGTCCTGGGATTGAGCCCTGCATTGGGCTCCCTGCTCGGCTGGAAGCCTGCTTCTTCCTCTCCCACTCCCCTGCTTGTGTTCCCTCTCTCACTGTGTCTCTCTCTGTCAAATAAATAAATAAAATCTTTAAAAAAAAGAAAGAAAATGAAAAGACAATCAAACCAAAAATATGGGCAGGACTCACTTAAAACATTAGGGAGGCACCCTTGGGAATTAAAACTCTGAAGAAACACAAGGACGTAATTACTGTTAAAAAATCAGGATAGTAGTTGCTTGCAGGGGGAACCAGGAGGTGGTGATTGGAAAAATGGGAAAGTTGATGTCTTGACCTGAAGTGATGGTTACCAAGGTGTTTATTTTACAATAATTAGATTAGGCTGTAAATATAATTCAGTGTTCTGTGTCATTTTCAGCATTTGTGTTCTATTTTACAACTTTAAAAGTTAATAGTAATATAGATATAGGGGTGTTAACATGGAAAGAGCCACTCATCGAACAACTATTTATTGAGCACTCTGAGCTAGGCACCATAGCAGAATGAGACAAATTCTCTGCCTTCACGATCTTAGTTTCTAATGAGAGAGACAAGAGAAAGATAAATATTATGAAGGATAAGCGTGGTGAAGAAAATGAAGCAGATTGGGAGGCTAGAGAGTGATGGAGGCTAATACTTTAGATAAGGTCATGAGGGGGACCTTTATCCATGACATCTGAACAGAGAGACCTGAGGAAGAAAGGGAGGAGGCCCTCAGAGAGGTAGAGAACATTCCAGGCAATGAGAGCAGGAAGGCCCCAAGTGGGGGTGCAGTGAGCATGTTAGAGGAGTAGCAGGGAGGCCAGTGAGTCAGAGAAGAGTAAATGAGGAGAAAGGAGAGGAGGCGAGGTCCAGAGATTCCCTAAAACCAGATCTTGCATGGCCTTAAGGCCAACTGTTGAGTACTCGAGGCAGGTTTCAAAGCAGTACCAATCCATTTTTCGAAGATAGGTACAAATTCATTTTTAATGTATATACTCGTCTCTATGAAACAACACGTGTTTAAAAAATAACATCACCTCAATCCATTATCACCTCTTCCCCTTCTAGTAAACTGAGAAAAGAGTGGCACTAACATAACACAAGTTCCTTGTGCACCAAAAATGATGACTTCATTTTGGGCTACCAATAGTGTCTGCTAAGATGTCCAAACAACCTCCCAGCTCCCATTAGCCAACCAGAGAACAATGCCACCTTCTAACTATTCCCTAAAACAAGGGTCTTTGACCATGGATTTTTTTTTTTAACTAACTCTACTGGAGACATATATTGGTTGGGATTAGTTCATTTCTCTTTATATCTTCAGTGGAACCCTATTTAAGTGATAACAGGTGAGATTGGGGACTATCTTGACAAAATATGGTATCAAACACAGGGAAAGAAATTATCAAAGCAGCTTTTGTAATAATTTCTTCTGTCGAGTTTTAAGAATAAAATGGATGCCCTGTCACAAATTGACTTAAGCCAATTCAGCCAGTGTGTAATTGTCAGATTCTCTTTGATAACTCTTGATGCCTCCAAAGATTGAAATAAAAGCTATAGATCTCCTGCCTCGTGACCTTGCTACCTGATACACTCTGAACAAAGCAAAATTTGTACTGAATTCTGCTCCACATACAAACATTTATTACCACATCCTTATATGCTGTTCACACAAGAGCTAAGATACCTGTACAATATTTCCAGCCAACTGCATATCTCAAACACCATTAATTCTCCAGAGAAACATTGTTCCAGATATCTCTTATGCTAATTAACAAACTCTACTGCAGATTTAGATAGCAATATTTGAAATGCTGCAGTCAGTCATTTCTCTAGTGCGGATTCCTGAATAGTCTTTCAAATGCTAATTAACCATTCATGGAGTGTGGATTCTGATTAGAATACTTTGAATGCTCTAATCACTCCTAGGGTGTAGATTAAACTGGCACACACTTTGACATTACTCTGACTTACACACTGAAGCATTTTTAAATGAATTTTAAATGAATCACCGTTGATTTAACAGAGCTTCAGCCTACGCTCATTTAGACAAAAGCCAGCTTGGGAAAAGGAAGTCGTCGAGTCGTTGACACCTGTGGTCTCCCTCTTCTCGGCCAGTCATTCTTTACTGCCTTCCAATAAATATTTGGGCAGTTTCCAGAGAGAGATTTATATTGTCATTATGTGCATCATGGTAAACATAGCAGTTTTAAGTCTGGCCATCAGAGGGCAGTAAATGCCTGCTTATTCAATATTTTCCATTTGAAATCTTGTTTTTAGAACAAGGAGAGTTATTAATTAACTTACATGCAGCATGGAAGTTTTTCTCAATCTTTAAAGAAGTAAAAGAAATAACAGTTCTCCAAAGAAACCTAAAGAATCCTTGATGCATGGGCAGAAGACTCCTTCCGCACTTTGACCCTTCATCTTATATACAGCTTAAATTTAAAGGTTCTGCATACATTCTAATAGAGTAAACCAGGATTTAAAACAAAGATCCAGCATCATCATTTCCATTTGCAGGGGGAAAAAGAAAAAGAATAATTCAAACTAAAGCTTTTAAAAGAATGTAGATTTCTAAACTAAAATATAATTTCTATTATTTATATACATCACAGTAAGTTCCCAACTCTTTTTAAGATTTCATTTTTCTGAGCGAGAGAGAGAGAGAGAGAGAGAGTGCACGTGCATGCGCGCACGGGTAGGGGAAAGGGCAGAAGGAGTGGGAGAAGCAGGCTCCCCGCTGAGCACAGAGCCGATCCCAGGACCCTGAGATCAAGACCTGAGCTGAAGGCAGATGCTTTCCTGAACGAGTAACCCAGGCACCCCAGTAATTTCCCAACTTTTAATTATTTTAACTTCACAACGATCTTTGAGGTATTGTTATCTGAGTTTTACAGACTAGGAAAGCAACCCAATATATAACAGCTGTTATGTATGTAAGCAGATGTAATTAGCCTGAGGTCCAAAGTCTAGTTTGTAATCCATAGCCCTGGATATATTTACTTTCTCTAAACTCCATCAGAGATTACCTTATATCTTTATTACACCACACATGCCCTTATTTATGTCTTTTTCTCCAATAACAAGGACATTGTAAGCTCTTTGGGGGCAGGAATCCAGTCCCTTCTGTGACCTGAATATAGTTAATGATTTGAATATAGTTAATCAAGAAACTGAATTTGCTACCTAAATAACTAAATTTAATTTTCCTGGTCTCTTTGTCTTCCCATAAACTCTGTAGGACACATACACACACAATGGCGGGCATCAGCTCCAACCTGGAGAAACACCTGGTTGCATTATAAGTCGGAACAATATCAGAGAAACCCGCCTACTCAATTCTAGACACAACCAGATATTTTCACTCACTAGAGCAGACCTTCAAACAAATTGATTTTATACCTCAGGAGCAAAACTGTATAAGCACACATCTCTAATGTACAGATGTTTATTTACAAATTATAAATATGTATATCTACTAGTATTTATCTACATTTCAAAACATACTCAAAACAGAAAAATAAATATGATAAAATATGTTTAGGTAATTATATATTCCATTTCCTTTATAATGGCACAAAAATATTTTTGATCTCCCTAAATATTATTATAATAATATTTTATAATATCAATATGATTGAACTCTCACCTCCATGTTTATATTTATAAATTACAAATATTTAAAAACATTTTGAAACACATACACAGAAGAGAATTTTTAAATGAAAAATGTGATAAAATATTTTAAATTATTCTGTATCAGGGCACCCGGGTGGCTCAGTCGTTAAGCATCTGCCTTCGGCTCAGGTCATGATCCCAGGGTCCTGGGATCGAATTCACCATCAGGCTCCCTGCTTGGCAGGAAGCCTGCTTCTCCGCCTCCCACTCCCCCTCTTTGTGTTCCCTCTCTTGCTGTGTCTGTGTCAAATAAATAAATAAATAAAATCTTAAAAAAATTATTCTGTATCTTCTTTTTAATGCTACAAAAACACCTTTTTGTTCTCACATCATTTTTTTTTTTCCCTCATCTTACTGCAATTCAGAGGTTTGAGTTTATTTGGATACTTGGTTTTAATGGCTATAGAAGCCAGAAAAGTAACCCCACAAAAACATGTCATAATATTTACATCCCTCCACATTTCAAATAATGTTTAATAATTTTGCATTTTATTATGTGAGATTATATTGTCAGTTTTTAATCTCATAATGTGCAAAAAAGTTCACACCAATAAAAAATGTCTGCACGGCCATTTTCTTGTAGATCACTTTTGCTTGCATAATTATCTTATCATTTCTTACATTCTTTGTAAGAATCTCTAAGCCACCGGTCAATTGGGGATGATTATCCTCCATAAACTAGATAAAATAACACCTAATTACCCTGCACTGTCCTTTGTCACAAAGCACTAATGTGAAGAGAGGAAGAAAGCTCACCTCTTTCCATGACTCCCACTCTGCTCTAAAAGTACCCTAGCTACCTCCACAATTTGTGGCCCTATGACATGTGAATTGAACCAAGTGAGTGTCATTCTATATACTGAATATTCCAAATGCTTAAGTGCCTTCCTATCATTTTTTTTTTCTTTTTCTTTTCTTTTCTTTTTTTTTTTTGAGAGAGAGTGAGAAAGCATGAGCAGGGTTGGGAGTAGTAGGGGCAGAGGAAGAGGAAGAGAGAGAATCCCAAGCAGGCTCATGCCCAGCATAGAGTCTGACCTGGGCCTTGATCTCATGACCTTGAGATCATGACCTGAGCCAAAATCAAGAGTTGGGTGCTTAATCGACTGAGCCACCCAGGCTCCCCAAATGCTTTCCTATAATTTTAGAAAAAATAAAGAAATAAACATTTTCTTTTCATATGCCCATGGATCATTTTGTCCACAATTAAGGATGGCACCCCCCCCCCCATCTGTCCTCTGCTTTGCTGATCACTGCTAGAAAAGGGGCCCAATTAAATACAGGAACTCCACAGCATGGTCTTGTGGGTCCACAACAGAACCAGGCCCAACTGGAGGTAAAAAAAAAAAAAAAAAGTCACTGTGTTTGTTTTCTATTGCTACATAACAATAGTACAGCAAACTTAGTGGCTTGGAACAACACACATTTATTATCTCATACATCCTGGGATAGGAGTTTGGGCATGGCTTAGCTTAAGTTTCTCTGCTTAGGATTCTACAAGGTTGCAACTGAGAGATTGGCCAGGGCTGTGTTCTCATCTGGAGGTTAAGCTGTGGAAGGATCCTCCTCCCCACTCACATAGTTGTTGACAGGTCCTTGTGATTGAAGGACTGAGAACTTCTAGAGTTTGCTGGCTGCTGGCCAGAGGCTGCTGTCAGCTCCTAGAACCTTCCCATGGTTTCTTGCCACATGGATTTCCTCAACATGGCTACTTCCTTCCTCAGAGCCAGGTTGGGAAAGAATCCAGCAAGACCAGAGCTACAAATTTATGTAAACTAATCACATGATCATTAACTCATAATCACATACCCCTATTATCTTTGCCCCATCACTTAAAAGCAAGTCACAAGCATGCCCAAACTCAAGAGGAGAGGAACCATACAAGTAAGTGAACACCAGGAAGTGGGGATCATGGGACTACCTTCAGAGTCTGTCTTGCCACATCACATTTACTACCAAAGAGGAAAAGATGCAAAAATAAATACTGAAAATTACTAATTTTTTCTTATGAGCTTCAGCATAAAATCTACATTTTTGTCGAAGAGTTATCAGCTAAAGAAATTCTCAATTATGTACACTTCAGAAGGCTAGTGTTTCACAACTTTTTCAGAGCAGTTCTTCTATTGGCGTCTGAGCACAACCTCCTACATTCTCTGTGCTGTATTTCCCAGAACTCCTTGCCAACAGGATTCTGGGTTAAATCTCATCAATGGGAGGCACTCAGTCAAAGTTTGGAAGGCAGAAGGGAGACAGACCCATCCTTGCTCCCAGGCTGTGTGGGCAAATATCCTATGGCCGTGAGGCTTAGCTGCAGCCTCCAAACATTTTCTTTCATGCTCCCAGCAGAGGGGACCATCCCCAGTTCTTTCCTGCAGTTCCTGCAATTTCCTGACTCTCTGAAAGTTAGTGACACATGTGAGTATTGATGTCAGCTTTCCCTTACTTCCTCTTCTGCTCTTTTTGCAAACATCTAGTTACCTGAATTCAATACCTCCTACTCGAATCTACACAGTAATTTCTGTTTTCCTGACTGGGCCCTGACTCTACATAAAGTTCCTTTTAAGGATCACCATGTAGAATCTTGCTCCACTTCTCTAACCTACTCATGAATACTGTCATCAGTTTAGTGTTTGCCCTTCTAGACCATACATACACACACACACACACCCCAAAAATATCTGGTATTGTGTAGTATTTTTTCCTAATGCACAATTTTATTATTGTGAGTGTTCTGGTAATCTATTGGTGTGTAACACACAAAAACTTACTGGCATAAAATAAACCAACATTTATTATGCTCACAATTCTGAGTCAGAAATTAGGGCAGGTCACAACAGAAGTGACTCATCTCTGTTCCACATGTCTGGGGTCTCAGCCAGGGTGGCTTAAAAAGCTAGGGATGGCTAGGATGATTTGACTGGGCCATATGTCTGGGATCCTGGTTCTTCTCTACATGGCATCTGCTGGGATGGTGGTATCCAAGATGGCTGCTTCACTCACATGTCTGTTGTCTCAGCGGGCTTGGCTGGGGTGGTGGGAATAGCCCCTCTCCATGCACACAATTCTCAGGACAATTGCACTTCTCACATAGCAGAGGACTTCTCTCCAGAGGAAGAGCTACAATAACTCATTCCAAGACACCCAAGAGGAAGCTGTAAAGCTTCTTATAACCTAACCTCAGAAGTCCCAGAATCACTTCTGCCACATTCCACTGATCAAGGAAGTCATTAAGATTAGCCCAAATTCAAGAGGGCAGGATGAGACTCAGTCTCTTACTGGAGTAATGGCAAGTATATACAGAAGAAAGGAACTGATGATGCTACCATGAATACAAGTTACTGCAATGAATAGCTTTCTGGAACTAGATTTTAACTCAGCAATAAATCTGGGAGAGCTACTCAA
This sequence comes from Leptonychotes weddellii, assembly GCF_054177405.1. Classification (NCBI taxonomy): domain Eukaryota; kingdom Metazoa; phylum Chordata; class Mammalia; order Carnivora; family Phocidae; genus Leptonychotes; species Leptonychotes weddellii. Next base: position 112,008,529 of record NC_138373.1, on the reverse strand, counting down.
GTTAGTCCATATAGATCTACTTCATTTCTTCTAATTTTGCATAATATTTACTAAGATTATATTACAATTTATTTAAATACTTGCTCCTTCAGGGACATTTAGGTACTTCCCATTTTTTCTATTTTAAATCATTCAAATACACTTATTTTTATGTTCCAGTATTTCTAAGGTTAATACTGAGGACTGAAATTAGAGTTTTAGCACTGTAGGATATAACATATTTACAAGATCCTAGGGCGCCTGGGTGGCTCAGTTGTTAAGCGTCTGCCTTCGGCCTCAGGTCATGATCCCAGGGTCCTGGGATCGAGCCCCGCATCGGGCTCCCTGCTCCGCGGGAAGCCCGCTTCTCCCTCTCCCACTCCCCCTGCTTGTGTTCCCTCTCTCACTGTCAATCTCTCTGTCAAATAAATAAATAAAATCTTTTAAAAAATATAAATAAATAAATAAAGATCCTATCAACTTGCTCTCTAAACTGGTCCATCCAATTTATATTCCCCCATGAATGCCTAACAGTACTAGTTTCCCCAGCAGTCACTTGATACTATCAAATGTTTTAAATGTGTGCTGATTTGGTAGAAAATGATGTCTTGCTCTTTTATTAATTCTTACTTCTCTGATATTATGAATGCTTACTATTGTGTTTGTTCTTCAGTGAGTTGCCCATTCATATCTTTTGCCCATTTTTGCATTGTAATTTTTTATATTTATTTATAGAAATTATTTTTCTATTCTGGATTCTAATCCTCTTTCTCTTACCTATTCAGAGAAGGTTTTGATGGAAGTCAGGTTCCTGGCTACAGGACTGGAGCTCATATGAAGAGGAAGGCTCAGAGCTGTGAGGTACAGGGTACCTCAATTTCATTATTGAGCTGAAAGTTGTATTCCAGACTGAACCAGAGTTCCAAGGACTCCCCAGGCAAAACCCCATTCTTGAAGTTACAAATTATACTCTTGACGGTGTTTCTTGAAGTGTTGTTCTCAACCAATGGTCTCAGAATCACCTACATGCTTGTTAAAAGTACAGATTCCCCGACAATGCCCTAGGTCAGCTTCCTCAGAATTTCATGGGGTGGGTCCTAGGAATCTGCATTTTTAACCAGCTATTTACTACTACTCACCACTGAAGTTTGAAAATTACTACTCTAAGAATAGGCCAGAAAGTTCTTCTTGGTGTCAGCACAACCTGCAGAGATTCACCCAGATTGCTTAAGTCGGACTCTCTGGAGGTTGGGTCAAACACCAGCATTTGTAAAAAGCTATGTTCTGTGTCATGTACCCTGAGTCCAGAACTACTAGCCTCATCTAAACTTCTCACTTTACAGAAAAGGAAACTCAGACCAGTGAGTTTACATCATTTGTCTAGGGTCTCCCAGATGCTAGTGGCCAAGTACTTACTTCCTGACCAGTGTTCTATTATTTGAATTCCTCTAGAAGGGTGGATTTTAGTTGGAAAGGGTTAATGCTGGAAATACTTTGTGAGTAGAGTGTTTTCATAATATTGGCAAATGTTCTTTTCTAAAAATCAATTCTGTACTTAGCTCTGTATTTCTATAAGAACTAAGAAGAAAAGCTGCCAGGCCTCTGACTATAGCAGGAAGCAGGAAGCACAGCTATAATTAAACATAAAGCTCTTCCCATTATGTACTTTTTCCTCAAGTGTCTTTAAAAAACACGTATTACCCATCTATACATGATAACTGATGAGGACTTGAGTATTTGTACTTTTAAAAATATATATTTTTACTTTTTTATAGCCTCAAACTAATGTGTTCTCAGGGACAGGAAGTAATATAAAATGTAACCAAGCATTCCAGTTTTCATTCATCCTTACTGGTTTTTTCATTTTTTACTCTCTCTTTTCCCTGTGCTCTTGTTTATGTTACAAGTTACCTTTAAAATCCTCTGCACAGTTGAGGTGAATAAACCTAGATATGGGACCACGGAGTTTAAATTCTAGTCCTTACTATGCTTAGTTGTGACATATAAGACAATTCATTTAAAGTTCTCCTCTTCTTTTTCTATTCTACAAGATGAATAAGATAATCCATGCCCTGTTTATCTCACAGGCTCATAAGAATTGTCAAAATACTTTACAAACATAAGCACTGTAGAAATATGATCTATCACTATCATGATGTACTTGTGATAACATGCCTTAGGAGACATAAGTGTAAGACATGGCCATTAGAAGCCATATCCAAAGGAGTTTCCTGAAACTGTATCCTTCAGGAGATGTGTTTAGTTTTACCTCTAAATTACCCCAAAGCCATAATCATAGAAAGGGTACACAAAACTGGGAAAACACAGTTCTCAAAAAATATGGAAATGAAGAGTCAAAATGTCTTTTCGTTGCCTGTTCATGTCTAAATAGTCACCACTCTTTTCTCAAGTTCTACACCTTTGTCACATCTTACTGGTCCCATTTTTTTTCTCTAACTCTGCCTTATTGCCCCTTTTCTGTTTTTGTCAATCCTATCCTTCCCTATACAACAAAAACACTGTCCAAAAGGAAATACAGTACTACAAAAAAAGTTCTTAATCAATACCCAAAACACTTATTTTTTAAATTTTTAAATTGGATAACAAAATAGCATTTACCAATAGGATAATATTCCAATATATGGCAAGAACTCCCATGGCTATTTTTTGTCTTTTGGGGAATATTATAAAGTAATCTGAGCTTACTTTAAATGGAAAGAAACCATGTAAAGAAGACAATGTCACTTATCCAGAGGTAATCATGTTTAATATTTTCATATATTTTCTTCCAGTATTTCTTCTATACAAATTAACAAATATACTTGCATATGTTTCAAAATTGAGACAAAGTTGTACATACAATTTTAAATCCTCATTGTTTTGATTTAACATGTTACCATGAATACTATTTCATGTCTTTATTCTTCATAATTTTTAATGATTTTATCTTATTTCTTTGTAGAGAAGAGCTATTATGTAATTATTCATTTTCTTATTGTTAGATGCATAACATAATAAGAACTATCCTTTATTGAACAATTAGATTGTGGCTGTAATCATGGCAAGATTTTATCTAAATTTTTTTTCTTTTTAATAGATTTTATTCTATAGCAGTTGTAGGTACAGAACTAAGAGGAAGGTACAGAGATTTCTCGTATATCCCCTGTTGCTGTATATGAATAGCTTCCCCCACTACCAAAAGCCAGCCCCGGAGTGGTATATGTGTTACAGCTGATGAACACACATTGACACATCATAATCACGCAAAGTCCATAGTTTATATTAGTGTTCACTCTTGGTAGTATATATTTTATGGGTTTAGATAAATGTATGATGACATGTACCTACCATTATAATTTCATATAGGGTAGTTTCACTGCCCTAAAAATCCTCTGTGCTCCATTTACTCTGCTCTCCCTCCCTCTAACCCCTGGCAACCACCAATCTTTTTACTCTGTCCATAGTTTTACCTTTGTCATATAGTTGGAATCATATGGTATATAGCCTTTTTAGATTGGCTTCTTTCACTTAATAATATGCATTTAAGTTTCCTCCACATCTTTTCATGACTTGACAGTTCATTTCTTTTTAGCACTGAATCGTGTTTCATTGTCTGGATGTACCATAGTTTATACATTCATTCACTGAAGACATCTTGGTTACTTCCAAGTTTGGGCAATTATGACTAAGCTACTATAAATAGCCATCTGCCCGTTTTTTGTGGACATATGCTTCCAACTCCTTTGGGTAAATATCAAGGAGCCATATTGCTGGATCATATGGTAAGAGTATGTTTAGTTTTGTTAGAAACCACCCATTGCCTTCCAAAGTGACTGTGCCATTTTGCATTCCCATTAACAATCAAAGAGAGTTCCTGTTGCTCCACTTCCTTGTCAGCATTTGGTGTTGTCAGTGTTCTGGAATTTAACCATTCTAATAGGAATGCACTAGTATCTTGCTGTTTTAATTTGCATTTTCCTAACATATCATGTGGAACATCTTTTCATAGGCTTATTTGTCATCTGTATATCTTCCTTGGTGAGGTGTCTGCTAAAGTCTTTGGTGCATTTTTTAAATCAGATTGTTTCGTTTGTTATTATTGAGTTTTAAGAGTTCTTTATATATTTTGAACAGCGATCCTTTATCAGCTGTGTCTTTTGAAAATTTTTTTCTCAGTCTGTGGCTTGTCTTCTCATTCTCTGGACATTGTCTTTCATAGGGCAAAAGTTTCTCATTTTAATGAAGTTAAGCCTCACAATTATTTCTTTCACTGATTGTGCCTTTGATATTTTGTCTAAAAAAGCACTGACACATCCAAGGTCCTTTTAGTTTTCTCCTATGTTACCTTCTAGGAGTTTTATAGTTTGGCATTTTACGCTTAGGTCAATGATCCATTTTGAGTTAATTTTTGTGAAGGGTGTAAGGTCTGGGTCTAGATTCATTTTTTTGTATGTGGATGTCTAGCACCATTTTATTACTATTTGCTGAAAGACTTTTTTTTTTGGTGGATCTCATCATGTAGCCACTGACTTTTAGTTAATAATGACTAAAAAAAGTCCATAACCTGTTACCTCTGGGCTTAATATCTTGTCTTTTTTAGTATTTATAGGAGTTATATATGAAAAGTCTATCTTTGCTCTACTGTATTGCCATTATTCCTCTGTCAACAATTGGTTGACTATATTTATGTGGGTCTCTTTTTGGACCTTCTGCTCTGTTCCATTAATCTATTTGTCTGTTCTTTCACCAGTACTATATTGTCTTGATTACTGTAGCTTTATAGTAAGTCTTGAAGTTGGGAAGTGTCAATCCTCCAACTTTGTTTTTTGCCTTCAATTTTGTGTTGGTTATTCAGGGCCTTTTTCCTCTCCACATGAACTTTAAAATTAGTGATATACAGATTCAGATTCAGTGTAATCCCTATTAAACTTCCAATGGCACTTTTCACAGAAGTAGAAAAGACAATTTGAAAATTCATATGGAACTACAAAAGATCCTGAATAACCAAAGCCATTCTGAGCTAAAAGAACAAAGCTGAAGGCATCATACTTGCTGGTTTCAAACTGTATTACAAACCTATGGTAATCAAAAACATTATGGTGCTGGCATAAAAACAGATACATAGATCAATGGAACATAATAAAGAGCCCAAAAATAAACAATGCATACATGGTCAATTAATTTTTAACAAAAGTGCCAAAAATATGCAGTGGAGCGAAAGGATAGTCTGCTCAATAAATGATGTTGGTAAAACTGGATATCCAACATGCAAAGAATGAAACTGGACCACTGTCTTACACCATATACAAAAATCAACTCAAAATGGATTAAAGACTTAAACCTGGAGACTGAGACCTGAAACTATAAAACTCCTAGAAGAAAACATTGTAGGTAAGTTCCTTGACATCCGTCTGGGCAAAGATTTTTTTGGATTTGACACCAAAAGTGAAGGCAAAGAAAGCAAAAATAAATAAGTGGGACTATATTAAACTAAGAAGCTTCTGTACAGCAAAGGAAAACATCAACAAAATGAAAAATCAATGCATGGAGTGGGAGAAAATATTTGCACAACACATATCCACTAAGGGATTAATATCCAAAATAAGTAAGGAACTCATACATCTCAATGGCAAAATAAACAAATAGCCTGATTATAAATTGGCAAAGAACCTAAAGAGATATTTCCAAAGAAAACATTCAAATGCCCAACAGGTACATGAAAAGGTACTCAACGTCACTAATCATTAGAGAAATGCATATCAAAACCACAATAAGATTTCACTTCATACCTGTTAGAATGGCTATTATCAAAAGAACAAGTGATAACAAATGCTGGAGAGGATATGGATAAAGAGAACCCTTGTGCACTGTTGGTGGGAATGTAAACCAGTACAGACACTATGGAAAACAGTATAGAGGTTCCTCAAGAAATTAAAAGTAGAACTTTCATATAATCCAGCACTCCCACTTCTGGGTATATATCCAAAGTAAATGAAACCATTATCTCAAAGAGATATCTGCACTCCCACGTTCACTGTAGCATTGTTCATGACAGCAACATATGAAAACGGAAGGATCCATTGACAGATGAATGGATAAAGAAAATGTAATATATCCGTATATCTACAATGGACTATTATTCAGCCATAAAAAGAAGGAATCCTCCTATTTGCAAAAACATGGATAAACCTGTAGGGCATTGTGCTAATTAAAATAAGCCAGACAGAAAAAGAGAAATACTGCATGATATCACTTAGATGTGGGATCTAAAACAAACAAAAAAAGTCAAACTCATAAAAACAGGGTAGTGGAAAGGGCGCTGTCACTGTCCTTATGCAGACCTGGGTCCCAGTCTGGTTCTACCACCTAATTCCTGCTTAACTTCATTGAACTTTCATTTCCTCTTCTGTCAAACTGGGATAATATATCTATTCTAAGGATTCCAGGGACTGAGGGGGGAAACAGGGGGAAGAGGGACAAATGGGGAAATGTTGATCAAAGGGTACAAACTTCCATTTATAAAATGAATAAGGTCCAAGGCTCTAGTGTGTAACATCGCAATTATAGTTGATTACATTGTATCGTTTAATTGAAATTTGCCAAGAGAGTAAAACTTAAGTAGTCACACACAGACACACACACACACACAAAGTAACTGTGTGAGGTGATGAATGTGTTAATTAACTGGGAATTGTTTCACAGTGTATACATACTATTGCATTGTACACTTTAAATATATTATAATTTTATTCATCAATTATACCTCAATAAAGCTGAACATATTTTTTTTAAATATCTGGAGTTATCTTTTTTTAAAAGAAGATTTTATTTTTAAGTAATCTCTATACCCAACGTGGGGGCTGGAACTCACAAACCCGAGATCAAGAGTCACCTGCTCCATCAACTAAGCCAGGCAGGTGCCCCTGGCGTTGTCTTTTAAGTAAACCACTTATTTCAGTAGCTATGGAAAAGTAAAATTTAAGAGGCATACTTTTACAAAAAAAGATTGGCTTTATTATACTTCTTGTTAATCAAAGTATTGTGTCTTAGAGAGAATCCATTTATAGGCTTGCAAGATTTCTGTTTCTCTCTAAAGTAACAAAATGCAGTGACTATCCCGGAAAACTATCTTCCCATCATTAAAAAAAGAAGGAAGGGGGTAAGAGTCTCTTGTATACAAGCCTCCTCTCAGAAGAGCCTCCAGCTAACTCCACTGTCAGCTGCTACCTAAACATCCACAGGAAGGAGGGCACTTTACCTTAAGATTCAACGTAGAGGAGGGTTAAAGAAGATGGAAAATGGAGCCTGCTTTCATGTTATGATGGCGAGAATATTGCCTCTTAAATAAAAGAATATGTGTTACAAAAGGGATGTAGCTCTTGAGTACTTGATCTCTTAACCTTCTGACATTTCATATTGGAAAAATAAAATTGATGCCACGGATGTGCAGCTCAGCTAAGTCAGGGTCGTAATGACGTGGAGCAAAATGGAAACTGCGGAGTATTTATTGGGAGGAAAGTAACAGAATGAAAGAGAAGCCGAATATGGCAGTCTTTTTAAAGGACAGTTCTTCAAAGAATAAGATTTAAGAGGCCTCACGTCATGGTGGGATTGCATCGAATCCCCTGCATGGTCATTATATCAAGCTGCAATCAAAAAGCTGACTTTCTTTCTTGTTGGATGAGGGTATGCGTGTTCAGGCCGTTTAATCAACCAGACATGTAACCAAGAAATACACACATGCTATTATGAATAAGGAAGCAATTTGTAGAGAAGGATCCTTGCAAAACCACTATGACGGAGGAGAATATGGTAGCATATTTCCAAGTAGCCTCTGGTGGCTTGAGAGGAAACGGACCGGGCCTATGGGCTGTAATGGCTGCCCATTTACAGTGAGAAGCATTCAGGAAATCCGAGGTTACCAGGTTGTTTGGTAGGTAATACTGCCTATCTCTGTGACACAGTCCATTCGAGCGAGTGTAGGCGCTACCATTTATAATCTTAAGGGTATCTTATAAAAGGTAACTAATGAAGAAAAAGCCTACTGATTTGAGACATTTGCATTTGAACCGCCTTAAGACTGGCTAACACACTAGAACCGGCAAAGCAATATGAACTACATGAGTAATAGGACGCCTAAAGGAGCATCCAAGGGTCAAAATTGCATTTGAAAGGAATCAGAGGAACTTCCAGACACCCTCCACCTGAGTGGCTTGCTTCATGAGGAGCAATATGGCCTAGTGGGAAGGGCGCTATCATTGGAGTTATGCAGACCTGGGTTCCCAGTCTGGTTCTGTCACCTAATTACTGCTTAACTTCATTGAACTTTCATTTCCTCTTCTGTCAAACTGGGATAATGTATCTATTCTACAGGATGGTTATATTAACTGACACAGCAACCATGGATCAAGTACCTAAGATGTAGTCCATGCCCAGTAAAGGTTAGTATTATTATTAGAGGCAATAAGTCATTGACGCTGGAGGCATCCCTGATGATCACTTAATGGAACATCATCTTGTTCTAGAGAAAGCTGAGATCTGGGGAGGTATAAAGACAGCCCTCCCACTCCTGAGTTTCAGTGGTGTTCAAACAGCGCCTCAGTGCCCCAGCAGTTCTGAAGTCCGCTCAGGAGCTGCCCAGAGAGTGGACAGAAGGGACCAAGAGGAAACGCTGTGGACCTCCTATCCCACTTCAACACAGCTACTCCACTGTTCTCCCTTTTGGACTTGTATGTAAATGTTCATGTAAAGAAGGAGTGTCATGGCCAGAAAGCTGTTAGAAATACTGTTGCTGGGGCACCTGGGTGGCTCAGTCCTTAGGCGTCTGCCTTCAGCTTGGGTGGTGTTCCCAGGGTCCTGGGATCGAGTCCCACATCGGGCTCCCTGCTCCGGGGGGAGTCGGCTTCTCCCTCTGCCCCTCCCCCCACTCGTTCTCCTCAAGCTCTCGCAAATAAAATCTTTAAAAAAAAGAAAGAAAGAAAGAAACACTGTTGCCCATTTGAGGAACCTAAAGGAGCACTGGATATTAGAGGGGAGGCTGTGCCCCTGCACGGTGGTCGCAGCACACGTGATAACAGTCAGTCCGGGGCCTTCCCGTGCCCACATGACGCGCGGCACGCGCGCACACCCCTCCAAGGCTGCCTGGGTGCCATGGCCCCTCAGGAACACGTCTGCCTCCGCTGATATTAGTCAGGGACACCAGAGCCAAAAACGTGTCTGCCAGGAACAGAGAGAACACTAACATTCTGTGAGGGCCTCAGAGACCTGCAATAACTAAATGTAAAAAGAGGAGACTGAAGTACTATCCTCACTGACCTTGGGCCCCAGATCTTCTCCGTGAAATAGGCCTGGGAGGGAGATCTCAGGAAATCATGGTTCTCGGATTGTACCAGCTAGTGTGGGCCAAGCCATGTTCTGGACAAAGCTAACAGCCTAAATAGTAACTTCATCTTTACTGTATTAGTCAGGGTTCTCCAGAGAAACAGAACCAATAGGATGCACAGAAAGAGATTTATTTTAAGGAATTGGTTCATGTGACTGGGGGTGCTGGTAAGTCTGACCCTGCAGGGAGAGACCAGCAGGCTAGAAATTCCAGAAAGAGTTGATATTGCATCTTGAGTCCAGAGGCAGTCTGGAGGCCGAATTCCTTCCTCCCCTGAAGACCTCGGTCTCAAAGCCCCTTAAGGCCTTCAACTAATTAGATGAGGCCCACCCATGTTATGGAAAATATTCTGCTTTCCTTAATCACATCTAAGAAAAAAATGCCTTCACAGCAACGTCTGGATTGGTGTTTGACCAAACAATGGGGCACCATAGCCTGGCCAAGTTGACAGGTAAAATTAACCATCAATTTACCATGTGAAGAGAGAGGACATCTGGGTTTTTTCATAGGTTTTTGTGTTTTTAAATATTATTTCACTGTGCTTGCTAGGTTTTTTTGTTTGGTTTTGGTCCTTACCCACCCCTGTTAATGCAGCATTTGAATTGCTCTACCAGTTGGTTGTTGCCACATAAACAGACCATCCCCAAAACTTAGTGGGTGAAAGCACCAACCATTTATTTAATTCACAGTTCTGTGGGTCAATGCTTTAGGTTGGGCTTAATTGGGCAGTTCCCGTCTTGGGTGGATTTACTCACATGTCTGTGGTCAGGTGCTGGCTCAGTTGAGTGCTTGTTGATCTAGGATAACCTCAGCTGGGATGGCCCATCTCTGCTGCACACGGTCACTCATCCTCAATCATACTAACTCAGGCTTGTTCACACACGAAAGCCAAGGGTCCCTAAAGAGAGCAAAAGCATGCAAGGGCCTCTTGAGGCCTCCACTTGCAAAGGCTGGAGAAGTAGGGGTGCCTCTTGAGATGCTACAAAGTGACATTGCAGAGGACACAGCTGTAGGAATAACTGTAGCCATTTTTGCAAACAATCTTCCAGAGTTACCCTCAAGTATAGACTCTCAGCAACCTGTCAGTGCCTGACACATAATACAAGGTCAGTGAACATGCTCTCCCTTCCCAGTCCTTTTGGTCATCATCTCGAAGCAATTCAGGTTTTTACAAATACAGGCAGGCTATCATTTCTTTCTCTTTTTTTTTCAAGTTTCAGATATTTATTAATCAGTATGATATACACCTTCATCCTGTGCTGTTCTCAGCACTGGCAATCCTAGAAAGATAAGAGTAGAAAAGAAATTGAGAGACACTTAGTCTATCTCCCCCAGCCCAAAGAATGATCACTGGATATATTTTATAAAGGTGAATATTTCCCTTTTAAAGAACACAGGTTCTTATACTTACTCATTCTTCAGCAGCTGAGTGCCTTGTTAAAAAAAAAAAAAAGTATTGCTATTCCTCTAAGTCACTATTTCTCTCTCTCTCTCTCTCTCTCTCTCTTTGATTTTCGCCCCTCCCTGCCAAGGCTTTTTAAATACTTTTTTCCCTATTCGTCCCCCTCAGGAAAGTGTATTACCACAGATTCACTGTACATCTGTGCTTTATACATACAAATAATAAGGTTTTTTTTGGCCTCAAGTTCATCGACTGAGTTTCAACCCACTGGGGATGAGATCACCCTCACTGGAAATGCATACCTAAAGTTCTCACAGAAGTTTCTTCTCCCAATCTCCAGCCACCTCTGCCATCCCCACCACACCCCAGAATCAGGCCAGGATTTGCCTGTATCAGCTTTAATCATAAGTCAGGGACTGCTGACACCAGTGAATCTGTCTTTACATGACAAACGATAAAAACAGGAAGATAGGACAAAAAGTCCAGTGGAATTTCATAAATAAGTTCTTAACTGACAGGGACAAGCCAAAGGGGGGGAAATCACCAGTTATGAGTAAAGACTGAATCACTATCCAGAATTATCAGAACCCAAAACAAAACCCATACCTACCTACCTTTAAGGAAACTGAAGGTAGGGATAGCAAAGGAAATGGCTTTCAAACCAACACTGTTCCACATTTTCCTGATCTTCTCTCTTAGTGTGTGTGTGCATGGGCGTGTGCATGCTTGTGTATGTGCATTATGAAGATGAAGCAATTAAGCATAATTTAGATATTAGTTGGTATTTCCTCCTGATGAATATTTAGAATCCTTCTAGTATCTTTTGTTTTGTTAAGCTCACTCAGCAATATGCTCCAATCTAATTTCCAGAAGCAATGTTTTTGTTGATCTGCAAGCTTATTAATTTTTTATTACCTCACTAAATCTCTAAAACTGATTGTTTAGGAAATGACATAATGAGCTAAATCTCTAAAACTGATTGTTTAGGAAATGACATAATGAGCAAAACCTCCAAGGATTGCTAAATTTGCACTTGACATTTAATCAATGTACTTATATGTATACATTTGAAAATATAATTATACCATGACATAATTTAAAAAAATAAATCTAACCATAGGTAATTAGTGTGCTCATATTCTGATTTTCTTAATGAAGCAATTAAAGATCAAATTTCAAGGAAATTATTTGTAGACTGGTTTCTTTTGGTAGGTATGACCATCTGTTGAGTCAGACATTATTTTCTCTTATTCTGGCATCTTAACCTGAATTAAATTCTTTGCTAAATTTTCCCAGCAACAAGTATTGCTAGGGATTAAATTTAAAGAACAATGACAAAGGTAGATCCAGTTGATATGAATTATATACTTAGGCCACTAAATAACATGATTCTCTGTACCTTCAAAGACTGAGAGTTCTAAACCAGGAGCCTGGATTTCCTGGTTAAGCAGGATTAGGTTAACTGCCCTGAATTTCTTGAAGCATGAAGTTCTCAGTTTGATTCCCTAGCTCTTTGGCATAGAGTAAGTGAGGTGTTTGGTGTATCCATCATAAAGTCTGCTTCTCTGGGCTTTAAGCAATGACTGATATGGGATCAAAAATGGTTACAATTTAAACTGTAAAAAAAAAAAAAAGAAAGAAAGAAAAGGGAACAAAGAAACCAGTATTCACACCAGTGATAGGAATAGAATTTGTTACCATATTTCTAAAGAGCAGGTGGCAATATTTATCAAAAGCCTCATGTGTGCTTACCCTATGACCCAGCAAAGAGACTTTAGAAATTTATTCTAAAGAACAATGAATATGCCTAAAGAATTAACTATAATGATAATAATTGCAGTGTCATTTATAATGATTTATTTTATTGTAAGCTCCTAACTATTCCACTACAGAGAAATAGTTAAATAAACAATGGTAGATCCAAATATTTCCATACGAAAACAGGTAACAAAACTATATTAAAATATCAATTATAAGCAAAATAATCCAGTCCCAAAAAGACAAATACTGTAGGATTCCACTTACATGAAATACCTAGAATAGTCAAATTCATAGAGACAGAAAGTAGAATGATGGTTGCCAGGGGCAGGGAGTATTTGAGGGGGAGTTGGTGTTTAATGGGTATGAAGTTTCAGTGAGGAAAGATGAAAAAAGTTCTGGAGATTGGTTTCACAATAATGTGAATGTACTTAATACTCTTTAACTATATACTTTAAGATGGTTAAGATGGTAAATTTTATATTATGTATATTTTACCACAACTAAAAATGTATATCTTAAAGATATTATGAGTCATTTTTCTTCAGTTTCTGTATTTTCTAAATATTTTCTATAAGTGTATTTTGCTTATAATAAAGGGGGGGCTAGTTATATGAAAAAAAAGAAAACCCATTTCATCTTTAATTAATATTTTTTTAAATATTATTTTTAGTGGCTAATAACTTTGTGTGACAATAAAGAGGGATTCTGGTCACTGTCCCTGCTGAACATGTTTTCTTTATCTAGAATGCTCTCCCTGCCACACACTGCCATACTTGTCTACAGAAGACATACATACTCTTCAAGACCCAATTTGCATCCATCTTCCCTAAGAAATCTTCCGACATGACCTCAGTGAGAAGTCATTCTCATTTTCATAGCATCTGTAATAACAGTAATAAGACTTAATGTTATGGGGTGCTTAAAATGTAACTAGCACTAAGATTAACTTATCATTTCACCTCCTAATAATTATAATTGAGTAGATATTATCATCCCCATTATACAGATGAGGAAACTGAGAAACAGACACAAAACACCTTGAATTGTAAAAGAGATTACAGTCCAGGTCTGTCTGCCCCAGAACTCACAGCCTTATACTGCCTCTCCTATCTTGCAAGACGAGGAAGAATGCTGTGCTGACTTCACTTACTTTGTGGAACAGAATTTTGCAGGAAAAATATTTTTCAAAATTTTTTTTTCCTTTCTCCCAGTATTTCCCATTGCATTTGCAGAGATACTAGATTCTAAGCTCCTTGCTACCGGGGAGAGAGATGATCAATCCAAAAGTAGAACATAGCTAACAAGACTCTTCCTGTGATTTCTGAGAGCAACAGGATAGGCAGGATGGTTGCCACAGGCTTCATGAGATACAACAGGCCTTCCCTCTGTCAACGTCCCCATACTCCCTATAAAGGGAACGGAGGAAGAAGGTGTATCAGGTGAGAAGCAGGGAGAGCTGTGACCTAGGGGGGTATCTGCAAGGGGGGGACTGACGTCCCACTTCCCATTTGGAGCTGGGGTGAATTAGTGACTTTGATGCCTCAGTAGACATGGATCACAGAGGATTTCAGACAAGTTACTGTGCCCCAGAGGGTTAATGAAAACCTGGATTGTAGCACGAAAGGAGAGAGGTGTGGTCCTGAAGGAGTCAGAGAAGAAGGGGCTTCTCGTGCTGACCAACAAGTCCCATGCCTTGGGTTGTGCAGGTAGGACATCTGCCACGGCCTCATGGTAGGAGGCAGTCATGGGACAGTATAACTTACCCTTGTTTTCTGAGCGTCACTAAAATACAGTACTACCGTATATTGTCTGGGATTTGCTTCAAAATAATCTAGTGTAGTGCGGATATAGGTGAAACAAAAAAGTTATGATCGTTGCAGCTGGGAGAGGAAAACTTGGGGGTTCACTGCTCTCTATTTTTATGTATGTTTAAAGTTTTTCATAATTTAAAAAATTTTAACTTTAAAATTTCTAATAATATCCCAAAGATCTTAGAAGAAGGATGCCAGCCATGTAGTTTCATTCCAACTACAATTACAGAGGGTCCCCAACTTACCACAATGGTTGGACTTAATGCTTTTTCAACTTTACAAAGGTAAAAAAGCAACTGGCGTTCAGTGGAAACTGTACTTTGAATTTTTAATTGTGATCTTTTCCCGGGCTAGTAATAGGCAGCATGATATTCTCATGATGCCGGGCCGTGGCAGTAAGTGACGGTTCCCAGTCAGCCACCGAATCACAAGGGTAAACGACGGATACATTTGCAACCCTTCTGTCCCCATACAGCCATTCTGTTTTTCACTTTCACTGTAGCGTTCAATAAATTATATGTGATACTCAACACTTATTATAAAACAGGCTTTGTGTTAGATGATTTCACCCAATTGTAGGCTAATGTAAGTGTTCTGAGCACATTTAAGGTAGGCGAAGCTAAGCTATGATGTTCGTTAAGTGAGGTGTATTAAATGTGATGATTTTCAATTTGCAACAGGTTGACTGGGACATAATCCCATTGTAAGTTGAGAAAGGTCTGTATCTCGCGCTTGTCTGCCCTGCACCATTTGAGTTATTCCAGGCCCTCAACACTTCTAAGGAAGGCCGTGCCAGTGTGGATCAATGCAAGGACTGATGGGACAATGGATGTTTCCATGATGCCTGCATGATATGGAGACTTTGTTTCTTCTCCCTTTCTCCTTTCAAGGCCTTGGGCCTTACTACATAAGCCCCTGGAATTTATTCAATTCAGTCCCAAGAGGAAGAGAGGAACCACAAATTGACTGAGGTGGTGTTTCTACATAATGGAAACAGAATTAAAGGGAAATAAAGCTATATTTCTTATACCTGAGACTTCATTTTGAAATTCTTACTTGCTATAAATACTTTCAAGGTGCTCACTATACCCTGCCGCTGCATGATCAGTTTGCCAATATCTGATTCCATTGGTTCCAAAAAAATATATGTGAAAGTATAAATGTGCCATACTTCATATCCAGATGAAGTAGGTGACATATCCCCCAAAGAGGTTCAGTGCTAGTAAGGATTCCTAGTTGCTGGGAAATTTTTTTTTTAGGGTTTAAGCTCCATTAAAAAAAAAAAAACCCACACATTTTGTTACGATGTTTGTTTTACCTTTGTCACCAGACTGTTCTCCAAATTAGCTTAAATGCTTAAGCCTTACTTGCAAAGTTGTCTTGTGCAATCTGATAACACAACAATTTGAATTTAAGCATCAATTTGATCTTGAGATGAAAGAAGAAGATTGGTTTTAGGTCTATACTTTAAAAGATGGGTGGGTCATTTTTGCTTGGGCATCCCAGATTCTAAATGCTTAACTGCACTTGATACACGTCAGATCTATGCTAGCCCCCTGTAACCGAGGTCTTTCCAGGGCAGCCTGAGGCAAAAGGCACATATTCAGGGCCGCTGGTTGCTGTTGTACCTGCTAAAACCCGCTGGAAGAAGAGCTACTTTCCCTGACGGAATGAGGACCACCGTCTTCCCAGTTTCTTGGATGCCCACCAGGAACCAAGACAACATCCCCCTTTCCCATGTGTGCAGCTGCTGATATCTGAGGGTGAGAAATCATATAACCCTTTACTCCCACTGCTAATTTTCCCCCCTACTAAGTCTACAGGGAATAAGAAGCAACACTAAAGCTTGCTTCTGTTTTGCCCGTGACTTGGGAATCTGTCTGTGAGGCCCACTGTTTTTCACAGGAAAACGGACCCACTCCTGGTCTCACTCTTGAACTCTGACCAAACACAGACAGACTGAGTTGAGTCTTTAGTAGTGCCACACCCATCCACATGTACATTTATTTATTCTCCATGTGAACCATAGACTGTATTTACGAGATTTGTCTGCTTAGGTTGGGACTTCTCATCTTTCCCCAGTGACCAAAATAAAGCTGATTGGTAAGAGGGTTTTGTGGCTATGAGGATAGGATTTGGAGTCATGCCAACCTAAACGTGAACTCCCACTCTACTGTTTTTCAGCTCTGTGACCCTTGATAGGTTTTTACTCAGCCTGGGCTTTGGTTTCTCCATAAGTAAAGTAGAAATCGTACTACCCACATTATCTTTTTTTTTTTTTTAAGATTTTATTTATTTATTTGACAGAGAGAGAGAGAGCGAGCACAAGTAGGCAGAGTGGCAGGCAGAGAGAGAGGGAGAAGCAGGCTCTCCACTGAGCAGGGAGCCGGACGTGGGGCTTGATCCCAGGACCCCAGGATCATGACCCCAGCCAAAGGCAGCCGCTTAACTGACTGAGTCACCCAGGTGCCCCTACCCACATTATCTTAAATGCATTTTGAGTACTTAGTGTCTAGCATATAGCAAGTGCTTAATAAATGCTAACTCTAAGAAACAAATGTACCCAGAAAGGTAAAGGCACCAAACCAAGATAAAAACCCCACATCTAGAAACATGGTAGCCCTGGGGAGACGGCAGAACGGGGAGTCCCAGCTAGCATCAGAATTGAAGGTCAGGACAAGTGAAGCCCATATACAGGGTCTATCATAAAAGATGTGCACTTTCTTATGAAAATATAGAAGACCACCAACAACGTTGGATTGGATTGGCCTGCAGTGCATGTGTGTTTGTGTGTGTGTATATGTTAAGCTAAAATGAGTTACATACTATTCTGATTGCATTATAGATAGAACGCTTCCAACCTTCATTTAAAAAACACTTTCAACATCACCATCCTCAAAGAGTGGGAGCTGGGATACAAACTCATGAAGTCAAGTTCTTGAACTCACACATGTAAGGCCTGTGTTATGTGGCTTCTTGCCTCAGCGTTTTGCTTTGTAATGTGGAAGCTTCCAAACCTCATGTGTCAACCCGGCCCTATTCATCCAGCAAAATGAATAACAAGCTGAGAACTTGACCTACACCTCAGTAATACAAATTTAGAAGACACAGGTGACCTGGCCACCCCATACGCCTCCACTGGTGCCCTTAGTTGCTTTTTCTCTGGAGGCCAACGACATCGTCTTCTAGACATGTGGCATGACATGGGGAGACCTCAAGTACAAGGCAACAGTCACAGAACTATTTTCTGCCTGGAAGATGTACAGGGGCCCCTCTTCCACTGATCAGACTTTTATCAGCTGACAGAAGCTACATTCTCTTTCTCCAAAGAAGAAACAGAGCTATTGAATTCCAACCCCAGTGTCTTTTATATGGAAATGATTGAGGTATTCTGCTTTCTCCAGAAGTTTCTAGTTGAAGTATCCTTCTTTCAATTACTGAATAGTGTATGTCTGACCTGTCTTTTTACTCAAAAACCGAGGCCTATTTGCCAGCTTCCATTTATGTACAAAATGCGCCAGTGCTCCAATTTCAGTTGGAAAAAAAGGCAGATGGGAACAACTGTTCATTAAACGAAGACATTTTTATTTCATCTTAAGCATGCATCCTGGTGCTATAGTGTTAGTAAAAACAAATTCGCATTGTAGAAAAACAGTCTTATTTGAAGGAGAAATAATACGTTATTAGTTGACTCTTTTGCCAGTAAATTCCTATAGTAAATTTTTGACTGAGAGAGATTACTACATACCAGTGCATGACATTAAGTGAGTTTCCATTAGTAAGTTCCTGTTTTCCCATCTGTAAAATGGGGTCTTGATGATAAAGAGTGCCCTTAATGCATAAGGTTTGAGAATGAGAATTAAACAAGATCCTCCATGTACGTGGCCTAACACAATGTCTGCCAAATATAGGCACTTGATATATATTAGCAATTATAATTAATCATTTGAGAAAAATCACAAAAAGAATTCTGGTTTTATTTCTTTTTCAGTTTACTATAGATGCTTTGAGATGCTTAGTGAATGTTTCCTCTATTTGGACTCCTTTTTTGTTGATAATGTCTTCTTACTCTAAAATCATACCCTTACTCATTACTGAAAGTGTGATTGGTCTGTGGATTTTATATAATAATTGGTAAACTAGGACCTTTAGTGACTATAATATGATGAGTTAAATTTTCTTATTATCTGGAAAAAATTACTTCTGTTGTTACCCCTGTAGCTTAAAACTTTTCTGAGAGATATCAGTTTGTGTTTTTTTAAGATTTTATTTATTATTTATTTAGAGCACGAGTTGGGGGAGGGGCAGGGGGGGAGAGAGAGAGAGAGAATCCCAAGCCAACTAGCCCCAAGTGGGGCTCGATCCCATGACCCTGAGATCATGACCTGAGCTGAAATCAAGAGTTGGACCCTTAACCGATTGAGCCACCCAGGTGCCCCTATTTCTTAATGCTTACAGGGTGCCTAAGATGGTTGGAAAGAACACAGATTTGAGTCACACAGACCTGAATTTGAATCCTATGCCATTAATTTACCACCTGTTTTGACTTCAGACTCTAATCTTTAGTCTTTTTATCTATAAAATAGGGAATAAAAACAATTACCCATTTTTTTTACTTGAATCTTCATGATTGCTTGGTATCCTGTAATACCTAATTCTGAACATCAGCTCTCACTGTAAAATACTAAGAAATAAATTTAGAAGGTATTGGAGTTTATACCTGAAAATTTCACATTTAAAAATGGTTGTTGTCATTGCAGGTGGTTTTTATAGTAGTTCCAGGAAGGTTTTTATGATGAAATGAGAATTACAGGGAAAAGATGTGTTATTTTGGGATTATAGTCAAGTCTTTCTAATAATGGGATAAGGTGACCAGAACGCAAGGCTGAAAGCTTCTCTCACAGACAAACTTACAATGATTATCATCATGAGAAAGTCCCCCTTCTGCAGAGCCATGAAGGTCTGGGAGTTGGAGTCAGCCTTGAAGTTTTAAGAAGTTTTGCTTCTTTCTGCCTCCTCTCTGATCTCCCTGGCCTGGCTCATTCACAAGTGAGCTTTCTACCATCCCTCTCTTACCTAGGCAGGCTCCCAGCAGACCACTGCCTTTAATTGTGTATGTCTTTGGACTTCAGAAAGCCAGTTTCTTTCCTTTGCTTCTTGTGATAAGGATTGTGTTCAGATTTGCTTGCTTAATACACAAAGACCTTGTTCTATGGAACTCTCAATTAGAAATTAGAAATCTCAATTCTCTCATTGAAAGAATTCCATTCTTCATCAAAGACCTCCAGTTTCAAGTGATATGTCTCAGTTCACACTCCATGGGTAAGTGTGGAAGGAATGAGAACTGAGCCTTCAGAGGTGGGAGAGCAAAATCTTCTCCCAAGGTTGGAGGAGATAAGGTCATTCTGGGCAGAGCGTGTGGCTGATGCTTCCATTGCCCCTCCCCCTCCATTAACCATCCTAGTCCCCAGAGAACCTTGGGAAACATTGTCGTAAACATATAACTTGAAAGATCCAATCTACCATAACTATAATACTTTGATCCCAGAGAGTGTTGGCTGGAGATTACCCTGAATGAGCTTTACACTAAAACAACCATCCTCCTTAAGCATACAAGTAATCTGGGGTGTGGAGGTGGATGTGTTGGGCATCTCTTCAGAATAGCTGGACCACATGGTAACCCTAGGGGTAACCCAGATCTTTTCTCTCACCAGCCTGTAGGATAGCTGAAAATAGTTGGAAGCCAGGGGTCAGGGCTTCTCGAGGGTCCTACAGCCCTGGGAAGTTGACTTCCAGAGGTATTTCTGAATTCCAGCAATTCAGATCAAGGAGAAAAGGCAAACAAATAGGAGACTGATTCATGGAGTTTTAGGAATATTTGGAGAGGGCAACCCTGAAGAAATCCTAAACATGTTGCTAATCTCAGCAGTTGGGGTCTACAAGTCATAGTCATTTGAATTCTAAAGGCAAAGTGATGTTATTGCATGCCCTCAAACTGATAAAGCAAGACATCAATTACACTCTTAATGCCTAGATTTAGTTTTCTGACCACAGTACTTATTCTATTTTCCATATTTATGTATCAATTCAGAAACAGAATTACATAAATATTTTGAAGGAACCACTAAGTACATTGTGCTGGGTTTTTATTGATACTAATTCAGGAGCCTACAATTTGCCCATCATTGCTCCAGATGCTACAAATACAAGTCCTCAAAGAATCTGAGACAAGTCAGTAGATACTTATAATAGGGAGTGAACAGTGATGCCTAGAAAATTATACAAGATTCAGAAGAATTCATAAACCGAAGAACTCACAAACTTTATGTATGCAGATGACAGAAAGCTCAAAGCTGAGATGTGAAGAAAGAAAAAATGAGAGGCTGAAGGGAGGAGACAAAGAGGAGGTGGGGAGAACACCCCATGCAAAGGCCTGGAAGTGTTAGAGAAGCAAAGGTAACTCAGCTCAAGCCACAGCAGAAACACCAGTGGTAAACCAGAAGACCATTCTATAGAGAGTCACAGGGTAACACTCCTTAACACCTTCCCCTCCCTACACCCTAGGTCCAGCCCTGCCTTTAGTACAAGAACCCGGCCCTGCTTCTGGTACAGAGCTGTTGAACATTCTTTCTCACGAATAACAGTGAAGCGCATGGAGAACCACCTGTTCCCTTGAATGTTCCAATGAATTTCAGTTCATTAAAATAAATTTCTGTGTGTTGGTTTGTTCTACAATTTGGGGTCAAAACAATGCCTACATATAAGAATATGTGCATCTTTTTCAAGAATGAGTGATCTATTCAGCTGGAGGTATTTGGAAAAGTAGTACCTTACAGGTACGGTGAAAAGGGCACAAGGACGGTTCCAGAAAGGATAGAGCTCTAGCCAGGCCAACAACAGGGGTATTGAGCTAATCCTTTGCCTTTTCTGAACTTCAATTTCCTCCCCTGTAAATAATCTATAATTTGAGATGTGGCTGTCACCTTTCTTCCAGTGAGGGTGCTAACACCAAAGAAATACCTCAATTTTAGTGGGTTATGTTTTATTTTAACTCCCAAAATGACATATAGATCTATCTACAAGTACAGACAGGGTAGACATCAGAAAGCGAACATCAGAACATTGGAAACAACAGAAAGCCAAAGGGTAACATGCCCAAAAGTAGAAAAAGAAAGTATGTGGAACAGTTCAGTTTTTAAGCACAAACATTTGGAATAAGAATGAATAATTTAGTGGCAAAAAAAAAAATACGAATAAATGAACAAACAAGCTCTTCCTACTTCTGACTTCAGTAAAGTGTCATTGCTCACCTTCCTTTCCATGCATTCTGAAAAACGTAACATATAAGAGATGCTAACCTTATTACAAAGTTGATTTCAGTGCTGGTGAAGGAGCCAAGAGAAATAAATCAACAAACTAGCAAACAAATACAATGACTGCTTGAGTTATGAGGCTTCACCCTCATGAATGAGACTAGTGCCCCTTATAAAAGAGGCTCAAGAGAGATCCCTCAACCCTTCCATCATGAGAAGACACGAGAAGTGGGCAGTCTGCATCTCAGAAGAGGGCCTTCCCCAGACCCTGACCATGCTAGCAGCCTGATCTTGGACTTCCCAGCCTCCAGAACTGTGAGAAATAAATTTCTGTTGTTTGTAAGTCACTCAGTCTCTGGAGTTTGGTTACAGCAGCCCAAAGGGACTAAGGCATATTGTAAGTAGTCTTTTGCATGTGGTCCATTCCTTTCGGCGTGCTGTTTTTGAGATTGTGCGTGTTGTTGCTGATGTCAGTAGTTTGCTTCTTTTTTACTGATGAATAGTATTCCCCTGAATAGGGATGCCTACATTTTGTTGAACCATTTATCAGTTGATGGGCATTCAGGTGTTACCAGGTCACGACTAGGATGAGTAACAGTGCTATGAAAGTTCACATCCCAGTGGATAGGTACACATAAATTTTCATTCCTCTTAGGTAAACACCTAAGAGTGGACTAGCTGGATTGTCCAGTAGGTGTATGTTTAACCTTTTAAGAAACTGCTTAAATTTTCTAAGTGGCTGCACCATTTTGCATTACTGAACTGACTTATAACTCAGGATATTTTAATTGCATGGACCCACACTTTATGGTCTTTGTTTATAAACCAAATTCTACATTTGGAGCTTTGCTCTGCATTCTGCAATTTTTCTGAGAATCTGCTTCTGTGTCTCTCTCTCTCTTTCTCTTTCTCACACACATGCATGTGTGGACGCACACACACACCAGAGCCAAGCAAAATCTTTTTTTTTTTTTTTTTAGGTGTCTCCACCCTAGATTTGAGGTCTTAGAGCCAGGCTGAGCAACAGGGAAACCAACAGTATGTTAAATTTAGCCAAGGAGCATAATTGACTGTTTTTCACTTATGCGATTAGCTTCCTTTTCAAAGTTAGCCCTAGGACAAAGAACAAAATGTCCTTCTGGACAAACAAACAAAATAACCAACAAATCTACATGAAAATGGAAGATGGCCTAAAGCAGCTTAGGCTTAAGTGACCCTTAAAATGATACCAGAGAAGGAGTTATCTTTTCAAGGGGAGAGAAAACAAAACAACAGAAGAATTCTCCCCCAGGAGAAAATACACACTAAATACACATTTCACCATTTTAGAAAATGCCTGCATAACTGATTGTCCGTCCCCCGATAAACCTTCTTGTAGGCTCTTCAGGGAGACGTGAAAGAGAATATTGTACTGACAAGCATTCCTCAAAAAGCATTAATCAGAGAATGGATTCCTTATGTTTTAAGAAATGCTTGTTTCTTTATATAATAATAATAAATATAGTGATTTCAACCATAGCCCTTTGTAAGAAGGCTTTTCTCTGGGGGAAAAAAAAAGGTAAAATGGGGAAATACAAGTCAGTATCTGCAAACTCGTAAGAGCTTTTGAAAGCTTTCTTTTAAATCAATCTGTAAAGTTGATTTATTACACCATAAAATAAAGAACTAGTTGGGAATAACAGAGAAAGAAAGCAATGTTTTAAAAAGAATTAGCAAAATTGGCACACTGTCTCATTCTCTTACTTCACCTTTAGCCTGGTCTTTACCCCTAGTTCTGTTACAGAGGATCATCACTTTGTCTCACTTTAAAAAGCCATGGTCTTCTCTAAGCCAGGAGTCATATATGCTAATAAAAATTACTTTTGCTACTAAGAGGATTTAGGATTACCCCAAGTTTTCAATTCTCATCCAGAAACAAAAAGATGCCTGACTTTTCTTGTTTGGTATCTTTTAAAGAGTCATTTAAATCATTATAGAGATCACATTAACAGCACAATTGCATTAGATTTATCCACAATAAGAAAATTTTGAAAAATGTCCTTGGTGTGCATTTTAGGGGAGGTAGCTAATTGTCCCCCTCCCTTGCTTCAGGTCATTTCCTCTTTGTCAGCAGGGTTGCCCCATCTCCCATCAGTGAAACAGGAGGCTTGCAGTGGTCTATGAGTGGGATGGTTTGGCCTGACCCTGCTCTACACACCAAGCTCTCACGGCCAATATCAGGTATTTACAGAATTCAATTACAATTCCTTGAAATTTTAAGGACTTTACCAACTATTAACCTTAAGAGTCAAACTGCCAGTCATTTTACCAGCAATAGATGAATTTATTGGAGAATGAAAGAGAATTGCAATCCAGGACAAACAAGGTGCCCCAAAACCATAGGCAAGACCAGGGAACCAAGGAGAGGCACGCTTTTTTAAGGAGAAAGGGGGTCAGTTGGGAAGGCTGTTATGAACTAAATAAAAGTACAGTGGAGGAAACAGATCAAAGTGCAGTGGCTTCTCATGGGCAGAGCTGTTGCCCAGGCAGATGAGAAAAGTGTCTCTTCCTCCAGGTGGAGAGTAGTATCCATGTGCAAGGCCAAGTCCAAGTAAGGTCAAATCCATCTCTTCCTGCGGGGTCTGCAATTGATTGCGTGTGGTTGTGCATGAGAGCTACCCCTCCTGAAACCTCTGGAATTCATTTTAGTGAGGTTTCCCATTTTTAATTTTCATATAACAAACAAGTCACTTTTTATTTCAAGTCATAGTGTGTCTCACACCCAGAAGTTCTGAATTCAGATCGTATTCAATTCAGGATTTAGAAATGTACTTTGAGGCACTTGCCTCTTCCCCAGCTACCATTTTGCAGAACATTCCCACGTTTATAGGGGCTGTGGCCTTATTATTGCCTCATGACCTCATTAGACCCTAGTCCCAGCTCCACCTCCAGAATATTGGATCAAATTGAACACTTGACTAAGGGAGTTAATTCACTGGCTGAACATAACCATGATTCCTCTCTGGAGAACTTGAACCAAGAGGCAAAATGACGATTGCCAAATAGGACGGGATCTAGTGTTAAAAGCTCATGCAGAGGCAAGATCAGAGTTGGGGACAATGGCATATCAGACCCTCTCACACACTGAGACTGCAAATGAGTAAGCAGGAGAAGGTGATCAACAGAAAGTAAATTAAAACAAAGAAATCGAAGAAGCACTGATGAGAGACCAAACAGAGAAAAAAAAGAGGAGAGAAGGTAGGATTTAATCTAATCCTGACTCTGCAATTCTCCTTTCCAGTTTGCAGAAGGTATGGCTGTACTTTATTTCCAGATTTCTAGGCCATAGATGGCTTTAGGATTATTCAACAAATTCTTATAAGATGGGTATACTAATCAATCATTAAGAATTAATAATAAAACAACTTAAACTGTTTTCTCCTGCTATCCCCTTACATTCTATTTGGGGTAAGAGAGTTCTTGCTCTGCCCACTTGAAATCTCTTTTCTGATCATTTTCATGTAACAAAACATTCTATGGCCAACTTACATGATGAAGAAAAGTCTCAAATCTTACTACGTAGAAGGTCCTGCTCCATGTTAGAGACAAAGCTTCCAACTTCATTCAAACTTATAGCTACTTCCTGTGGTGGGAGATGATTTTCCCATGTTTCTGCAGATCTTGCTAGAGAGGCACTGACTTTCCGTTTTTCTGTACCATCTTTTTCAAGGATCTTTGTATAGTGAATAGCCATAGAAGACAGAGAGAGGGTCTCCCTCAGGAGGAAAGAACAGATTGCTTGCTGTCCAGTGAAATAAAAATTATGTCTCCCTCTGGAGAAAAGGGCAGACATGTTTACTGACCATTTAAAAACACATGGGCCCAACGTTTATAGCAGCAATGTCCACAATAGCCAAACTACGGAAAGAGCCCAGTCGTCCATCAACAGATGAATGGATAAAGAAGATGTGGTGTGTGTGTGTACACACGTGTACACACACACACACACACACACACACACACACACAAATGGAATATTACTCAGCCATCAAAAAGAATGAAATCTTGCCATTTGCAATGATGTGGATAGAGCTAGAAAGTATTATGCTAAGCGAAATAATTCAGTCAGAGAAAGACAATTATATGATCTCACTCATATGTGGCATTTAAGAAACAAAACAGATGAACATAGAGGAAGGGAAGGAAAAATAAAATAATATGAAATCAGAGAGGGAGACAAACCATAAGAGACTCTTAACTCTAGGAAACAAACTGAGGGTTGCTGGAGGGGAGGAGAGTGGAGGGGATGGGGTAACTGGGTGATGGGCATTAAGGAGGGCACTTGATGGAATCAGCACTGGATATTATATGCAACTGATGAATCACTAAACTACCTCTGAAACTAATAATACACTATATGTTAATTACTTGAATTTAAATAAAATTTTTTTTTAAAAATCTAGGTTCTCTAAATTTAGAGGTTTTTTTCCTAGCATAATCCACCGCAAATGCAGGCATAATTTGGCTCCCTTTGCATCACTCTATGGGAACTGAGGCCCAGGGAACCAACATAAAAACACCACTGCTATGAGTAGTAAACCGTTCTTTGTCTCTGGCCCAGAAGTCTTTTGTCTTCTATTAGCATCCACGAAAGAGTAGGAGGCTAACTTGCAAGTAGGGTAAACTCTCAAACCATTCACAATTCTTGATACTTCCTTTTCTCCAGGTAGGAACTTCTACCCTGGGAAAAATATGGTAGTAGCCTTTTCATCAGTTCTTTCCACCTCCTCTTCTTGCTGGCTGCTTTCTGGTTCCTAAAGGGCTTGGGGAGTGGACAGTGAGAGGGCAGTGAGGGTTTCTCAACCTGGTAAAGGACATCTACAAAAACCCACAGCTAACATTGTACATAATGGTGAAAGATTGAAAGCTTTCTCCCTAAGATCATGAACAAAACAAGAATGTCCAGACTTAGCACTTATATTTGGCATTATAACAGAGGTTCCAAACAAGGTAATTAGGCAAGATCAAGAATTAAAAATCATTAAATTGGAAAGGAAGTAGTAAAACTATCTCCATCTGCAAATGATATAATGTTCTATATAGTAAATCCACAAGAAATTATTACAGCCAATAAATTAGCTTAGCAAGGTTGCAGGTTACAAGATCAATGTATAAAAATCAATTGTGTTTTTGTACATTAACAATGAGCAATGCAAAAATGAAATTCTCATGGGACCCATATGGAAATACAGGAATCCAAAATAGCACAAAACAATATCAGAAAAGAAAAACAAAATTAGAGGACTTGCATATCATGGTTTCAAAACTTACTACAAAGCTAAAATAAGTAAAACTATGTGGCCCTGGAAAAAGCATAGGCATGTAGATCAATGGAAGAGAACTGAGAATCCAGGGGGGGGAAAACATGTATTTGTAGGCAATTGATTTTTTTTTAAAGATTTTATTTATTTATTTATTTGAGAGAGAGAGTGTGAGAGTGAGAGCACGAGTGGTGGGGAGAGGAAAGGGAGAGGGAGAAGCAAGCTCCCTGCTGAGTAGGGAGCCTGATGTGGGACTTGATCCCAGGACCCTGGGATCATGACCTGAGCCGAAGGCAGACCCTTAACAGACTGAGCCACCCAGGCACCCATTGGCAATTGATTTTTGACAAGAATGCCAAGAAAAGAATAACCTATGCAGCAAATAATGCTGGGAAAACATGATATTTACATGCAAAAAGGAAAAATGTATTTGAATCCCTACCTCACACCATAATCAAACACTAATTTAAAATGGATCAAAGACTAAATAAAAAAGCATTAGAAAAAAATTGTCTAAGTTGTTATGACCTTCTAGTAGGCAATGGTTTCTTAAATAAGACACTAAAAGCACAAGCCAAAAAGAGAAAAATAGATAAACGGGACTTGACAAAAATGTAAACTTTTTGTTTCAAGGGCACTATCAGGAAAGTGAAAAGACAATTCATAGAAGAAAATATTTGCAAATCCTCTGACGGAGGTCTAGTACCTAAAATATAGACAACACACTTACAACACAGCAATAAAAAGCAAATAACCCATTTTAGAAATGGGCAAAGAAAATGAATTAGCCATTCTGCCTAAGAAGATATACAAATGATAAATAAGCACTAAAAACATGATCAACATCATTTGTAATTTTAGGGAAATTCAAATTAAAACCATGGTGAGATGTCATTTCACACCCACTAGAATGGCTATAATAAAAAAGACAAATAGGGCCCTCTGGATGCCTCAGTTGGTTAAGCGTCTGCCTTCGGCTCAGGTCATGATCCCCGGGTCCTGGGATTGAGCTCTGAGTCAGGCTCCCTGCTCAGCAGGGAGTCTGCTTCTTCCTCTCCCCCACCCCTCCCCCCTGCTTATTCTCTCTCTCTTCCCCCGGCAAAATATAAATAAGATCTTTAAAAATAAATAAGTAAATAAATAAAACAAATATTGTAAGAACTCTTGGTGGATACATATGCAAACAAATAGTTACCTTTTAACCAAGACTGGAAACTCTGAAGCTATTTTAAACGTAGCCATTTAAAAATCAATATAAGCATATTTAAACTGTAATGTCACAAGGACTGGAAACTGGGTCGTAAAAGGCACTGCAACTTCTGGAGGAAGTTAGCTACCTCACTGTGAGTAGTCCTATAAAGAGGCCCACCTGGTAAGGAACTGAAGCCTTCTGCCCACAGCCGGTCCACATATATGGATAGGAGCAGGTGACAGACACTCCTCTTACTCACTTTACATGTATTAGTTCATTTAATTCTCATCTTGGAGGTAGGTTTCATGATCTTCATTTTATAGATAAGAAAACTGGGTCGCAGAATATTTATTAAACTTTCCGAAGGTCACACCACAAGGCGATGGTGCTGGGATGAGAATAAAGGATATTGCCTCTTAAATTCAGGCTCTTGGGGCACTTGTGTGGCTCAGTTGGTTAAGCATCTGCCTTTTGCTCAGGTCATGATCTCAGGTTCCTGGGATCGAGCCCCATGTCGGGCTTCCTGCTCAGGGGGGAGTCTGCTTCTCCCTCTCCCTCTGC
Organism: Leptonychotes weddellii; assembly: GCF_054177405.1. Classification (NCBI taxonomy): domain Eukaryota; kingdom Metazoa; phylum Chordata; class Mammalia; order Carnivora; family Phocidae; genus Leptonychotes; species Leptonychotes weddellii. Next base: position 111,979,828 of record NC_138373.1, on the reverse strand, counting down.
CCTTGTCCCCTCACTCATGCTCTCTCTCTCCAGTAAATACATTTTTAAAAAATCTTTAAATTCGGGCTCCTAATTACACACATTACTAGGTGGGAGCAGAGGTCTGAAGGGCTGAAAGGCAGAGGGAGTGGAAAAAAATGACTGAATGAGGAAAACAATATTACAGTATCACCACATTTATACATTTGTAAAATTAGTAGTTACATATAAAGCCATTTTTAACAATAAAAAACTAAATGAAATACTACAGGAGAGTATGTTGGAATTTTTTTTAATTGACTTACACAAAGAGAAGATTGTCTTAATTATAACTCATTCACTGTAGTTCCTATTTTTGTTAATATTTCATTCATTCCACAAATACTTAATGAGCATCTACTATCTGCCAGGCAGCATACTAGATGCAGTGGAAAACAACAACAAAGATACGGCCTCGATCGACTCAAGATGGAGATCATCTGTCATCATCAACTTTGCTCAGTTCCTCCTACTAAACCTTTTCACTCAGCTAGGCTAAAATAGCTTAGGTGGACCTAGCATTACCTGCATAGGTTCAAGTGACCCTAAAATCTAAACCAAAAGGGAGTCAAGGCAAGAAGCAAATAACATTTGATTTGTAAGTCTTTTTGAGATTTCAGAGGTTCAGTACATGATCACAGCTTTGGCCACAGCAGAAAAAAAGAAGGCATAGATATCCTTTGATCCAGGATTTAAGTTAAGTGATTTGGATGTATACACAGAAACTAAATCCATAAATGCACAAATCCGTGCTGATCCCCTTTGGATGGAGACCTTCTTCAATGTCATTTGTCAGGGTCCACACAGAGATTGGTCAGAGACTCTTTTCAGAACCACTTCTCAAACTACTTTACATATTGAAGCCGATTATACTAAAAGTACTTGTTGAAAGGGGGTCTCCGAATCCTAAATGCTGATTTTGCAAAAATCCTCTCAATTAGAATCCCTTTGTGGAAGTCCCAATATGCCAAGTAAGGGAGCATTTGGTTACTAGAGACTCACAGGAACAAACTGTCCTGGTGTTCATTCCTGGTTCATAAACTATCTTAAAAATAGCATGGAATAACATCTTAGGGTTTTTTCTATGAAGTACATTAAGGCAAAATAAGGTAGTTGAGCACCTCACTGCAGAACAGGCAGGAGAGAAACAAGACACTGAGGGCTACTGGGCAGGGCATTCTCTGTCTTCAATTTTGTGACTCTGGAGAATCTTGCAAAAGAACCAACAAAAAAAAGAAGACATAGAACTTTCCTCTGAAGCAGCACCTAGCACACTGGCTGGCAGGAGTATTCATGACTGAATGGCTTTCCAACTGCCTCTTCTACCCCTTACCCTCTTTCTCCTTAAATCCAGTCACACTCGTTTCTTTTTGCCTTTCTTGCTCCTGTCTCAGGAGCTTTGTGTTTGCAGACCTCTCCACCAGGAATCTGTCCCCGGTTTTCCCACAGGGCTTCACTCATATATGTTTTATTTATTTATTTTTATTTATTTATTTGACAGAGAGAGAGAGAGAGAGAATGCATGTGCACACGCAGGGGGAGTGGGAGAGGGAGAAGCAGGCTCCCCGCTGAGCAAGGAGCCCAATTCAGGGCTCGATCCCAGCACTCCGGGATCATGACCTGAGCTGAAGGCAGATGCTTAACCCCCACTGAGCCACCCAGGCGTCCCCATATTTCATGTTTTAAAGACTCCTTCCCTGGCTACCTTATCCTCCAGACTCACCAGATTCTCCCCCTTCATTAATGTTTCCCTAGGACCTGGCACTGTGCCCAGCACATAAGAAATAGGCACCTGACTAATATTTGTCAAATGATTGAGAGAGAGAATGAGAGAACATGAACACAGGGAAGACTGCAAATGCCCATTCCAGCTCCAGTTAGACACTCCTGTTGGATTTTCCTCAAAATTCCACCAAAACCCCTAGTAGAGATTCAGAAACATTCCTTTTTAGAAGATTATTAGGTGACCAAATCATGCTGGGTAATTCCATTTGAATATCACAAGGCCAACAGCAGCTTTTTGCTCCAGGGAGTCTTTGATTTCTTGCCCAATCTGGGTCAAGGATTAAAAACCAGAAGAAAAGGTGAGAGAGAGCCCCTCATTCAATCAACAGTGCTGGTTTTATTTCCATGGGGTCTCTGGTGCATTCATGCTCTGGACAAGCCACTTAGACATTAAGTTACTTCAGTCTTCTCTTCTCCCGGGGCTTAGCACCGTTATTAGGAGGATTAATGACACTATAATGCCAACAGGTGCCATGTAAATTTATGAAAAACACAATTAAAATGCGATTTCCTTCTCCTCTCCTTGCTTTTCTTCTTGTGTCTAACCCCGGGGCGGGGATTTCATCTCCTTCCCCCCACAAATTACAGAAAGTCACTACCATTGCATAACTGCAATCTAAACGGGCCTCTGAGGTACGCATCCGTTTCGTCAAGCCCTGCTCTCCCCTCTCCTGGCGCTGAGCCCGAAGACTGAGCTGCTCTGTTGATAAACACGGTGATGATAATGGTTCTGTCAGCCTTCTTCCTTTGGGTGTCATTATTGTAGGAATCATCGGGCACCCAGGCCACACCGTGGAGGCTGATTGGACTCCAAACATTAAAACTGCAATTATACAAACACTCCTGATGACTTTGCTCTTCTCATTATTTTTATCACGTGGGGAATCATCCAAGTCTTTTGCAGAAATATTTTAAGTATCTCTGCTGGCGCGCACGCCCCCACAGATTTTTCTCTCTCCTCTCTGCCACCTCCACATCCTTGTGCCTATTTATCAAAACAAAGAGGGTGATGTGCCAAAAGGTTTACAGTTTGCTAAGAGCTCTGATGACCTCTGCGTCACAGTAGCTACGTGCAGACAGGGTTCCCGCCTCCTGCAAGGGTAACTAACGGTCAGGGCAAATGCAGAGAAAACGTGCGCTACCCGCTAGCTGTGGGAAAGCGGAGGCACTGAGTCCTGGAGCCTGACATTTCCTGGACAGGTGAGAGAGCAGCAGCAACAAGCGGATCACCATCCTCCTGAAGGAAAAGGGTGGAGTCGTCTGCTGGTCTGTGCCCGAAGCCGGTGTCCAGGATGCTGAACAGCTGCTCTGGTCTTCGGCGCATACACCTGGGGCTCTTCGCACCTTCCTGAGTTAGGGCCGTCGAATACATTTATTCTGTCTCCCTGGAACTCTATTCTCTCAAATCTTGGAAAACTTAATTCCTGATCATCCTTTGGTGTATATGAATACCACTGTGTTGGGGGAAGTCTCCCTGATCATCCGGAGTAGATCAGTATATGAGTCGGGAAGTGCGGGCTGCAAGCAACAGAATACCCAACTGAAAATGTCTTTAGCAACAAGAATTCATTTTTGCCCACCTGACGGGAATTCTACAGGCACTTAGTTCTGGGCTGACGCAGAGGTTCAAAGTTACATTCAAGGGCTGGGGGAGCTTTCTGGCCAGTTTCTTGACTTTTCCCTCCTAGTCACAAGATGCCTACCACAGTTCCAAGCATCATGTCCTTACACAGCAATGTCTAAAGTAAGAAAGAAGGGAAGGGTTTTCTCCTCAAATGCTTCTGTCTTCATCAGGGAAGAAAAGGTTTCCCTAAAGTGCATCTATGCCAGCAACCTTCCATTCCGACAGCATTAGAATTTATTCCCATGCCCATATTCTGTATGGTGGGGGCGTGGGGGTCTGGCAGTTTCAATTTTTAAAGTAGGAAAATTTTGTTGGCGAAGGAGAAGGACTGTTGAATAGGCAATCGACAATGTCCGCCACAGCAGGTTCTCCCATTTCTCTGTTTTCATAGCACTCGTACCTTTCCTTTGCATCTCTTATAACAATTGTTGTTATGGAATTACCCCTCTGAAACAAACTCCATGATGGTAAGAGTCTGTCTTACTTATCTATCATTATACTCCTGTTTCCCAGCATAATACACATCCCCAGGTCCAGCTACATAATTTGTGGGGGCCCTGCAGAATGATGAGTAGGGCTCCTTGTTTAAAAGTAGGACAAAAGTACTATTATATTATTAAAGTATTAAGTATTAAAATATAAAGTTTTTTTCTTCTATGTTCTCTCTCTCTCAACTGGTCATGGTGTTCTTGTTTGCTACTTAAGGTTGTTCAAAATGTCCATTTTAATTTATTAGCATGATTTATACCATTCATCTTTACATTGTATGTTGCCAGCTTCAAATGCAAATATACTAGCATTAACTCATATGTGGAATCATCATAATTACAGTTTGTATTTCATAGCTTGCACATGCTTATGATATTTTTACCATCATAGTAGAAATGCTGCACACAACTAAGTCAACTATTTTAGTTCACTTCTTTATATATGCACATTCTACCAACACCATCTACCCTCAGCTTACTAATGAGTACCAATGGCTGAAAGGAAAAGGAATGGTCTTTCCCTTTCTATATCATCATTCTCAATGAAACAAAGCTAAGAAAGAATATGATAAGGTTCCTTGATAGTCCATTTCTTAGAACACTAATATTGGTCTTCTTTCTCTCTTTTTTTTTTTTTTGTTAAAGATTTATTTATTTATTTGAGAGAGCGAGAATGAGAGAGAGAGAGTACATGAGGGGGGGAGGGCCAGAGGGAGAAGCAGGCTCCCCACTGAGCAGGGAGCCCGATGCGGGACTCGATCCAGGGACTCCAGGATCATGACCTGAGCCGAAGGCAGTCGCTTAACCAACTGAGCCACCCAGGCGCCCCTTCTTTCTCTGTTTGAAGCAAGTTCTGATTTGAATGGAAAGTGTGGCCTTTGGGGGCCGTCAGTACCCCCTGCATACTTAGTCCTCAGTGTAACATGATTTTCTTCTACTTGTTTGAGTCTCACTGAACTCCCACCCATCATGGGTCTCTGGAATTCTGTACTCATCAGGACCATGACATATGCTAGGTAGAAATGGGACAGCAAAGAATAAGGTATACGTATTGAGAATAAGATACACATGTTGTATATATCTCCTTTGCTCATGCTCCATTATCCCATCAAACTTCACTTAAAAATCACATGTTCAACCATAAAAATATTTAGAACTTCAAGATGGTGACAGCGAAGCATTAAACCAAGCAGAGTCATTTTGAGCATGGGACCCTCTATGACTAAACAGGTCACATGTCCATGAAGCTGCTCTATCTGGCTCATCTAGATGCTCAATAAATAACGAATGAATGAGTACATCTCTTTGACCTGTTTTCTAATAATTTCCATAGGTTTCTGACATTTCCTCTGAATGAGATCCTCAGGCTCTTAAAGCATTTTCCTAATCGTTTTACTAAGTTCAGATGGAAGGCATGTGAGGCTCTTCGTAGTTCAAGCATGTAGGGACACCCTGGAGGAAGGGTGAAATGTTGGGTGTTGAAAGGATGAAATGTGCCTGCCATGTCATAATTCTCAAAACAGACACATTATTCCAGTTTTCATATTCTCCAAGACATTTGTTGGCTTGACCACTTTAAAAGCTTATATTATGAAACTCTTAGAGAAAGTCAAAGTCAGAATGTATAATTTAATATCAAAAAGAAACACCTTGATATCATTAAAAAGACTCTTCCTGTTTAAAAACTTCCAACTATACAAAATCCTTGCGAAATTAAGTTCTTACCTTGGCATCCAAAGCAGTTACAATATTGCCCCAACTCGTGTTAATGTGCTTACTTCCCACTAGTTTCAATGCTGCAATCAGCCTGGAGTGAGTCCCCACTGGCCGGCTAAATATTACTCATGGCTGCCTGTCTTTGGGCATGCTGCCTGGGTATTTGAACATCCCCCATCTATTGCTCCCCAGGTTCTCCATAAAATTGCTATTGACTCTCTGCACTTACCTATAATCTCTATTTCTGCAGTGCCTCCCTTTTGCCTTCCCTATTCTATCAAGAAGACTTAACATACATGTTCATTTTTAAAAATAAATAGGTTGAGGAAGACAAACCATGAGAGACTCATAACTACAGGAAACAAACTGAAGGTTGCTGGAGGGGAAGTGGGTGGAGGGATGGGGTAACTGGGTGACGGGCATTAAGGAGGGTACGTGATGTGATGAGCACTGGGTGTTATACACAACTGATGAATTACTGAACTCTACATCCGAAACTAATGATGTACTATATATTGGCTAATTGAATTTAAATTTTAAAAAAAGAAAAAAATAAATAATAGGTTGGATTAGTTGGTATCTTTTCCCAGGGTTTGAATTGGATACCGCTCTATATATCTCTTGTGAAAGTATTTTCTTTCTTTTCTCAGTGTCTACAGTTCTGCAATAACCTTTGAAAGAACCTTTTATTCTTTCTGCTTTCTGTGCAAAAAAAAAAAAAAAAAAAAAACTCTACACTGTGAACTGCCAAGCCTCACCCCTGAAAGTATGACTCTCACAAGGGATTCTTTGGCTTCAACCTGCCTGAGGACTAATAAACTCTCCAAATTTGAAAAGGAACAATTTCTTTCCACAAAAACAAACAAATTAAAAAAAAAAAACCTTTTAATCCACTGAGAGAAATCAAGTGGTATTTTAAATTTCTAAGCATGTCTACAGAAGCTGTATTTCACTATGTTCTCCAAATACTGAATTCTACTTCACACCACTGTGTTTTACAAATGTACTCCTAATCTAATTTTAAAACAAACAAACAACTCCCTTGACTTCAAACTTCTTGGAAGAGTTGTTTGTAGTCACGATCTCCACGTTCTTCACCTACTCCAATATGCTACAGGCTGTTCCACCCACAAAAGCTGTTCTACCGTGATCTCTCTGGATACTTCTACTCTGTCCTTTTTCAACGATCATGCAGTCAACACAGTTGCCCACTTCATCCTTCTTGAAATATCTCCTTTTCTTGGCTTCCATGACATCACCTTCCTACTTTTATCTCACTGAGCTGCTTGTGTTCCCTCTCTTGCTGTCTCTCTCTCTGTCAAATAAATAAATAAAATCTTTAAAATGTACATCAATATGTGATCTTTTAAAAATGTGTATCAAATCGAGTCACCCTCTATCCTATCGTAACTGAAAACCCTGGATGGCTTTCAATCACATTTAGAATAAAACCTGAACTCCTAGCCTTAGTTGGCAAAATGCTCCATGATTTGCCCCCTCTCATCTCTGACTACTCTCCCCTCATCCACTCCACTCCAGCCATAGAAATATTCCTCATTGTTGGCTAACTGAACATAATAATAATAATGATAATAATAATAATAAATAAAATAGTAAAAAAATAAAAAATAATTTTTAAAAATTCTAAAAAGGAAATATTCCTCAAACACACTGAGATTATTCCAATCCAAGGGCCTTTGCATTAGCTTTTCCCTCTGCTTGGAAGATTCTTCCAATTGTTCTTTGCATAACTGCATATTTCTTGTCATCTACTTGACTTCTGTCTCCTCCAGGGGACCTTTCCTGATCCCTCGATCTACAGTAGCCCCCGTTCACTCTTTCCAGCTCATCCCCCTGCCACTTATCATATCCGTATTTTCCTTTCTTTCTTTTCCTTCCTTCTGTCCTTTCTTTCTCTCCCTTCTTTACTCATTTCTGTACTTTCACCCACACCTTGTCATAGAGCATAAGCTCCTTATGAGCAGAGTCTTTGTCTGTGTTGATCACCACTCCCTACAGAGCCCTTACACTGTCCCTGAGGACGTAGCAGAAGCACAGTGCTAGTACGTTTATGTCCCTTCATACACACACACACACACAGACACACACACCACTGGACTAGCAGGATATACATGATTTGTGATTCAGCTATTACAGAGTAGACAAGTAAAGTTAAGACTTCAGAATTCAGGGCTGTGGGTACCAGCTTGACGGGCAACCACTCTGAGTCATCTAAGACAAACCCAGCAAGGGAGAGGAACACGTGAATGTAGGAATGTAGGATGCTTCTTTTCTAAACCGACACAGGGGCTGCCTTCCAGCAAAAGCAGGAAATCATCCTACTAGGGACATTCCACTTACAGGGTGGTAAGGAAGTGTCTGAATCTCACCTCAACCCCACCCCACCCTGATCTGAAAACCAGGTCATGTCATGTATTAAAGTCAACAGCTCTGACCATTATCAGTCTGCTTTTCATTTTTTCATTCTCCTCTTATTTGTTTTGTTTGTTTTCAACAAAACTTCAATTGAGTAGCATAAAAGAAGAGGGATTTGGGCGCCTGGGTGGCTCAGTTGGTTAAGCGACTGCCTTCGGCTCAGGTCATGATCCCAGGGTCCTGGGATCGAGTCCCACATCGGGCTCCCGGCTCAGCGGGGAGCCTGCTTCTCCCTCTGACCCTCTCCTCTCTCATGCTGTTTCTGTCTCGCTCGCTAATAAATAAATAAATAAAATCTTTAAAAAAAAAAAAAAAAAGAAGAGGGATTTATTCCCAGTCAACCAATGACTGGAAAGAATTTAGAAATACCAAGAGTCAAACAGGTAGGCAATGTCAGAAAACACAAAAGCAGGAAAAACAATATATTCCTTTCAGTATAGATTTTCTTTTCTTTTCAAACATTTTGAACCCATTAAATCTTGGATCTTCAAAATTGTTCTCTTAGACTTGCCCAGTATTTGAGGAGCATCGATCAGTTCTCTTCAACTCCTAAAGCAGATAAACACATCATTCCTACTAAAAGAATCATTCTAGGTATGGATTAAAGTCTTTCAGAAAATATGAGGTTAAGTCTCAGATAAGCTCTTCTTTTATTCCAATAGCTCAGGGGGTATTTTTCTGAAATGTTTTCCTTATACTACCTTATCAGATGCTCCAGGAAAAAAAAAAAGAGAGAGAGAGAGACCAGTTTTAAACAGTATTAAATATTTGGAAACTAACTAGGTAAGCTTGCCAATTTCTCGTAATTTTTTAAGTTGATAAATAGTAAATAAGGGCAACTACTGAGTATGAAAAATAGTATTTCCTAAAGCTTTGTTTTTTATAAAATACAACTGCTCTAACATTTTACTGGTATTTTCTTCATAAATTCATTGACTTAATATATGCTTCTAGGGCGCCTGGGTGGCTCAGTTGGTTAAGCGACTGCCTTCGGCTCAGGTCATGATCCTGGAGTCCCAGGATCGAGTCCCGCATCGGGCTCCCTGCTCAGCGGGGAGTCTGCTTCTCCCTCTGACCCTCTTCCCTCTCATGCTCTCTGTCTCTCATTCTCTCTCTCTCAAATAAATAAATAAAATCTTAAAAAAAAAAAAATATATGCTTCTAGAAAAGGGCAACATTTTAGTAAAATGAGCAATAACAAAAAAGAATTGGGGCACCTGGCTGGCTTCATTGCTAGAGCGTGCATCTCTTGATCTTGGAGTTGTGAGTTCAAGCCCCACATTGGGTGTAGAGATTACTTAAAAATAAAATCTTTAAAAAATAATCATAAAAAAGAATATAGTGTATTTGTGGACATACTTATATACATTTCCATTCTTTTTAATTTGAATCATTAAAATAAACACCCTAAATATAAGAGACAATGTTCAATTGTTTAATAAAGAGCACAAAGGAATTTCAATAAATGATATTGAACATCTAGTTTGACAAAAATGACATTTTTCAGTAGCTATTCCCTATGTTATACCATTTCCTTCTTCCACTATTTATCTGTATTTCTGTCATCTCTAACTAGAATTTACCTATTCTGGAAATAAAGGCCAGATGTATGTGATAATTTAATATAAATTATTATTTTGCCCAGAACACTCACTATTTAAATGTTAATTAGCATGTTTACATTCACCAAGGGGAAGGAATAAATATTTTGTTTGAATAGACTTTTAGTTTTTGTTTGCTTTTGTTCTTGTGGTTTTAACACAGATGGAACAAAAACAGAATTGTTGTTTGTTAAGGGATCATCTGTTCCTGGTGTTCACTGCTCACCTTTACAACAGAATCCAATGTTGCAGCATCAGAGCTTGTTATTGTGAAAATGGAGTTCCGATGGGGCCTCCTGATTGGACGCAAAACTACACTTTGTGCTGCACTATTTTTTAAAAGGTGGGAGGCATTATCTTTTTACAAGGGGTACTGCAAATGGAGAAAGATGGTACACATGAGAATTGGCTTGTGTAAGTCTTTCAGAGAAGATAGTAAATTATGCTAGACAGGAACTATGGAATAATAGAATAAATATGTAAGAGGAACATCAGCAGTTAATCAGTGGAGAATTAGTCTAATTGTAGAGGATTCCACACTTTATTAATAATTGCAGGGGAAAGTCTTCTTTTTTAAGATTTTATTTATTTGAGAGAGTGAGCAAGAGAAAGAGAATAAACAGGGGGAGAGGCAGAGGGAGAAGCAGACTCCCCACTGAGCAGGGAGCCTGACACGGGGCTTGATCCCAGGACCCTAAAATCATGCCCCAGCCAAAGGCAGACGCTTAACCGACTGAGCCACCCAGGCGCCCTCTGCAGGGAAAACTCTTTTAAAAGGAAGAGTTAGGGGGTGTCTGGGTGGCTCAGTCGGTTGAGTGTCTGACTTCAGCTCAGGTCATGATCCCAGGGTCCTGGGATGGAGCCCCACATGAGACTCCCCACTCAGTGGAGAGCCTGCTTCTCCTTCTCCCTCTGCCTGCCACCCCCGCCCCCCCCTGCTGTTCTCTCTCTTTCTGTCAAATAAATAAATAAAATCTTTTTTTTAAAAAAAGGAAGAGTTAGGGAATCAAAAGACATCATCCAGATGACAATGTCTGCAGCTACATAGAGTCACAGACTAGAGAGTTGGAAGCAGCCATGAGATTGTCTTATAGAAAACCATACAGGACAGTGGTTAAGGGTCCATGTTCTAGACTAGAGTCTGAAAGCCTACATTTGAATCATGATCCCACAATTTTAGCTCTGTGAACTTGCCCAAATTATTACTCTCCCTGTCTTATTCCTCCTCTGTATAAAAGGTGTAAACAAACCTCCGTCTTAGGTGTGTAATGTGTGTAATTAAGCTAAGGTGTGTAATGTGCCTTAACAATGACTGCCATAGAGTAAGTAGCCCATAAAGTCTACCTATTATGATCTAGCCATAAATGAAGTCTTTGAGTCTTTGGCCCTAGGTTTCCCCTTCTACACTGTGGGATATACAAGGATTTGTTAAGACATAGTGCCTGAAATTCAAGAGCTAGAGAACAAGGATGGTGTACTGGAAAGAGTAAAGGCTTTTGCTACAGAAATTAGGTTAATATGACCTGGGCCATATAATCTGGATTTTGCAGTTTCATAAACTCCTTGAATAAGGTTACTGTGTCTCTCACATGCACGCAGTGGCAGATACACTGCAGGTCTCTGATACATGGTTTCTATGGTATAGAAGAAAAAATACAATTGCTTTTTCACATTGTGACAGTCATCTTTCATTTCTCCCTATCCCGAAAGGTGGGGAGAGGGAGTACTACATGACATGGGGCCTGCCTACAAAACTAAGGTCAATTTAAGTTTTGTTTTGAGACTATTTTCAGGATTGTGTAATCCCCTGAAGTAACAGAAGTAGTCTCAGATGTCATGAAACAATGGCCGGGACACACCAACCTCGTATAAAGAAGCCCTTCTCGGAGAATGGCAAGGGGATACCCAGCCCAACATGCTGAACAAACATTGCCTCATACGCAGACACAGTTTGGTACCTCTACCTCACCCTCTACCTTCAAGTACCTCTTGGCAGGACCCACAGCAAATGTCAAAGCTCTGTTATACGGAAGTGGGTAGCGGTGAGATTTCAGATAAAGGCATCCAAACACAAAACTGAGAAGTATTACTTAATAATGATCCATTAGTTTGCCATGATCCACGGTAACTTGGAAATACACTGGCAAGTGATATTCAGATATAATTAGAAGAACTTTAATTGTCAGTTATCGCCTCCTCCCCTCAAACATGTACAAGTGTTGCTAACAAGAAAAAAAAAAAGTGCTGATTTTGGCTTTCATCTCCATTGTCACAGGCAAAAAGTAACTAAGTGGCAAGAAGCAGAGAGCAGGAAGAGGCTGCTAGATGCCCAGACTCAAGTCAAGGCAAACACACTGGGAAGGGCAATGTGTCATAACTGGCCAGCTCACTAACCAAGAAAAGAGAAAATGACCCTGGAAGCTCCATGATAATAGCATTTTAGGGAGCAACGGCTCTTACTCTATCCTTTATATTTTGATCCCTGGAGACTTTATGACTCTGTATATTTTGCTCCCCACCCCCACCCCAGGGCTTCTGAAGAGTTTCTTGGAAACTATACCTCACCTTAATGGTTCTTATTTTTCACAACACTAAACCAGATGAGCTGGAAATAATCCAACAGAGTTACTTTTCCAGCAAGTGTAATGGGCTCACCAAGCAGTGAATTAAGCCAATACTGTGGTACTTGACCCATTTCCCATTATCACTGAGAGAAGTCATCATTCCTTCACTTCACTAACATCAACTTTACCTCTCACATAGCTCATTTTCCTGGCCAGACAGTGTTTATCCTCTTTTAGCCTGGATTCTGATCTCTACTGTACTTATCCCCACAAGGATTTTCAATTTACAAAGTGAAAGATTTCCAAATATCCACTGAAAAAGAGGAAGATAATTAAAGGGAACTCACAAACCACGGGACAAGTCACAAGTGGCATGCATCCTAGGCCTTCCAGGGCCCCAGGTCTTCTCCCTCTCCAGGCTAATGAAGGAGATACAGAGGAAAAATATGCTCCTTCCCCAGCTCACACACACTTTCTCAAATAAATAAATAAAATCCTTTTTTTTTTTAAAGAAAAAGCTGTATAAGATTTCAAAGTTAGTATTTTCTATTTTTAAATATTCTTTTGCATTTTACTTTGACTACTACTTGTATTATTGCCTACCAAGTAAACCACAAGTTTAAGAAGAAGTTAAACAATGCTTAGAGCACTCAAAGATAGCTCTAAGTGATTGCATTGCCTTGTTTTCAAACACAATGTGTGCGTGTGCGTGTGTGTGTGTGTACTATCAGCCCTTCCTATGAACATGGATTTGTGCCTCCAAATATTACACCTGAACATAGGATCCTGAGAGGCACAGATGACTCAGTTTTCTTTTTTTGAACCTCCTGCTTGGCATTATGACTGTTGAGGAGATATTTCCTGAACAAGGAAACTAAAGTCAGTATTGAGAAACCTGTAGATGTCTGTGATTCTTGGAGACCCACCTCTGCATGTTGCTTTCTCTTAAAGAGGACACTACTGCTTCTAGCTCACGAAGAAGCGACCGTCTGCCACGACGGTTTCCCAGTTACAGTCAGGTGGCTTTAAGCTGTGTTTCAGAACATTTTAAGCCATTTCTCCCTCCCTGGCTTTCAGTGCCTCAAACTAGTGGCAGGACTAGTGGGAAAGCAATCTGGGGACAAATTATACCAATGCATGACTGCCCGCCCTTAGCTTAGGGGCTGAAATAGATACACAACTTCAAAGGGAATATGGACAAGGAGGGAGGGGTTCAGGGAGGACAGGGAAAGGAAACATGAGGATGAGGGGCATAGGGAAACATGGGTGGTACATGGCTTCTCAGGGGGAACTAGCACACTAAATCTAACCCAAAAATGTTCACAAAGCATTGTACATACATTATTTCACAGCAAATGAGTGAAGTAGATAATATCTTTATCTCAGAGATGAGAAAAGGGGCTCTGAGAGGTTGCGTGATCTGTCCAAGTTCACACAGCCAGTATCCATGCAGTAGAGCTGGTATATAAGCTCTGATGTCATCATCGTCGTCAGACCAGACCACCGCCTTCTCTCTGAGTACATGACCACCCTCTACACTATTCCTTTGCCCACGTGTCTGTAGACTCCACAGTTAAGTAAATTTATCCAAGTATTACTTAATAATGGGTGGATGTAATCGTGGGAGAAGGAGGAACCTTCTGGATACCAAACAAGTTATCATTACTTATCTTTCTCAACTATAAATTGTATATATGAACAATAAGCTCCGAGAGATCAGTAGGCTGTTGACGTGTTGAGATCTCTCACAATGGATATGCAGATTGTTTGAAAGACGAAACATCAAGGGCAACAACAGTGATGCAGCCTGACTATGCGCTAAGCCCCAAGCCTCATCTGCGTGCTTCAGACTCTAGAAGAACCAGGACTGTCCTGGTTTTACAGATGAGAAGACTGAGGCACGTCAAGTTTGCCAAGCTGCGAGTCACAAGCCGTAGCATCCGGAGCGCCCCGGCTCTGAGTCCTCTCTGGGCCAGTACGCCATGTAAGTTTAGGTATACGGGTTTCAAAATAAATTAGTTCTAGGTGATTTTATTATCAGTTTGATAACTTTCTCTGTATTTATTCTATTATAAATGTATTCAGTTTTATATTGTGCTTTTGAAGCTTTTTAAATTGGTAAATTCTTGGAAATGACATTTTCATGACTTCACAAGGGCATCATTTTCCTAGAACACTTAAAAATATTCATTGTAGGGACACCTGGGTGGCTCAGTCATTAAGCGTCTGCCTTCGGCTCAGGTCATGATCCCAGGGTCCTGGGATCGAGCCCCGCATCGGGCTCCCTGCTCTGCGGGAAGCCTGCTTCTCCCTCTCCCACTCCCCCTGCTTGTACTCTCTCACTCTCTCTCTCTGTCAAACAAATAAAATCTTTTAAAAAATAAAATATTCATTGTATGTCTTTTCTTTTAATTACTAAAGTAAACATAACCCCAGTGTAAAAAAAGAAAGTAAAACATTATAGAACTCTATAAGAAGATAGTTACAGTCCTCTCCACACCACCAGTAATCACTATTAACACCATCGACTTCCTTTAAACCACCTTGGTTATAACGAACTTGCTTAAAACTTGAGTCCTAAACTTTCAGCAACGCACTTACAGTGTTCAGCTAGTTGCACCCACTTCAGGCTTTCGCAGCAATGACAGCAGGGAGGTAGCACCCAGATGAACTCAGTCAGTGCAGGGACTATTCACCGAAGGCTTTCGTTTACTTCCATCCCTCAGTCCCAGGGTCCCTGCAAGGCATCCAGGTCAGTCGAGTACAGCTTCCCGTGGGGGCTTCAACTGCACCAAGAGGAGAGAGAAAGGAGGCCAACTGAGGGGAGCTGAGTGCAGTACAAGAAAGAGAAATGAAAACACAGGCAGACCCAGATGCTCTGATGCTTGTGAACAAAATCCAGAAAACATTCTCTAGTTGCTGGTCAACTGGCTGTGAAGACAATTCCAGAGGAGAAACTCCATTGTCTTTGGGCAAGGTCGAATTCATTCAACACATTTTAATCATCACCCACTGGTATATGCCAGGCACCGTGCTAGGTGCTAGGAATAGAAAACTGAGCCATCTAGACCTGCTTCCTGACACGTGATGCTTACGGTAGAATAGTGAAGACAGATGTTCATTCATCACACGAATATAATGTAAAATTCAGACTGTGGTAATCGTTAAGAAGGAAAGTTATATAATAATATTTGAAAAGGAACTCATATAGATGACTAAATTGCTGTGTACTAGAATTTGGGGGAAGTTACTCAGGATTCTAAAGATAAAGCTCACATTCAGTTCTTTACAGGACTCAGGAAGGAAAGGGGAAAGCAGTTCTCTTATGATGCACGAAATCCGGTTCGAGAAAAACCCACCAGCTGTGTGACTGACTTAATTTTATGGATTCGGGGCCAAAAGCAGTGCTGGGCACCTTAGAATTTGCTCAGCTTCCAGCTGCAGCTTTTTGATACTGATGAAGAACAACGCAGAGAGGGATCAAAGGGTGGAAAATGCACATGGCAAATAAGGTTTCCATTGGGCAAGTTAAAAGGCAGATGTGTTTTGCATAACATCAGAGAACAAGACCAAGCTGCCCATACTGACAGGAGAGTTCTAGAAAGCAGCCGCTGCTATTAAAAACAAAAAAACTAACAACGTGATATTCACAGCTTAGATCTGATACAGAAAAATTGATGGAAAAGGCGTGGGCAAAACAGCCAACAATAAATCAAGTTCTCAAAATCCTATCAGGTGATGTTACCTCTGCCCTAAAGAGAAAGAGCTTTCCATCAATAATTGTAAGAGTCTATCAATGACTGCTCACTGATTTGCTACAGGGAAAAAAAGGATTTATATGTACTGATTTATACAAAATTATAAAATGATATTTATGAATGATTAATTCATTGAGTTGTTTACATTCAGTTGAATTCACTACAGAGAACCTGAACTGGTGCAGTTTAGGTGTTCCATTTGTATTTTAACAGGGATCTGTGGGCATTTTAATTTTAAAAAGCTGGCATCTACCTCTTGGACAAGACAATACCCTGCACTTTCAAAATTTTCCATAGCATAGTCTGCTTTTGCCTGTGTCTGAGTTTCCCAATCCAGGATACAAAGATAGACTTCAACGAGTTTACCAAACTTCTAAAATTTCACATCTCTAAGCACTTTCTTCGGAGAGGTTCTCTCTATATATGTATTATATATATTTATCATATATATGATTATATATGTATATACACATACACGTTCAATTACATATACATACATGTATACACATATAAGTGTGAAGAAATTTGAAATAAATGTAGATATGCATGTCGTATAAAATATAACATACATGATTTGATGACTAAAAATAGTTACCCCCAATGATTGTAAACACCTTGCAAGTAGAAACTGCATTCCAAACCCCCTGACTAGCATATAACAAGTGCTCAGTTAAAAAAAAAAAAAATGCTGAAATAAAGTGAATCATTCAGTAGACCTGACCTGAACAATATGTCTAAGAAAAAAAAATGGAGTTAGTTCATGATCGTTTGACTATAATATCAGAAATATATGAGAACCTTAGGACAGATTGCTTATTTATTTTGGAAGACTTTAACATTGAATTTTATTAAAATGTATATATAGAGAGATTCTTGGTCTCTTTTTTTAAAACTTCTTTTACTTAGGTGCCTGGGTGGCTCAGTTAAGCATCTGACTCTTGATTTCAGCTCAGGTCACGATCTCAGGATCATGGGGTCAAGCCCCAGGTTGGGCTCTATGCTCAGCGTGGAGTCTGCTGGAGATTCTCCCTCCCACAACTCTCTTTCTCTCTAAAATAAATAAATAAAATCTTAAAAAAAAAAAAGCTTCTTTTACTCAGCTATATGACAAATATATTGGGAGATTTAGGAGGTCAATCATATAATTCTCACTCCACACTCCAGCCGTTGCTTTTCAATATATGAATCCCACACAAAGGATTAACAACACACCCAGCTTCTTCATAAAATTTGACATGGGAAATAGGAGGCAAGAAGCCCTGAAAATGAAATATTCTCTGCAAAGAAAGGTCTTTGCCCTTATTTCAGTGTTTCCAACCCTCTTCCTGGGGGAGCCCTTGCTTCTTTTCTTCTTCATCTTCTTCCTTCTTTCTCTACCTTGGCCTCCTTCCCCTTGCTCTAAATATCCATGAGCATTAGAAATAAAATGTGAAGAAATTTGATCTAGCTTATTAAATGCATACTAAAATCTTAGAAACATAATTTCATACTTGGAACTTGTTCATGCTGCTACTTTTTTAACAGGTGTGGATAGAGTCTCATGGGAACTGCCAAGCATCATCCAATGTAAGGAATAAAAGCAGAGTTTAAAAACGATCTAAAATTTAAAGAAAATAATCTAAAGTTTTTATCTCCCCATGATATTTGCGTTTCTCATTACTATGGATAAATTAACCAGTAAATACTGATTGATACCCAGATAACTATACAAGATTTGACATGTGACTGACAATAAGTTTACTGGAGCTCAAGAAGGAGATCACCATGGGCTGAGTGTTCAGGGCAAGGTGGGGTTTAGAGCGAGCAGGAGGGGATAGGAAAAGCAACACTGTCGGCTCGAGAGGGTAAGGCTGTGGCTCTCATTCACCGATCTGTGGTGTGTAGCACACCTATTCTAGCATGCGGTACACTTTCAATCCATGTTAGTTGAATGGATAAACAGCAAAAGAAGGGATTGAGCATGAAAAAAAAAAAAAACGCAATATCATCAAAGTCAGAGAGATGGAAATGTGCATCCTATTTAGGGTAATGGCAAATAGACCAATGTAGCACAGGGTTTGAATAAAGAAATATGGGGGGTAAGTGGGAAACACTGGTACCTTTCCTCTGTTCCTCAGTATCCTTGTTTTGCTTCTATCACACCACTACCACATTGCACGATGAATGATGCTTTACTTGTCTGTCCTCCCCTCTATAAGATGAGAACATTTTGCTTTGAGGTCAAGGACCATGATCTCCCTCTGCATGCCCAAAGTTTAGCACAGGGAATCGGCCAGTAAAATGTCAATTTATATTGAATGAATGAATTCACGAATCAATTTATGTTATCTTACACAATGCTCACAATAATGGTGCACTTGATGTCAGACCAAGCAGTTTGGATTTCATCTTGAGGGCAGTGGGTAATCAATTAATATGTTCAGTTGGTGTATAATAAGACATAAATGCTAAGGCTCAAAAGGCTAATGTTATCATGTAGGTAAGAGTTGGTGGGCTGAAATGATGGCAGTGTACTTGGATGGGAGTGGACCTGTGAATGCAAAAAATATTACATATAACCCCAAATATGCATTGAAATGGACACCATGCTCCAAAAACCATTAACATTCTTGTTCTATTGATCTGTTTCCAGCTATCACCTACATTATAAAAATATTCCTATCTATTTTGAGTTCAAAATATTCTTGGCTCTTACTTTTTATTGTGTCAGACTTTTTACTTTCTGTAGTACAATTATCTAAGGCATTTTTAAACCATGTTCCCTCATATCCTTGAAATCTGACAAGTACACCATAATTTTGTTTAGGAGAATGGAACAAAGAAAAGAGCCTTACTACCTAACCTGATAATTTCCATTGATTCTGTCAACAGAAGCTTCAACAGACAATGAGAAAACAGAGTAAATCAGGTCAAGAGACTTTTTTGTGTGTGTTCCAGCCTTAGCTCACCTTAAAATTTTGATATGGAAATAAAAGAATGCTATTTTAAGACAGTATATAGACACAGATCACAAACATCTAGATATTTTTAAAGAACCTTAATTGGAGTGGGTTTTTAAGGGCTTACATAATAATTTTTTCGCCCTTGACTAGAAGTATTTCCATGACACAACAACCATCTGGTTCTAAAGCAAATCTAAATGCAATTATCAAGGTTTAGAGAACAGAAATTCTGTAAAACCAACAATTTTTTAATATACTGTGTTCTTTCCAGAGTTAACATGTTCTTAACATACTCAGAGTTAACATGTTCCTAATACTTATCAAGCATTGAGAATAAAGAGCTTTTCTTGGGAATCCAACTATTAGCTGGCAAGTTAATATTTCTTAAGCATTTATTTATATGCCAGGCAGTGAGTGAAACATTTTATATAATTAGTTGTACTTAATCACAGAACACCTTCGTGAAATCAGCATTATCATTTTACAGGTGGAAAATGAGGCTTGACAAAATCAAGTGACTTGCCTAAAATCACATACATTGTAGCTAATGGAGGCCGCATGGAATAGATAGGATATGAACCTTAGAATCCAAAAACCTGAGTTAGAATAGTGGTTCCATTCATTAACAGCTGTGGATCCCTGGCCAATTCACTTACTTTCTGCGTCTTGGCTTTATTTTAAAATTGTAGGCAATATAGAATAGTGGTTAGGGCATGAACTGTGCAGCCAGACTGCTTGGGTCTGAATCCAAGTGCTACCACTTATTGGTTGTGTGACCTTGGATAATCTAACTTCGTACTTGCGTTTCCTCACCTGTAGAAAGTGGATGATGATGATGGCATTAATAAGAACTACCTCAAAGGACTGATATATAATTAAATGAGTTAATAAAATGCTTAGAACTATGTGCCTGGCACATGTTTATATATATATTAGCTATTAAAATAATTATGACCTACACCTCCCAGGATTGTTACAAAATACATAAAGGAAACATGAAAGTACCACATCCATAGCAATAAAGATTCACTAAGTCTGGAAAGTTAACATTAAGATTCGATGACAATGAAATCAAGATGTAATCAAAGACATGAGTAAAAGCCATACTGCTATCAACACTTTGTGGAAATCGTCAAATGCCTGCAGGTGTTAGATGACGCCCAAATAAGCTCGCTGAGTTTCCCTGGGCCGAATTCAGAATTCCGTTTTTATCTGTGGTACTGGCTCTTTGATTCTGAAGGCAGAGGTCAGCTCAGCCTGACACTGGGTGATTTTGCACTCAGTGTAAAGATGCTCCAAGGTTCACAGAGATATGGTAGACTATGACAGAGCACCTGGTTCCTTCTCAGTCTTCAGGATCCAGATGTTGCCTCAGTTGCATTTCTCCCACATGGGGGAATTCATCTCCAGAATACTGAGAATTAAGAATAGGATACAAAAAAAAAGGTACCCAGAGGTATGCTTCTTGTATGTGGGATTTGTGTGCAGCTGCTGGTAATAGAGGTTCAGAAAACAGTGGCTTAAAACTATTTCCTGGCAAGGAGTCCAGAGGTAGCCCTTCACTGTGGATACTGCAGGGTCATTAAGCCCTCAGGGATTCATCTGCTAACTGTGCTAAGTGTGGAGAGAAATAGCTATGATTATGGTTGAGAGTCATCGATGAGAGAATCCCAGATCCAAGATTCCACCATCTTCAATCCCTGGACTTTGGCTTATTAGCTCAGGTGAGGTCCTGAGTGTCCATATCAAAATGGGGCTTTGAGCACCTCCCCCCCCCCACCCTGCTGGATTTGTTCCAATTAGGGCAGTTTATTCTAGTCCAAACTCTGAACATTCAACAAAAAACAAGCTTGCTATATCAAGAGACCTGCTGGAACTGAGAGTTGACAGCTTCCTCTTCTGTAGCTCTTTGAAGCTCTTTGTAACAATCTGCTTAAATTTAGTAATGACGTTTCAGTAGTTGACAGGCTAAGGATGAGGCCCTAGATTTAATAGTGGAATACAGGCTACAATTTATTGATCACAAGCTCCTGTGTTACTGACACTTTAGATGCTTTAGTTCTAACACTGAATGTTTACAACAACCCTGAAAGGCAGGAATGGTTCATTCCATTTTCTAGATGAAGAAACTTAGATTCAGAGAGGTTAAATGATGTATCCAAAACCACAATGCTAATAAACGCTAGAATTATGATTCAAACCCAGTCTTTAGCTTAAATAAAATGTGTGTGGAGAAGTTTCAAATTACTTGCCAGGATAGCAAAATGCCACTCTTTGCCTTCCTAGTTGAACCTCTGCCATAGGAAGGCTAATCCCACCCCTGAATTGTCTTTCATATTCTAATCTAAAAGGTGGGTCTAGGGACAGATCTAGTATCATTCTAAGCATTTTGTTTGTGTTTTTACTTAACTACTACAATACAGATACAAAAGCTAGTCTGTTGGCACCAAATCCATATGCTTTCATCTGTTATATATGAGGATATCAGTCCACTTAGTTCATACTCAAGCATAGAGAATCCCCTCATTGAGCTGAGAGGAAGTCTGCTACCTACAGAAAGAAAGTCACTAATACCAGAGTTTCCATGTTGGAGCAGTTGGTGCACTCATTCAGTAAGCATGAAGGAAGCCTGGCCTCCCCAGCTGAGGTGAAAGAGCTACCTGTGGCTATAGGAGGGCCTGGGGCTTAGGTGGGAATCTGGCCTGCCAAGAGTCTGGGGCATCCTAAACATGTCTAGGTCCAGATGAAATAGTCAGAGACAACAGGAGTAAATTAGGGCTTGGGCAAGTATCACTACCGAACAATCTGGTGGAAGGAAGAGGCAACCAGAAACTAAGCCTTTAACAACCCAATGGCAAGGAAGAAACAGGATGACAGGCTGGGTCAGGAAGCACTTTGTGGTGGGGATTTGGAGGATGCACTTAAAGATCCCTCTTAGTGTTCTCACTTCAGGGACTGGATGTTCTTGACTTATCTTCCCTGCATCTTCTGTCTTGTCCCTCTGTATGCATGCTTCAAGAAGACTGATTTATTTTTTTTTTTTATTTTTAAGATTTTATTTATTTGCTAGAGAGAAAGAGAGAGAGAGAGCACACAAGCAGGGGGGTGACAGGCAGAGGGAGAGGGAGAAGCAGGCTCCCTGCTAAGCAAAGAGCAGGATTCGGAACTCCATCCCAGGACCCTGGGATCATGACCTGAGCCAGAGGCAGATGCCTAACCAACCAGCCACCCAGGCATCTCAAGACTGAGTTTTTTTTAAAGCGTAACCACTCATTTATACATTTTTATTTGGTAATGTTTATATTAGTACACTAAAATGAAATTTTAGAGACCCTGGATATCATTAGTTTGGATACCATTATTTTATAAAAGAGAGACATGAGGGGGCACCTGGGTGGCTCAGTTGGTTAATCAACTGCCTTCAGCTCAGGTCATGGTCCCGGGGTCCTGGGATCGAGCCCCACATTGGGCTCCCTGCTCTGCAGGGAGCCTGCTTCTCCCTCTTCCTCCACCTGCCACTCCCCCTGCTTGTGCTCTTTCTCTGTCAAATAAATAAATAAAATCTTAAAAAAAAAAAGAGAGAGACATGAAAATTACTTACATGATGAAAGATTTCACAACTTCCCTGGAGTGGGCAAATTCATTTGATGCCATTTCAATAGTGATTTATTTCAGTCTACGTACTTTCTGAGGATGTCACTGTCTCTAAATAATAATCCTTGTCATCTAGAACTACTTTGGTGCCTCCACATTCCAGGAGAAGAACTTTACCTCCAACTTTCATGCTCACTGGTTGAATCTCTCCACCCTTTCCTTTAGAGCCTGATCCAACAGCTATGACTGCTGCTGGTGATACTTTGAGATTTTTCAGGAAGCATAATCCCTCCTTTTGGTTATAGTTTCGGCTACACTCAGTCAAAGAGGCAAAGAAACTTTCTAAACCCCTGTGCTGCCGTAGCTCCAGCACCCCCCCGCCCCCCGCCCCCAGTTGGTACTCTGCTCTGGGGCTCTGGAGCTGCTGCGGCAGGAGACCTGCAGGCAGATCCTTAGGCCACGTGACCCAAGAAGACTGATTAATGGCTCTCCTGCTGATTTCCACCTCCTCCTTCTAGATCTTTGCTTCCTCGACTTCTTACTCAATTATGTAGGTTCTAAATCCTAGAACTCACGGTGGTTGTGCTTCATTGACTAGTAAAGATCTTTCTAATCTGAATAGGCCCTTGTTCATCTAGGAAGTAGCCATGTCTCCTATGATCCAGGAAACCCCCTGGTCTGTCTCAGCATCCCTCCATAGGGAGGAAGGAAAATGCAGATGGCCAAAAAGAACCTGAATTTCCCAAGTCGAAGAGGTAGCTATTCTCTGACTCATCCTCTAGCACACATAGAACTCTCATGATAGAATGTTCTAACTTTATGTCACCCCCTGCCTTTCCAAAGAGCAATTGGTCTCCTGAATCTCCCCTGCAGAATAAGCAAAATCTGCCTTGATCTTCTCTGGCCAACAAGCATGGGCATGCAAAGTTTAAATAAGAGAAAAGGTCTAATGGCAAGGCAGAGTGTTAGAATGAGAAGGAAACTGGTAGTTTACTTGTCAGGACTCATTGCAAGTAACACTAACTGGCCCAATTCAAGTTAAGTTAAACAAAAATGGTAACTTATCATTTCATATGATTGGCAAATCCAATGGTGATCTATTTGAAGCCTAGCTGGATCTGGGGGTTCTGTCTCTCAACATTTCTTTTTTTTTTTTTTTTTTTAAGAGAGAGAGTGTATGTGTGAGTAGTGGCGGGGGGGGGTGGGGGTTGCAGAGGGAGAGAGAGAATCTTAAGCAGCCTCCACACCCAGCACAGAGCCCTACATGAGGCTTCATCTCATGACCCTGAGATCATGACCTGAGCTGAAACCAAGAGTTGGACGCTTAACTGACTGAGCCACCCAGGCACCCCTCTCATCATTTCTTGATATTGTTTCTTGAGAAGAATTGCTTTAATTCTCAAGCAGGCATTCTCCTGGTGGTGAAAAAGATGGTTATAGATACATAGCCTATAAGTTAACTACTATTATATAAAGAAAGAATCCAGCTAGCTTTGACATAAACATCCAAAGAATGACTGACTGATCTGGGTTGTGTCTCATGCAAGCTGCTAAAACACTCATCCTGGCCAGTAAAAGTGGGGTGCTTTTTTTGGCTAAACCTGAGTCATGCATGATATTTGCTAGAGTAATGCTACATTTCCATAGCAAAAAGATTCAGAAATAATTCAGCGCCTTCAAGAATATAGAGGTATACTTCACTCTCACGTTTCACCCTCAGGTGATATTCCATATCAGTGGGGCTCTGCTCCATGGAGTCATTCAGGAATCTAGGTTCCTTCTATTCTGTTTCTCTACCAGCCCGTAGAGTATGTTTGGTCAAACCCAGATGACAAGCACATCCATATTCCAGCTTCTGGGAAGGGGAACGAGAGCATGGAAGAAGGATGCTCCTGTCTTCAGGCCTTGGCTCAGAAAGTGTAGGCCTCACTTTTGCACACAGTCCATTGGTACAACTTTAGTCACATGGCCACTCCTACAGGCAAGAGAGGAAGGGAAATGCAGTCTAGCTATGTGCCCAGGAAGAAAGTGAGAATGTGCAATGACAGTCTTTATAACAAGGGCCCAACTGTGTCTAGGAAGAGGAAGAAGATGTTACATCCAACCCACGTAGAATGAACTCCCCTGTGGAAAAGAAGATTCTGATACTAGAATAAAAGGAACAGATGTTGTTCAGGGGAAAACAAAAACAAAAACAGACGTCCCCTACAGGTTGGTATCAGAATGGTACATCCAAGGACATGCTGAAGCCAAGCATGGTCAAAGGAGCAGGTGTTGGAGTCAGGCAATATCCGGCCAAAAAGAACATTCTGAAAGCAGATGCTGCAGAACCCATGCAGGACAGCAGTAAATCATGATGTTATTCTTAAAAAGAAGACTTACAGTGAACTAAGTTTGGAAAACACTGGTTTAAGCAAAGCAGATCCCTTGGCTGTAAAAGTTCTCAGAGTGTTTGATATGCTCATCTCCAAGTTGACGACATTTGTTGAGTTCATTTACGATCATGGGGATATCAAGGGACTATTGCTCTGAGGAACAAACCATAGGAAAGTCTGCAGGAGTGTCTGCGCTGTAGGGCCTAGGGCAGGACCACCCCCTACAAGGTTGGTCTGGGGGGGCAGCAAGCAGCAGGGTGACGGGAGCCAATTGCAGGGGTAAGGATGAGACAACTCGAACGTCTGTCAATAGTGAAGGGCTAGGCGCAGAGTTCTGAGGGACACTGGAGCAGTGACAGAGAGGGACTGTTCATAACAGTTTCCCCCTGGGTTAATCTCCACTAGCAGAAGATAAGCTTTGCTCTCGGTTCTTAAAAATCTCACACTCCAAAGCTGTGCTGTTTGATATACAATGACCAGCAGCCACATGTGAATACTGAGCACTTTTGATGGGGTGACTGCAGAGTGAGAAATGGAATTTTTTTTATTTTAGTTAATTTTAATTCATTTAAATTTACATTTAAAAACTGAAACAGCATAAAACATTTCTCCATTAAACACAATTGAATTGTTTTGATAGGACTATATTTCTCTTTAACTATTGAAAAACTAGTATCTGAATTAAAATTTACACTAAGTAGAAAACACTGGATTTCAAAGACTTAGTACAAAAAAGGTATAAAATGCGTTATTAATTTTTATGTAGCTGAATGTTGAAATAAAAATATTTTAGATATATCAGTTTAAATAAAATTATTAAAATTAATCTTATTGATTTATTTTTACTTTTTTTTACTGTGACTACTAGAAAATGTAAAGTTTCACGTGTAGTTCACATTACATTTCTATTGGGTGGTGCTGCTTTGACATAGGATCAATCCCCAAATCCAGACTTCCCCAGGTGATTATGTTTTCAGATGCCCTCCAGAGTCTTATAATAAAGCAATTATAACTAATCAGCAGACTTTGGGGAAAAGTTAAAAAAAAAAAAAAAGGAAAAGCAATTAGAAAATCCATTAATTAGCATACTTCTGAACTTAAGGCATTTGTTTGAATCCATTTTTTTTTGCCTTCCTCCTATAAATTAATACCTGTCAACAAAAGCTAATGTGTTTGAACTTTACCAGAATGCACGAAATTTGCATGCTGTGACTTTTCTAATGGTAAGACAGGATCAAACAAATTTTCACCCAAAGAAAGACAGCTAAGTCAAGATCTAAAATACTAACTTATTAAGTTAGAAAGTGATTGCCCTTCAGGCTAAATCTCCAAACAGCCCTTCAGTTATTCTGTTTATTTCTATATTTAGACATCAGCCACATCTTATCTTTAGCTTTAGCAATTGCAATAATTCAAGAAAGAAATCAAGGAGGTTGGAAAGTTATGTTTTGTATAAACTTTACTTGTGAGCCTGACATTAAGTATAATAAGTATGTGTCGAGGAACTGCTCTGTGCCAACATTTTTGGGACCCTCTGGGGTAAATACACCCCTGTCCCTCTTCCATGCTCGTATTTGTAGCCATGTTTGTGGTACATGGCCCAGTCCCTCCTTCACCATTGCTGATTGGACAGGACTTTACATCTGACCAAAGCTGTGCCAATCAGAATCTCTTCTGGGAATTTAGAATTGAAACACAGCGCTGGACTTCACTGGGTTTCTGATGAGCTCTAGAGCTAGGAAATCAGGCGAAGTAGAAGCTGGGATGAATAGGTGCAGGCCATAGCATACTAAAATAATCTACAGTAAGGTCAAGGGAAAATAGTGAAAATGTGCCAAAAGAAGGAGAGCCAAGGGTTCAAATATCCTAGGAAAGATAGAGCAAATAACTTTGGATTTGAATTTTTTAGTTCCTGGTTCCAGTGTCTTATGACATCTCTCTATAATTATCACTCTACAATTATTAGGGGTACCTTCAGACATTCAGTAACTTCCTATGTATTTATTTATTCATTCATTCAGTGATTTATTTTTCGTTTCTGACCTAAACTAGTTCATATGAGTCTGTCCTAACAACAAAACTGATCCTTGCTTTAGTCAGCCAAACACTGGGGCCTGCAGTCCATTATGAAATTATGTAATAGGAAATTAGTGAATATATTATAGAAAATTAATAAATATTAATAAAACGATATAATATGGTACCCTCAAAGAAAAAGTAGAGTGATTACCTAGAATATTTTCTATTAAAATCAAACAAATATATGGGTAGTCACACAACTCCTTTTAATATATTAAAAGTCGTAAGAGAAGAAAATAAAAAACAGGAGGAAAAAAGAAAAGAGGAAGAAACAAATCAGCTCTTGACTTTTAAGTTTTCTCCTTCATCAATGTCTACTTCAATTTCCTACATCTGAGATGTAGAGAGTGTATGAATTAGAGAGTAGTTAGCATCTAATAAGAGCTCAACATTATAGAAGGTTGTTGGGAGAATCAGCAGAAAAAAGCACCGATCCTTATAGGAAGGGGCTACAATCAAGATAACACCAATGGCAGTCATTACTTAGACCTAAAAAATTAGAGTAATTTCCTTGACTCTGAGTCTCAGAAAAAGATTGTCTGATGGTATTCTTCACTAGAGCAAGGAGAAACGTGTACTCGAGATAGAATCAGATCCATAGCAGATGGAATATCTGAATTATCATCAAGGTATAGATGGACTCATAGACAGGAATATAATACTGAGAGAGAAGTCTAAAGAGAGAGAGAAAAATAAGAAAGAATGAGTAGGTCTAAAGTTGCAGAGAGTATGCAGATCATGCTAAATATGGAGGAAGAATGGGCCAAGGTAAGTGTGTTGGAACAAAGATCATGACTAGCAGAAGCTAGCACAGTGCCCTGTTATATGGGCCTGGGCAGGGGGCCCAGCGAGTGGATGGTTGCTCTAAATGAAGGTGAATGGGACGCCTGGGTGGCTCAGTTGGTTAAGCGTCTGCCTTCGGATCAGGCCATGATCTCAGGGTCCTGGGATCAAGCCCCACGTCGGGCTCCCTGCTCAGCGGGGAGCCTGTTTCTCCCTGTCCTGCTTGTGCTATTTCTGTCGCTCTCTCATTGAATGAATGAATGAATGAATGAATGAATAAATATCTTTTAAAAATAAAAGGAAAGTGAATGATTCCAACAATGGATAGTGTCTAATGGACATAAAAGAGCCAATCCATTATCTCACATTACCCACCAATGTAGTATCTGTCCCCCAAACAACATTCTCACTACCTTCAAAACACAGCTGAATGTTTGCATTCTAACCACTGTGTCTAGGTTGGATCATCTAGTCCAACTCATTAATTTTAAAGACCAAGCTACTAAGGGCCAGAGAAGTTCTATAACTCGATCAATGCCATACAGCTAGTGGCAGAGTCGCGACTAAAATCCAAATTTTTAATTTGTAAATTCTCAGTAGGGGGCTTTCCACATATAAATTCTCCCCAGTTCTGCACACCCTAACATTTTCACTACCCTCAACAATTGACCAGGGTCTTTGATCTCTCCAGGTATAGAAAGAACTAAAGAAAAAGAAAAGGTAATTGACGACTGGATTGGTCAAAGGAAGTTTCAGCAACAAAATGGAATTTGATCTGAATTTTTGAAAAATAAGGATGATTTAAGAAGAAGAAAGAAGGGAACAGATTCCCAGGAAAATAAAGAAGATCCTCACTGAGAATGGGAGGTATGGAAGCCCATGTCTTGCAGCAGGATGAAGGGGACAGAGAGAGAGAGAGAGAGGGGAAGAGAGATGCTCCAGTCTTAGCCTTCAAATTACAAAGGACACTAAGAGCTCCTCTTCACAGGTATTCTCTCCTCAAAACTTCCAGCCAAAGAGCTCAATAACCATTTATCTGAGACTATTTGAGAGGCAGAAATATCAGTAATTAACATTGCTTGACCACCAAAATCTATTCAGAATTTTAAGAAATGAATCCTTCCTCATAGGAGTCCTGTTGAAATGCAGTAATATTGCTTCACACTTTTCATATTCCTCATATTTTAAGAGCCTCAGAAAATGATTCATACCCCCGTAGATTGTTCTGATGCTTGGAATCTTCGAGAACCACAGCTTCATGTCTGGTCTTTCCTCCTCTCTGTGGTTGCTCTGTCCCTTCACTCATCTCAAATATTTTCCTCAAACATTTTCCTATAGGACTAAATCAGACACTTTCCCCTCTTCCTTTCTAAAAATAGTTACGTTTTATCAAATTAGTATGTGGACATCATTTTAAGTCTCAGGCAGTAGAACAAGGACCGTACTGATAAACAGCAGTCCCCCACCTCACACTTTCCCACACAAGGCCGGCCACACTCGCACTAGTG
This sequence comes from Leptonychotes weddellii, assembly GCF_054177405.1. Taxonomy (NCBI): domain Eukaryota; kingdom Metazoa; phylum Chordata; class Mammalia; order Carnivora; family Phocidae; genus Leptonychotes; species Leptonychotes weddellii. The sequence goes on along the minus strand of NC_138373.1, from coordinate 111,950,557 downwards.
ACCTGACTTCCCATTTTGAGGCATAAAAACAGAACCTCCAAAGGAATGATATACATATATAATGGAATAAGACAATATTAGCCTTTTCTGCTTTATTAATTTTCTCTTTACCACGTATCACTATCTAACACACTAAGTATTATACTTTGTTATGTTTGTTTTGGTCTTTCTCAATAAAATGGAAGCTCTGTCACAACAGGGATTGTGTGTTTGGATTTCTGCTATTTCTCAGGTTCTCAGAGTGGGGCCTACATACATAGGAACTCAGTATTGGTAGAAGTCATATGTTACAGCTCTCTATTTCATAAGACTGAGAGGATGGTGCACAAAAACCCTGAAGCTGTCTTTGTTAAATGGTGAGGCCTGAACTAGAATGAGTCCCAACTCCCAAAGCTATTTCCCTCCTTCCATTGTACCAGGATATTTTCCACAAGTCAATTTAGAATTTCAACATAAATGTCTTTCAACAATAGAAGTCAATTACAGCTAGAAAATGAGCAACATTTTCCCTCACACTGGCTCTGTTCATACATTTCAATTGGTGTTTCATAGCTGTACAATTACATTAAAATAAACACGCGGGATGATCACTGCAACGCTACCTGTAAGAGCAGAAATCGGAAAATCCCAAATGTCCATCAACAGAAGACTGGTGGGATGCCTGGGTGGCTCAGTCGGTTAAGCGTCCGACTCTTGGTTTCAGCTCAGGTAATAATCTCAGGGTTATGAGATCCAAGCCCCACATGGGGCTCCTTCTCCCTCTCCCTCCCCCTCTGCCCCTATGCCTACCCATGTGTGCATGTGCGCTCTCTCTCTCTCAAATAAATAAATAAAATCTTTTAAAAAGATATAAAAGACTGATTAAATAAATTATGTCATCCATACAACAGAATACTTCTACAGAGGTGACAAAGATCTATGCGTAAGTACTGACTTGGAAATCATAGCTCCACAATATACTTCATGCTCTACAAATTCTTACCTATAATTCCAAAATCCAAAACCCTAGATACTAAAAGTCCTTTTTGAAACTTCAGTGGCAAAACCTGACCAATCCTAAACTCACTTGACAGCAAATATTTACCTATCCTGACATGAAAATATGTAAGACTTAACTGATCTAATACAGTGTGAATAGAATATTCATACCTTCCAGTGCAAAAACAATTTAATGTGTTTAATTATGAGGTACTGCCTCAGACCACACCAGCTATGTACAAATGTGACATTTGGTGTGCATACTATATCACTACTCTAAAATCCAAAGAGGGGCGCCTGGGTGGCTCAGTCGGTGAAGCGTCTGCCTTCAGCTCAGGTCATGATCCCAGGGTCCTGGGATCGAGCCCCACGTCAGGCTCTCTGCTCAGCGGGAAGCCTGATTCTCCCTCTCCCCCTGCCCCACCCTGCTCATGCTCTCTCTCTCTCTCTCTCTCTCAAACAAAGAAATAAAATCTTAAAAAAAAAAAACCGGGGCGCCTGGGTGGCTCAGTTGGTTAAGCGACTGCCTTCGGCTCAGGTCATGATCCTGGAGTCCCGGGATCGAGTCCCGCATCGGGCTCCCTGCTCGGCAGGGAGTCTGCTTCTCCCTCTGACCCTCCCCCTCTCATGCTCTCTCTCTCTCTCTCTCTCTCATTCTCTCTCTCAAATAAATAAATAAAATCTTAAAAAAAAAAAACCATTTAAAATAAAATAAAATCCAAAAGATTCTGAACTCTTAAATTCAGCTGGCTCCAGAAGCTCTCAACAAAGACTATAACCTTTACTAAGTGAACAAATAAGATGCAGAATAGTGTCTGTAGGATGATGCAATTTGCATAAGTTAAAAAGACACATACAATGGTTTATGACTGGGAATTCTGAAAAGAGTATACATATTTTTTATAAAAAGAGAATGTACATTGATTACGTCTAAGGAATGGAACAGAAGGAAGTGCTAAACAATTCTACCATGATAAGAACCAACTCATCTCCCGGGGCATCTAGCAGCAGGAGGGAACTCCTGGGTCTTTCTCCGCAGTGCAGCCACACGATGATTCTGCACCAAGCACCCTGCATCCCTGTGTGTCTCAACTGAAGACTGCATGCTCTAGTGACAAAAGCTGATTGACCCATCTTAAGTCACATCCCTGGGGGTGGGGGCAGGGTAGAAGGGGAGATGAAGTCTCCTTTGACTAACAGTGCAGATGATACCTCCCCCAAGAAGGCAGCACTGAGGCTTTTACAGGGGGAGGGGAATGATCTGCTGGGCAGACACCTAAAAAAGTCAGCAGCACACAGGACAGGGCCTGCACCAGCTCCATGCTTACTAGGAGCTGAGTAAACGTCGTCATAAGCCCCTGGGCCTTTTTTTCTACCTGGGGAGGAAGAGAGACCTCCATGCTCTCACGGCCTGACAATTCGCCGATGGACACAATATCTCTCAGACTCGAAAGTGCGTACAAATCACCTAGTGATCTTGCTTAAAATACGGATTCTGATTCAGCAGGTCTGCAGCGGCCTGCACAAGCTCCTGGTGATGGCAGAGTTGCTGGTCAACCAGACCACACTTTCAGTATTAAGGTCCCCGAGCACTCTGCTGTGGCTTGCAGGGTACAAGATGCTAAGACAAAGTTAGCAAAATTTGAGGTTTGAATCACTTGATAGTGATCTGCTGATCAAAACTTCCTTTGTGGCACAGTTACTGCGTGCGCTGAAAGAATAGTGAGGGCCGGTAATGGGGGTCTGTCCTTTGTGAAGGCAAGCAACCTTCGATTTAATCATTAGTCTAATCATTAATCAATAAACAAGGAGTTTATCCATATAGTAATACTCTGAAGTATATAACCTAAGAGCTTTACCATGGAATATATTAGGTACTTCAGAAACAAATGGTTCTAACTTTGGCTTAGAGCTACTACAGATGATAATCCCTTTTCAAGGTTTTCATGATTCATCTAAACTTCAGAGATTTTTTTTTTTTTTTTTTTGAGCTGTAGACCAATCCATTGTCCAATAATACCAGGACATTAACCAACAGAATTTAGCTTGGGAGGCCCCTGAGGAAGACCTAAGTTTTCATTTATGGCTGTTCAGATGGGTGTCAATAAATAATTAATTATAATGGAACTAGGGGACTCTAAAAGTGAGTTGAGTACAATACTAAAATTATCACAATCGGTTTGTTTCTCTAAGGTTGGGCCTACATTAGGAAACCAAATCCCCTCTGATAGGTTTATTGGTGTTTAGTCTACATTAGGTATAATTTTAGAAGTCAAGTACTCTCATGCCAGACATTTTCCAAATTACATGTTCAGACTAGAAGCCACATCAGAAACCTGAGTTGATTGCAACATTAATTACCCCCAAACACTCCCCCCTGCACCCCGCTGCCAGTTTTCCTCCATTCTGTGTCCTCTCCCTGGCATTAAACCAGCATGCCTTGGAGACACAGGAGGCTGGCAGAGCCAAATAAGATAATTATCTGCAAATGACTGAATAGGATAGCGTTCTGCACATTTCAAGTTATAATTCCCCTTAAAGACATGAAACAGTTGAAAAAAAATTTTTAAATCCTCACAAGGCAGCATTTTGTCCCAAGCACACAGCTTAAAACCTCAGGCACCCTGGGATCTTAGAGAGAGCCAAGAAATAACTATAAGGAAAGGGCTTCTAAGTAATGAGACAAAAATAAATAAATGAGGGGCGCCTGGGTGGCTCAGTCGTTAAGCATCTGCCTTCAGCTCGGGTCATGATCCCAGGGTCCTGGGATCGAGCCCCGCATCGGGCTCCCCGCTCGGCGGGAAGCCTACTTCCCTCTCCCACTCCCCCTGCTTGTGTTCCTGCTCTCGCTAACTCTCTCTGTCAAATAAAGAAAATCTTTAAAAAATAAATAAATATTTAATATGACACATGGTAACAAGGAACTTCTGGAAGCACTCAGCCCAGAGGGCAAGCTTTTCCCACCTAAAGCTAGGGAGTGGACAAACTCTCACCGGTTACAGCACACCTTTCCAGAAAGCTATCAACGTATCCATAGCAATCCAGTGGAGTTGGTCCGGAGTTGTGCACACCCAGCAGGAGTAAGAGCAGACATTTAAGATTTACTCGCTTAACAACTTTCAAGAATATAATTGTTAACTATAATCACAGATGCTGTGCATCAGATCCCCAGAACTTACTCATCCTCTAACTGGAAGTCTATACCTTTTGACCAATCTCTCTCTCCATTTCCCTCATTCCATGGCCCCTGGTAATCCCCATTCAACTCTGTTTCTGTGAGTTCGACTTTTCTAGATTCCACATATAAGTGGTATCATACGGTGTTTGTCTTTCTCGGACATTTCACTTAGCATAACTCCCTCAAGATCCATCTTGTTACAAGTGACTGGATTTCCTTCTTTCTCGTGGCTGAATAATATTCCAAGGTATATGAATTCTACGTCTTCTTTTTCCATTCGTTCAAAAGTTAAGAAAATAGATCTTAAATGTTCTTACCACAAAAAAGAAATTGTCATTATGTGACGTGATGGGAGTGTTAGCTAACAGCTCAGTGTGTGGGGTTGAAACCTCAGGAGCTTCCTGGGTGAGATCTGAAGCTGGCCCCAAACACAGAGGGCAAAGAGAGAGCAGAGAAAGAGGAACCACTCCAGATTGGTGGGTGGCAGTTCTAACAAGCAAGGGAACTTACATATGAGACTTGTCTTGGGCCGCAGCAAGACGAGTAGATCTCCCCACCTGCTTGCCAGCATCTTAAAAGTTTATACAGAGGCCTTAACGGGGTCCAGTCATGTATATGTCCAGATAGTCTCAACAACACAATGCTCTCTCAAGACTTCGTCTTTGAAAACAGCTCCGGCTGTGGTGGGAGGAGCATACATTCCAAGGACGGAGGCGGGCTGAGGAGCCACCTATCGCCGGGGTCCAACTCCAGGGTCAAGCCCCGGTCATGTCCTCCCGATGATCTCCTCCAGCACGGTGGTAATCATTTTGTGATATGCAAGTGTATCGAATCAACACGTTGTTCACCTGAAACTTACATGATTTTCTATGTTAATTGTATCTCAATAAACCTGGGGGAAAATGTTTTAAATAAAGATACACGTTTTACAAACCATAATTTCCATCTCTAGATCGATTCCTCTCTATAAACTAGAGGAAATCTAATGTATATGCATAAGGGAATGTGTACAACAAAGTGCGTACTGAAGCTTTCTTTTTAACAGCAAAATATTGAACTAACCTTACTGCCTATAAACAGAAGACGTATTCAAAATCTAAGGTATATGCATGTAATGGCAAGCTATTGAGTAGGTAAAACTAAATACAGCCACATGAATATGTATAGATAAATCTGTAAAACAATATTGAGTGGGGGGAGCAAGTTACACAGCATGCCTTCTGTTATGGTAAACACTACAACCATCCTAATCACTACCATACATCAGTGAAAACACACAGGTATAGTGAATGGGGAAAACATGGATGGAAAGAGGAATCATCGATCTAAGCACAGTTGTTACTGCTGTAAAGGAAAGTGGTGGATTGCATCAGTAAGGGTACAGATGTAGTTACAACATTTAACTCCAGTATAATTAGTGAATTTTAAAATTAAAAGATCGGAGACAAATATATCAACACACTAACGTTTTAGGGCTGGGGCTGCCAGGCTCCCACCTCATTTTTGCCCTTCACTTTCTCTCAGTCTTTAAGATCTGCTGTAATAACAAGGGAAACTATTAATAGGAGCTCTGGGCAGCTCCTTGTACTGTTCCTCCCTGAAGCAACTGGCTTTTGTTTGTTATTGTTATTTGTTTTTTATTCGTGTGGTTAAGAAAATGGAAAGTTTGTCACCATGTGCAACATTTAAGGTAGAAGAGAGAGAAGACAGAAGTCAAGGAATGCAAATATCTGAGAAATGCCACATTAGAGGAACTTCCCATATAATTAGACCAGATGCCTCAAATTTGCCTGTAGGGAAATTTCTGGGTCACACTGAGAATATCCAAACCTATTGGAACCTTAGATAAGAACCAGAAAAAAGCTTCAGCGATATAACGTACTTTATTTAGCAACCTGGACATAAAATGTATATTGAAGAGAGTTAAGAATATATGCTTCTATAAGAAAATGCTTCGAAGGACGTAAGTGTTACTTAATGCTCAAAGGTTTTAATTATAGGCCTGTGTGTGTGTGTGTAGTTTCAGTAGCTTCTAGCTTTATCATGAAGGAACGCAATATTGTTTTTGATCTTCTTTGTTCCATGTTCCCTTAAAAACATAGTGAATTTGCATTTTGGTTTAACAATAGTTAGCAGTATAATTATTAAGTCCAGGACATTCCTGCAAGGACAGTCCTAGAGACTGGTGCCTACAAAGAAAAAATCTGTGCTTTGAAATCAGATTTATATTCAAATCTCACTTCCATCACTTTGCTTGTATGACCTTGGCATAATCATTAATTTCTCTGAGTCTTAGTTTCTCATCTATTTAAAAGGAATGCTTAATTAGCTAATTATTTCCCACAATGCTGTTGTAGGATTAAATAAGGTAATTCTACAAACTGCCTGGTGCATGAGGTATTATCTGTGCTTAATAAATAGTAAATACTTTTGTTATAATTGACAAGAAACAAGTGGAAATCTTTCCTGAATATCACACAATATTACAATTCCTGGGAAAATAAAAGTCAGTCAAATGTTTAACTTGTGTGATGTGAAACTAGTCTGACTACATTTTTTCCTGAATTACTTAATTTTAATAGAGTTTACTGAATTTTGTTGTTAAATAGGAAGAACCTGTGTCCATGGATATGTTAAAATCAGCCTGATTGTAAACTCATCAAAAGCAGGTCTCATTACCTCACACCTGTCAGAATGGCTAAAATCAACAACACAAGAAACAACAGGTGTTGGCGAGGATGTGGAGAAAGGGGAAACCTCTTGCCCTTTTGGTGGGAATACAAACTGGTGCAGCCACTCTGGAAAACAGTATGGAGGTTCCTCAAAAAGTTAAAAATAGAACTACCCTGGGCACCTGGGTGGCTCAGATGGTTGAGCGTCTGCCTTCGGCTCAGGTCATGATCCCGGGGTCCTGGGATCGAGTCCCGCATCGGGCTCTCTGCTCCTTGGGAGCCTGCTTCTCCCTCTGCCTCTCTCTGTCTCTCATGAATAAATAAATAAAATTAAAAAAAAAATAGAACTACCCTATGATCCAGCAATGCACTACTAGGTATTTACCCAAAGGATACAAAAATACTGATTTGAAGGGATACAGGCACCCTGATATTTAATAGCAGCATTATCTACAATAGCCAAATTTTTAGAAACAGTCCAAGTGTCCATCGATTGATGAATGGATAAAGAAGATGTGGTGTATGCACACACACACACACACACACACACACACGGGAATATTATTCAGCCATAAAAAAGAATGAAATCTTGCCATTTGCATGGAACTAGAGAGTATTATGCTAATCAAAATAAGTCAGTCAGAGAAAGACAAATGCCATATGATTTCACTCATATGTGGAATTTAAGAAACAAAACAAACAAGCAAAGGTAAAAAAAAGAGAGAAAGAGAAAGAGGCAAACTGAGAAACAGAATCTTAACTGTAGAGGACAAACTGATGGTTACTGGAGGGGAGTTGGGTGGGGGGATGGGTACAACAGGTGATGGGGATTAAGGAGGGCACTAGTGATGAGCACCACGTGATGTATGGAAGTGTTGAATCACTAAATTGTACACCTGAAACTAATATTACACTGTGCTAACTGGAATTTAAATAAAAACCTTTTAAAAAGCACATCTCATATTTTATTGATTTGATAAGAGAAACTTAATAAATGTTCGTTGATTTTAATTGAACTACTCTAGACGTCAGGAAAATGCCTAACCCTCACGGTCATAGGGAAACTGCTGAACTGTTACTGAGTCCAAAAATTTAGCAGTAAATGTTTACTTAGTCCCCAGAGGGTATGTGGCATTTTACTAGGCATTTCAGAGAGCTATTAAAGAAGAGTCATGGTTTAAGTCTTCAAGAGGCTTAAAATTCTTTTAACCACCTTTTTGAGATATAATTGTCATACAATAAACTGCACATATTTAAAGTGTACAATTTGATAAATTTTGACACAGGTATTACACCTGTGAAACCATCTGCAAAATCGAGACAATAAACATGTGCTTCATCACCAAGAATTTTTTGTCCTGTCCCTTTGTAATTCCTCTGTACTTCCCCCAGTTCTCGGCAACCATTGCTCTGCTTTCTGTCCCTATAGATGAGTTTTCATATCCTGAAATTTTATATAATAGGAATTGTACAAAAATGTATTCTTTTTCCCCAGGCTTATTTTGTTCACATAAACGTTTTCAGATTCATTCGTGTTGTTTCATGTATCAGTAACTCAGTAGTTCATTTTTTATTGCTGAGTAGTATTCCAATGTATAGATACACCATAATTTGTTTATTCATTCACCCTGTTAACATTTGAGTTGAATTCACTTATGGGCTATTATGAACAAGGTGCCCAAAGCTCTCTTCTGCCTTCTGTGTCTCTTGGGTTCTATCTCCTTTATACAATACTTTTATCCTACACTAGGAAGACCCTAACCCAAAACTAATTAACCCTCTCTTTAGACCCACAGCAACCCTCATTCACATCAGCCTTCTGGAGGCGAGATTTTTGGTGGCGATTATAGATTGTGGTGGTAATGTATGGAGGGGGTCACACTGTGCCCTAAAGAGCCTTCCTCCCATTTGATGGTTTTATCTTCCCTCTCTTTTTTCCATCTCTATTCATCTCGGCTGTGCCCTTTCTTCTCCTCTGCCACTGAACCACCAGCTTCACTTTTTCTCCGCTGTGCTAGGCAGCCTCACCTTCCTCTGAGACCCGGGTGCCAGTTGACACCCCAGCCACTGGGGAACTCATCTTCTGCCCTAACCACATATCAAAACATGTTCCCTAATATAGAGTTTCCTCTGTAGGAGGAATTTCAATGCTGGTTGCTAAGGTAATACCATTAGCTCCTTATAAGTTTGTTTGAAGCTGCAAAGGGAGGTGTAAGAAGATACTAAGTTGCTCAGGTTGAAGAAGGTAAAAGCTGGGGAAGACTTCCTTGAGGCCAGTTCTCACTAGCCAATAGATCAGAATCTGTCCTGCCTGGAGGCTGATTGCTGTTACCACGCCTTTATCTCCTGCCATGACTAAGAAAAATATGGAGAACTCATGAATGTCATTGTCGGTACAGCTGTCCTTATAACATGCTCCCCTCCTCCTCATGGCAAATCATAGGGTTTTAACTTTTAGGTAGTCAAGTCAGTTACTCTAAAGTGGATCTAAGGTGACAAACATTAGAAAAAAGCTCTGGAATGTGCAGGTTGGCTAATGGGAAAAGGAAAGCTTTGGGCAGAAGTTCAAACTGAGTCCAAGGCCTGGGGAAAAATCAAGCCAATTATGGATGTTCTGGTGGTCAGGAAGACTAAGAAAGTTGGGCAACAGGTTTCAGAAGCAGGAGGCTCTAAGAAAAGAAGGTGCTGGGCGGCAGGAATAGAGTCACTAATGAACTAGGGTTTAAGGCATGGAAACATCTTAATGGAAACTAGCGTTCAAGATAGGTGCTGAGTAACCAGAACGCATACCTGGAATCAGGTTCTTGGAGATCTAAGGCCAGAGTTCACGGTAATAGCTCAATGCCTAACAGAGGCTGTACAGCATTACGGTAAAGAAGCCCAGCCTTTGGACTCAGACAACCCTGGGTTCGAATCCCAGTTCTGCTATTTACTAGCTAAATCACATAAAATTAATATCTCTGTAGGCTTCAACGTCCTCATCCTTAAAATAGAGTTGATAATATAACCTACCTGGTATAAAGACTAATTGAGGTTGATAGGTCTTGGAGTCATCCTTGACTTCCCTCTTTCTCATACACACTTCCTGATAACCCTGTTGCTCTGTGTTCAGAATAAATATCCAGCATCTAATCCATTGTCACTGACTCCATTGTTACTATTTGATCTGAGCCCTGATCTTTGCTCACCTGCATTGTGTATAGTAGTGATCACCCCCTAACTCATTAGCCTGATGCCATTCTCATCCTCCTAGCCAGAGTGATCCTTTTAAAACATGTCAGACATGGGACGCCTGGGTGGCTCAGTCATTAAGTGTCTGCCTTCGGCTCAGGTCATGATCCCAGGGTCCTGGGATCGAGTCCCACATCGGGCTCCTTGCTCAGTGAGGAGCCTGCTTCTCCCTCTCCCTCTGCTGCTCCCCCTGCTTGTGTTCTCTCTCTCTCTGACAAATAAATAAATAAAAATCTTTAAAAAAAAAAAAAAACATGTCAGACATAACAGCCCTCTGCTCAAAATCCTCCAATTGCTCCCAGTTTCATTCCAAGTGAAAACCAAAGTCCTTATCATGGTCAAAAGGCCCTATAGGATCAGTCCCCGGAGCCCCAGTGCCTAGCCACACTGACCTTCTATTCAATGAACACATTCTTGATGTAGAGACTTTAATTATTTCTTCTGGCCAACATGTTCTTCCCCCAGATGTCCACATAGTTAACTCTCTCAAGGGCTTCAAATCTCTGCTCAAATATCATCTTCTCAGTAAGGTCCATCATGACCAATTTATTTAAGATTATACCCCCACCTCTCTTCATACACATACACTCTTCCTACTTTCCCTCCTCTGTACTTTTCATAGTACATATCACCTTCCTATATAGTCTATAATTTAACTACTGATTGTGTTTAAATAAAATCATTTCAATTCATTTAACCTGTCTTCAGAGACATAGCTTTCAAATTTATCCTTATTATTATTACTCTGTGAACCCTGTGAAGTTTGTTCTTCCACAGTCCTTATAAATAAATGTGAAACTCATAGCTGAATATTGGAGACAAACAAGTAAAATAATCCTTCTGAATCAGGCAGGCTATTTTGATAAAAGCATTCAGTTGTCACATGCTGAGGAATAAAAGCACAGAACACCCCCCTTTGTTAGATAGTGAAGCTACCTTAGGTTAGTATCATCCTGGTTTCCACATTTTAGAATTTCCAGTCCCTCTGGCTGGGAAAGGATCAAGAAGAGAGTACATTTCTTGGAATCTATAGTCATAAAACATTGTATGACAAATGCTGCATCCAGATTTCCCCCCAAAAATGGCTTTCCTCAGAGTGTCTGCTCAATACTGATTTCATAGAATATTAACAGATGTTTCTCAGGGGAAAAGGGGGAGAAGTGGATCTTCAGTCAATTTAATTTAAGAAATTACACAATCAACTTTAAGCAGATTTCTTTACTGCAAGATTTTTGGCAATTACATTTGCTGATGTGTTACTGTGAATATCCAAATGGATCGCATAATATGCAACTTTTCCTGAACTCACTAGGCCAAAGCCCTCTTAGAAAGAGTTCCTTGAGATGCCTATTCATTCATTCAACCAAAATTTATTGAACACCTACTATGTGCACATATTGCAAGCACCCGAGATTCAGTGGTATGCAGGACACACAGAGCCCTTGAATTTACCTGGGATTTACAGTCTAGTAGACACACATAAAATGAATATTTGAAAGTTGATGAATATAATGAGGATAAAATACAGGCTGATGTAAGAACATTTAAGAGAGAATGGTGTTTAGTAAAATGAACTATGAGAAAGCCTGCCCAAATAGTTTTCATGAATAAATCTTATCCTTAGATGATTCATCACAAATTGTTTATCATTCACTATGTATGTAACATTGCACTGAGTGATATTGGGAAATACAGATGCATAAGACATGAACCTTTCTTTAAAAAAAACCTTCTCTAATTGATTTAAAATGCTACCTATCTCTCAAAGATAAATTATCATAGTTTTGGGAAGTCTTCCCCCACATTTATACACCGACTCCACCTTAGGTTGATTTTTCCAGTACTTTTCACACAACGCCTCCTAGGAGAGTGATTTGTGTGTCTCTGATCTACCAAACTAAAGAGTCAACTTTGTGGCACAGACACTGGAACTTTTACATCATTGCATTCCTCACAGTGCATGGTCTTTTGTGGGAACCAGTAAGGTAAAACGATGAAGATCCAAAGATTAGGAGTCCTATCAATTAGCTGAATTCTGGTGTTGGTTTGAAACCTCAGGAGCTTCCCAGGTGAAATATGAAACTGGCCCCACACACGGAGGGCAAGGAGAGACCAAAGAAAGAGGCAGACCACTCCAGATTGGCGGGTGACATGGTTACCAAGTAAAGGAACTTACATATGAGACTTGTCTTGGGTGGCCGCAAGACGAGTAGATCTCCGTACCTGCCCACCAAATCTTAAGAGTTTATATAGGGCCTTAAGTGGGTTCAGTCTCGTAGACAGTCCAGATGGTCTCAACACACATTGTTCTCTCAGGCTACATTTTTTAAAATGGCTCAGGTGGAGTTGGGCAGAACTTATATTCCATGTCCTCTCAGTGACCTCTTCCAACACCTGGCTCTGGCATTTGCTAGCTGTATGACTGTGTGAAACTCTTCATTCTTTGAGCCTTGATTTTCTTGTCTGTAAAATGGAGATAATAATACCCATATCTACCTAATCATGTAATTGTTTTAGCAGAGATGAGGCATATAAAATAATTTAGGGCCTGACATAGTAAGCATACCATCACAAATGATATTGTTATTACATCTATTATTATTGCACAGAGCCCTCAGAGAAGTGCTCGGGCAATCTAGATGTTGAGCGACAGGGAGAAGGAGGTCAGGCCCTGGACGATGTGGCCCAGTGCCTCACCTGTCTCTCACAAAGTTCCAGTACAAAGACGGGATACTAGCTACTGTGGATTGAAGCCAAGGGACAGCAAGGTAGGATAAATGATGTTGAACAGACATGAAAAAGCCTGATGATGGAGGTAGAGAGGACTTGAAATAATGACTGAAATCCTCAGATATGATCTAAAGACAGTGGATAAAATTAAAGACTGATGAAGAAGAAATTGTTTTCAAGAAATATTAACTTGCTGATCATGTTCCATAGGACCGAGATGGAAAGTACCAGCATCTAAGAGACCAGTAAGTGACAGCCATGTAAAATAATGAAGTTGGCAGACCTATCACAGAGTCTTCCACTCTTTTTTATACTCTGATAATTCATTAAGTGAACCAGGGCCTGGATAAATGTGGAATTGGGGAGAAATTGCAATGTATGTTCATGGTTGGTTCATTGTTGTGAACTGAAATGCCTAAACCATAATTCTGAACAATGAATTCCAGGATGGCATGAGGCCTATCATTAACCACCAAATACTTCCTCAAGAAACTGTACTTTTCCTTAAGAAAATAACATTTTCATCACATGGTTAATTTAGTAACCAAACATGGACAACACTTACATAGGAAATCTCTGTGGCTTTTTTTTTTTTAAAGATTTTATTTATTTATTCATGAGAGACAGAGAGAGAGAGAGAGACAGAGGCAGAGGGAGAGGCAGGCTCCCCGCGGAGCAGGGAGCCCGATGCGGGACTCGATCCCAGGACCCTGGGATCATGACCTGAGCCGAAGGCAGACGCTTAACCGACTGAGCCACCCAGGCGTCCCTCTGTGGCTTTTTAAAAGGGAACTTAAATTAAATACATCCAAGGGAAAAGCAGGTGAGAAAAGAGTTTGCTCATATTTCTCTAAAGAATTTTTTTTTTTTTGAGAGAGAGAGAGCGAGAGCACACGTGTGAGTGGTGGGGGAAGGGCAGAGGGAGAGGAGAAAAAATCTTAGGCAGGCTCCACGCTCCGTGCAAAGGCAGACGCAGGACTCCATCTCATGACCCTGAGATCATGACCTGAACTGAAATCAAGAGTCAGATGCTCAACCTCCTGAGCTACCCAGGTGTCCCATTCTAAAGAATTTCTAATGAGACATTTTCATTCTTGCATTTATTTTACAGAAGAAAAAGTAAATACTAAAAATATCTACATGAGAACATACTGATATAATTGTCTATTTTAAAAGATTTATTTACCTTCTTGAAATAATAAATTACTCACTTTGACTTTGTTTTAAGCTAATGACTTTCTGAATCAAGATAGAAATTTGAAGGTACAATGTTTGATCATTATTCAAGTACTGTGGTGAAAGTCATGGGAACATTTCATCCCTTTCCGTTCTCCTCCTTCTCCACCCACTAACCTGGGGAGATTTGTTCTTAAAGTTCTAGATTAGATTATAATGCATTTTTCCCATAGAAATAAAGTTATTGATAAATATGTATACTTCAAGTAGTATTAGTTCTAGATACTGAGATTTTTAGTTTCCAGGCTAGACCACAAAAGGTAGTCCAATCGTAATACACACAGTATATTACAAATTAATGTTTGACACACAATCTGTTCATAATTTCAGCACTCTCTAAACAGTGAAAAATTGGGCCATCATCTACATTCAGGTAATCACTGTCAGAATGACACATGGATTCACAGTAGAAAAATTTATACCTGGCCTCCTAATCCTGCATGGCAGATTTCTAGAACTCATAGATTCACAGGATTCTAGAGCTTGGACTATCTTCAGAATCACACAAGCCACCTCCTCATTTTGCATCTGAATAAACTGAGGCCAAAATGCTGAGATGATTTGTGCAAGGTCACTTAACTGATTAGTAGGCAAGTTAGGACTTAAAAAGAGTACCAAATTTTATAAACCCTGTTTTCAGCTGAGAAAATGCTGAAAAAAAATATTGATTGACTCACTCATTTATTCATGATTTCACTTATTCTTCATTCATATATTGAAGAACCATTTGCTACATGTCTCAAATGTACAGAATATTCTGCTAGTTGCTGAGAGAATTCAAAAAGAATATGAATTGGCTTGGGGCGCCTGGGTGGTTCAGTCGATTAAGCCTCCGACTCCTGGTTTCAGCTCAGGTCATGATCTCAGACTTGCGAGACTGAGCCCTGAGTCGGGCTCTGTGCTCAGCACAGAGGCTGCTTAATATTCTCCCTCTCCCTCTGCCCCACCCCCTCTCGCTCTCTAAAATAAATAAATAAATCTTAAAAAAAAAAAAAAAAGAATATGAACTGGCTTTTGCTCCTAACTAGCTGAGCTCTAATTGGCTATAAATTTAGAAAATTAAACACAAGAGTTACATAAACAAAAAGTTATGTCAGCATACATGATTAAATGTGAATTAAGTTATTCAGGTAATGTGTTAGGAGTTCAGAGGGTGGAGAGGTCAGGGTGGATTTAAGGTGTCAAGAAAGTCTTTATAAAAGACAAAATTTAAATCTACCCATCTGTCCATTCCATAGACATTATCGAGTACTCATTATTTCCCATATACCAAACCAAACCGTGGGAATATGAGGATGAAAGACAATGCCCCTGTTCTCCAAGATTCACAATCTAATGGGGAAGACAAAGAGGGCAACAAACAACAAGAGGTAGAGGGTGCATATGGTATGTTTGTAAATATAAGTAAATACTTATATTTATTTAAATATAAAAAATATAATAAATATATATTAAATATAAGCAGAGGCAGGATTGGGATTAGGAAGGCAAACAGGACAACTCGGCCACAAAATTTAAGGAAGCACTCACTCTCAAGCCGTTGCAAGTGCAGACTCAGCTCTTGCACAGACCAGAGAGAGAGTGTCTCCTTCAATTTTGCACCCTAGGCACCTTACAGCCTCATCTTTGTGCGGCCCACCAGTACTCTTTAGTCATCATAAAAGTGGCAGAATGGTGTAAATAACAATAACAAAACAAAAAACAGAAAATCTTGAATAAGGTCTGAATAAAATCTGCCACTAATAACTATGTGATCTTAAGTAAGTTTTTCCTATCTCTGGGCCTCAGTTTCCTCTGCTGCAAAATCTAGGGGTTGACCTAGATTAGTGCTTTTTAGGCTGTGACCTGCACAGCACGTAGAGTCTTCAGAAATAACTCAGATGAGGAAGGGCTGACTGGGTAGAGCTCTACATCCCTCACCCTGACTTTAACCAGACCAGCCATCTTTATTGCTTTTTTAAAAGATGATTCTTTATGAGGGACCTGGTTTCTGCCAAGGGCCAGTGAGAGCAGTTATAACTATAGTTTCAATGACCAGTGGAAGTGAGTAGTATCCAAGGGAATTGATCTCTTATTAGTCCTGTGGTGGGTATATGAGTCCAACCGTTCCCCATATGAAGGGCTCAATGACTCTTGATGAATTGGGTGGAGAAGAAGAAATAAGAGATAGGCTGAAAACTAGACCAATTTGATGCTAATCTAGGGGTGCAGTAGAAATTAACATCTATGAGTCTGATGATGCTTTGGGGTTGAAACCAGGAAGTATTGATGCAACCAAGTGTCATGCCCATAAAACAGTGCCTCATGAATGTCATAGTACTTTCTATTTCCCCTTCAGAAACACCACTTAGTCAATGATTGGTCACAAATCGTCACACATATGGTACTTATTGAAGAAATGCTGGGCTAACTTTGTGATTAACAGCTAACTATATTATTTGTTCCATTCTAAGAAGCAACTTAATGATCTCTAAAGACTTGTGAGTCTTCACAAGCATTCTAAAACAATAATCAGGAAAGAAGTACAGTGGGAGAATGGAAGAAAAAGCACAGTAGTCTGGTTCATTTCTGTGAGGTGGCACAGTTATTTAAGTAGTCGTTGAGAATGTGAGTAAAAAGCGTAACCATAATCTCATTATGTGAAACCAGGATGGCTAATCTCATGCTCCAAATGGTAAATACAAAGAACGACTTTTGTATTTTTTAAGTTTTAGGACCATCAGAGACAAAACTGTTTTGATAATAAACCTCAGCCCTGTGCCCAAATTGCGAGAGGTGCCTCAAAAAACAGGATGAAGAGAGAGTAGGGTCCTAGGGGAGTCCAATTAAGGAATATCTACTTCTACTTCCTGTCAGCACTGTGAAGACATCATCTCAGTTAATACAACAACTTAAGCTGGATAGTATTCGTCCTAAATGTGGATAAAGAAACCAAGTTTCAAAGAGATTAAGTTAAGGTGCCCAAATCATAAAGGTAGTAATAAATAGAGGTGGTCTTCAAACTGAGGTTTTCCAAGAAGAGTGTTTCTCCAATACAATTCCAAAGATGTGAAGGAAGTAATATAAAGATTTAATCATTTCCGTGGTTAGTCCACTGTGTGAGAGTCACAACTCCCGAAAAATACAATATGAGAGGCAAGGGTGTATTGAGGTAAAAGTCAGAAGCTTGTGAAAACCCCTTCAGCCACATAAGAGTTCTCTAAGTGAAAAGTGAGGGAGGAGGAGAGGGAAATGAGGATGTCATGAAATCTGACACACAGTTTCCTATAGCTTCTGGAGAGTTGGGGCATGCTTGTTTAGTTCACCACTGTACATTCCAGCACCCAGCACAATGTCTGATGTTGAATTAATGAATAAATATCAAAGGAAAGTTGGGGAGACGGAGGTAGAGTTGCATGTACCATCTCAAACCTATGACAAATACAGATTTTTAATGTACACATTTACCTATCATGTGTATGAAGGAAAAATGTATGCCTTCTGCTTAATATGGCCATATTCATAAAGCTTCTGCCTTTATTTCAAAGCCAGCTTTACTCATGGCCTGAATAAGTAATTGCCTGTTGGATGTGTTTCAATTCTAAGGTTTCTCCTGACATGGTAGGAGAAGGTCTCCTCCTGCAACGTCTAAAATTCCTGCCACTATATTTGCTTATTTCCAGTAAATTTAAATGTAAATGTAACAGGAAATTAGAATGAGATTTTTTTCTAACTCAGTTTTGAATGAGGCAATAGAGTACCAAAGCAAGAGTGTGACAGTCCCCCACACCACCACCACCATATGGGGATTTACAAAAGAAGTGGACCTGAGAAATTGTTCCACAGCTCCTCATCCCCATAGTCAATTGAAAAGCACAGGAAGACTTTAGAGAGTGGGCAGGAGGTAGACTGGTGAAGAGATTACTTGGGACAGGCCAGAGGCCCTGCCCCACACTCTCACCTTGGGTAGGAGGTGAAAATATCTAACCATGAGCTTAAAGATGACCACTCAGAGAACTGCAATCCCTAAATATGGAGACAGAGTACCACCGCCTGACTTGCACATGAGAGAGCTTATGGTGGTTTTGGAAAGGGCCCTGATCCCCACCCAGAAAATCTAGAAAGAAAGGGCTAACCACTTACTGAGGGAGGAAGGAGAGGGCTGCTCTTGGACAATCATCCTACATTCCCAGAGTTTTGTGGGGCAAAGGATGTGCATTCTCAAGGCCAAATGGCTTGGGTTATATTGGGTCTTGCCCAGTAGGGCTATCTGGAGTGGACTGCACTGTTTTGCAGAAAGAAACTGAGGTGGACACCCTGGTTGTCCAGGGGCTAATAAAGGAATCCAACCAATTTTCATTTGCCCAGGTCAAGGCACCTGCATGAGAGAAGGGTCTAGCAGAGATGTTGTCAGCATGGACTGTTGGCCTGGATTGAGAGTATGAAGCCAAGCAAGCCCTGGCCAATTGCCTTACTTCTCTCCATGTACCCCACCTCCCTTCAACCCTGGTGGGGTCCACAACTATAACTCATCTGGTGAGTATAAAGAGAACAGAGTAAAAGAACCACATTCCCTTTTCCTCCTGGAGTATTCCAACCGGAGGCTTACCCAGGCTGGAGGAGAGGAGTCCAGAGTTTTGATAATTAAAAAAGATTGGACATTCTAGTTGATGGATTGAAAGTGTTTTTACCAAAAGTAACCAAAGGACTTTTTATTTTCTGAGACTGACCAGGAAAGATATGCCAGCCTAAGTCTTCATTTAGGAAGGCAAAGTATAATTGTCAAAAGATAAAAACATGTCTCTCATATAAGCACAAAATAAACACGTGTCAAGATTTATTTAACTCATGGGTGAGAGAGTTAGAAGGATATTAATGCTGGGTCAATGAACATTAGAGAAACTGAATATAGGAAGTGAGTGAGGATAGGATATTGGAAGATTGAGAGATTAGAAACTAAAATGGCTAACCTCCTACAGGGCAATAAAATCGTAATCTTTCAATCCGTTTTTTCTATCAGACAGAAATCATTTGTATCTCTACTGAGCAAAAATCTAAAAGTGAACATGCAACATCACAAAGTATGGGCCCTAACTAATGGTAGTGAACAATGGCATACTCACCTAGAAAATGAAGTAATCCTTGGGTGGGTCTGTGAGACAACACTTGGGCATGATACAGAAAGAACAGACAACAATCCTCTTGCCTTAGTTCCAAGTTTTTAATAATTTGTCTTAATAAGGGTTGAAGGAAATTAGCCCCCACCCCATCCCCAGTTTTAAAGAGCTGTGGGAGACAAAAATAAGATTGCATTTTGATCATGATCTGGGAGATATGGTTGTTCCACAAACCAGATCTATATTTTCAGCCCTGAGAACGTGGCTCGTAACATTCTGTCCTGATCAGAATAGCAGAGATTTGGTGATCCAGTTCACCACCAGGGTGCAAGGCTCAGATAGCTGGGCTCGAAGAAGAGGAAGCAATAGTTGAGACAAAGGTCTGAAGACTTAGGGAAGCATGAGAGGGCAAGATCCTGGGAAAGGCTGGTCTCCAAATCACTGTTTAGGGATGGCCGCCAGGGATAGAAGTGGGTACGATTAGGGAGAAGGCAGAGAGGACAAACTTGGCTTATTGCACGTTTGTTTCTGGCATTCTTCAAAGCAAAGACAGGATTTGTTTGTTTTCAACTGTACCCGGCATTAAGATTTTATCATTGTTTTCTATGCGACAAAAAATCTTTCCCTAAAAGAAAAATAGACACATTGTCTACTTGACAAAACATTAATACATATTTAGCTTAATCTAGTTATTGACAGTAAACTTTAATGAAATAAACCAGTGTGCTGTAATCATTGTTCTTTGTAATTTAAGATAGGCAAATGTCTTACAATTCAGAATTATATTTTTGTTCCTCATTACCGATAGACTACACGTGCCAGTAACTTCTCTACAGCATGTTCTGACGTTATGCAAATGTTTGCGGACCCAATTCAAAAGAACACTGTGGTTGTTGAAGAGGGTGATACTGTCTTCCTTGGTCACACATAGGACTTCTTAAATTCTAACAAAGTGCCATACCAGAATCAGAATTGCCTTTGTTTTGTTTCTGTAGAAAAACCAGTCTACCACACAGAGTTTTTGCCAGGCTCTCATGGTTCATGCTCTTTCCTTGAACATGGCCCTGAAGAGTTAACTGCTGCCTGTGCGCTCAGCCACCGTCCTGTAATCTGACCTTGGATTTGGACAGCTGACAAAGCAGTGGCGTCTTCCTTATGGTCCCCCAAGCTAAAACAAAGAAGCAGGTATGTGTTTCCAAAGAAAGATGCTTCTGCTGAGAAAATGATAGGACAGTGATGGGATTAACAGAGAGCAGAAAGGAAGGAAAACCCAACACAATCCCACAAGACAAAGAATGAACAAAATCACTCTAGGAAAGATCGGAGTAGGAGATACAATCTTAGAATGGTGATCTTTTCTAACACAGAGGATATTCAGAACACAACTTAAAAAAAATAAAACCTCATTCTTTTTTTTTTACTAAAATCATGGAAAAAAACAATCTTGCTTGATAAATGGAAAATTTAAAAGAATTTGTAAAAGGAAAAGCAATGAACATGACACTACACTAGACTTGACAAAAGAATTCCTTCAAATTACAGATAAAGGAGGCCCTTTTTTAAGATTTAATTTATTTATTTGAGAGAGAGAGAGCATGAGCGGGGTGGGGGGGAGAGGCAGAGGGAGAGGGAGAAGTAGACTCCCCACTGACCATGGAGCCCAATTTGGGGTTCCATCCCAGGACCCTGGGATCATGACCTGAGCAGAAGGCAGATGCTTCACTGGCTAAGCCATCCCGGGCAACCCTAGAGGGGCCGTTTTAAAATTCAGTACTCAAGTGTTTGTTTGAAAAAGCAGTAAGTGGTGGCAAAAAATTTGTTTGTTTTCTTCAAAAGCCCTTCATCTTTCCATACTATGTATAATGAGGATAATGACTTTTTTTTTATTCTTATGTTAATCCCCATACATTACATCATTAGTTTTAGATGAAGTGTTCCATGATTCATTGTTTGTGCATAACACCCAGTGCTCCATGCAGAATGTGCCCTCCTCAATACCCACCACCAGGCTAACCCATCCTCCCACCCCCCTCCCCTCTAGAACCCTGTTTGTTTTTCAGAGTCCATCGTC
>NC_138373.1:111878183-111928865 GCF_054177405.1 Leptonychotes weddellii | reverse complement strand
CTCTCTGAGCTCCCTTTCTAGAACACACCTTTCGTGGAGTGAGATGAAGAAGAAAGATGGCAGGAATTAACTGCTTTGTTTAAAAGGCTTTTCTGGGTAGCTGAGACAAGGACAAAAAGAAAAGGTAGTACACGTTACTGGATTGAAATGTGGAACTGGGACATAGTAAATGAACTTTCTGAATTTCAAATTTTTAATGTCCAGTGCCTGCTCTGAGTGTATATTCAAGAAAAGTAGTGAGAATAACAGCAGAGGATTTAAAAGTTGTCAGTCATTTCCCTGTGGAAAAAAAGAAGTGATATTTTTGTATTCTTGTGGAAATCTTATTGTAAACTCTCTTCAGCAGAAAGAATGAGGAATGAGTATTATCTTTGATTGCATAATTGAGATTTGTTTTATCTACTTTTTTTGTTGTTTATGAAATATTTAGAGGCTAGAAAGGGCTTAATTGACTTTCACACATGAAGCTCTTAGTAAAAATGACAGCTACCATTTATTAAATGCCTACTATGTGCCAGGTACACTGTAGGCACTTTAAATATGTTATTCTAGAATATCTCAAAGATAAAAAAAAGTTCTGAATTATTCTACGAAGTTCCAGTACCTAATACTGATGAGCCTCGTTGTCAAACATTCACAGTATTGTATGCGCTCTGACACACATAAGCACTAATCGCTAGTAAGCTTCTTCAGACTTCCCATCCTACTACATTAGTGAACAACCCAAGTTAGTTCTTTATCTTTTTTAAGATTTTTATTTATTTATTTGAGAGAGAGAGAGAGAGAGCACAAGCGGGAGAAGCAGGCTTCCTGCTGAGCAAGGAGCCCGACTCCGGGGCTCGATCCCAGGACCCTGAGATCATGATGTGAGCTTAAGGCAGAGGCTTAACCGACTTGAGCCACCCAGGCGCCCCCCAAGTTAGTTCTTTAAAAAGCTAAGTTGATTTTTAACTGTCATGCTTTGCCACCTTTGGTAACTTCTGAAAATATTTTTCTATTGATTGTTTTCAAGAACAATAGCAAAACAATGGAAACAAACATTTACTGGGAAAGAACAAATTGGTGGATAAGATAGTTATTTTCAGATAGAAAACATTGATGGGTGGTATCCATGAAAAACCACATATTTACGAAAACTGATTCTGAATTGCAAATTGCAAAAATTTAATAACAGACATTTCCTACATATTTATTAATGCTTTAATAGAAAGGTCAAAGACATGAAGTATAGGGGCATTTGAAGTACCTTTATATTCAAATTTAGGACACAGTTTTGTTTTCCAGAGATATTAAATATAATGCTTATCAACATATGAATCACTTGACTTGTATAATGAGGACATTTATATTAAATCTGGTAACTTCTGGACACCAAAATTAGGATGCTATGGACACTGGCCTGGGTAAAGAACCTTTCAGCTCTATCTTCTTTTATTCTAGAAAGTACTACTAAAATTCCTCTGATTTGGCCTTTAAAGGAGACACTTCTTGTTGTCATTCCCTCTTTGCCATAGTTATTTATTTATTCATTCGTGTATTCAACCTTTATTTAATATATATAATGTATGGTAAATATTGTAGATTCAAAGAGGAAAAAGAAACAGCCCCCTTTTTTTCAATTATCTTACATTGCAGGAATAAGATAATTTTTTTAAATATTTATTTTTCTATTTGAGAGAGAGAGAGAGTGGGGAGGGGTCAGGGTGGGGAGGATGCGGGAAAGGGAGAGAATCCTTGAGCAGACTCCCCTCTGAGGGCAGTCTGGATCCCACAACCCTGAGATCGTGATCTGAGCCAAAATCAACAGTCAGATGCTTCATCAACTGAGCCACCCAGACACCCCAGGAATCAGATAATTTTAACACAGTGTGAGGTTCTTTAAGCAGGGATGGAGTAATGTACAGGTGCTCTGGGAATATAGAGAAGGAAGCTCTTAACTACTAAAAGGATGTGGGGACATGAAAAAATAGGAGTTAACACTGGGTGTCGGGAGCAGGGCAGGAAGAAGGGCTTAGAGCATTTTAGGCCAAAGAACGCAACCTGTTCAGACAGAAGGGTGGGGAGTAAGGACATGAGATTCTAGAAATGATGAGTAAGGCTGAAGGCTGAAGGCTGAAGGCTGAAGGCTGAAGGACAGGGTTGTCAGAATGCAGACAAGGCTGACCTGTGAGTAGAAAGGTAATCAGGATCAGATCATGAAGAAAAGAATCCTCATGGTGAGGATTCTAAACCGATGGCCAACTGAAGAGTTCACACCTGGGAAGTGACATCAGTAGGTCCTGTGTTTCAAAAGCTCCTTTTGGCTGTTGTGTGGAAGATAGTGCCACATACACACCAGCAAGAATCTGCTGTGGAGGGCGCCGTGGTGGCTCAGCTGGTTAAGCGACTGTCTTTGGCTCAGCTCCTGATCCTGGGGTCCTGGGATCGAGCCCCACGTCGGGGTCCCCCTGCTCTGTGGGGAGCCTGCTTCTCCCTCTCCTTCTGCCTGCAGCTCCCCCTGCTTGTGCTCTTTCTCTCTGTCAAATAAATAAATAAAATAAAATAAAGAGAATCTGCTGTGGAAGTCTGCATATGAAATCATGAAGACCTGAGCAAAATTAGTCACTGTGGAATAGTCAGTGGGAGACAGAATTAGGAGGTATTTGGAAGATAGAATCTACAAACTGATTGACAGACTGATAGGGGAAGATGAGAGGGAAGGGATTGAGGATATGTCCTGGATGTCTAGAGTGGGTAGGTTTTTGCTGATGTCTCTAGAAGAAGGGGAGAAGCAGAGTCATGGAAAGATAATGAATTTTATTTGTGAGATATTGAATTTGAGGTGCCTGGGAGATATACAAGTGGAGAATTCTAAGCCAGATTAAAATCCTGTGAGTCCTCAGGCATTGAAAAATTATATCTCATGCCCCAGTCCCAGCAGTTAAACCAGAAATAATATGAAACCACACAACAAATACAAGGAAGGCCAAAAATGCTTTGTTTTGTTCTAATAATGACTTTTCAAAAAACATTACCAAAATATAGATTTAAAAAATATGTGTTATATATATTTATTTCTCTAAAATTTATATTTTTAGAAATGTACTTACCTATATAAATATATTGATATATCACTTTTTTTTTCTGCCCCTGCTTGGCACATGACAGAGACATGTGCATAGATAGACTGCCTGTTGGGTACTCCAGCCTGGGAGGTGATGAGGGCAGTGGTCAATCCTACTTCTTTCTCTACAGCTTCCCATGTGCTGAAGAATTCACATATCCGCTCACAGGAAATGTAGTTAGGGTTTTACACTAACATAAGCCTATAGAAATCACACAGAAAAGGACAGTTCACAGTCATCTGGATAGATCCAGTTTATGAGTTTCATTCACAACTGTTCTTATTCTGTATCCATTTGGAGTCAGAGCTCTTGGGCCACCCCTTATTTTCCTATTTGAAGATTTTATTTATTTTAGAGAGAAAGAGAGAGAGAGAGCATGCTCAGGCAGAGGGAGGGGCAGAGAGAGAGAGAGAGAATCTCAAGCAGACTCCCCACTGAGTGGGGAGCCTGATGTAGGACTCCATCCCCCCCAACCCTGAGATTATGACCTGAGCTGAAACCAAGAACCAGATGCTCAGCTGACTGAGCCACTCAGGTGCCCCTCAAATAGTTTTTATGAGAAACCCCTGGAGGGCTTGTTCAACTAGATTGTTGGGTCCCACCCCCAGGAGTTCTGAATCACTAGATCTGGAATGGGGCCAGAGAATTTACTTTTCTAACAAGTTTACAGGTGATCCTGCTGCTGGTGGTCCAGGAGTGCAATCTAATAAGCTGATTTTTTTCACAGCCAAAGCAATTAGAGGAGAACTGAGACAAGAAATTAATTTTTCAAATTCACCGAAATAGACAAAAGGGAAGAACTTGCTGAAATTAGGGTGTGTTCATGATGAAAGGATCATCAGGGTAGCTGGGGAGGGGATGGGGTCTTGCTTTTGAATAAAATATGAGATTATTTGCCGTGACATTCCACTTTATTTTAGTTTAGGAAAGCAGACCCTAAAAATCTTTATAGGCAAGCATAAAAAGTCTCTCTACTTTGATTCAAAATGTAGTTGATGATAAAAAGGACAAAGCAACTAATTCTGCATTTCCAGACATTGTAGATAGCTGTCACGTGTACCTGCATAGAACAAGACTGATCCTTTGAGAAAATAAAAGTAACTTGAGTTTATAGTTCTTAGTTAAGAAGCTGTCTTTAGTTGCTTGATTTCTGAATTTTTGCAAACTACATGCCCGTCTTTGAGCAATGATTTTCCCATTCAGTAAACAATTTTCATTGGCTACTTTGACCATTATTACCTTGGAAAAATAATCCTGATAGTGGGAACTTTAAAATGGCAGGACAGTGGGGAAATAAATCATATTTGAAAAGAAAAGTTAACATGGCAAGGTTTGGAAACAGATTGGTAATATTATAAACTTTTTAAAAAGATATTTTCAGTTGAATAGAATTTAGAATTTTTATATGACTTTAGTATGACCGAGGCAACTCCCAACTTAGAAACGAGTTCTGTCTAGAAGTGTTAAATTATTATATTTTACACCTGGAACTAATGTAACACTGTATGTTAACTAATTGGAATTAAAATAAAAACCTCCCCGGAAAGTCATTTGTTTAGAGGTTGGAACAATTGCAAATGACATTATACTTATATACTTATATACTTATAACATTCTATTTAAGTTTGCTAAGGGGTTGTTTTATTTCCAAATCCGAAGAAAATTTACAAAATCCTCAAGATAACTGAAATACTGATCTTTGCGTGGAAAAGTTAGAAAAAATCGTTTATAAAATAAACTTTCTATTTGATGGGATGTTAAAGTACTCAGTGGAACTGGGTATTGCTTCATTCCTAGCTGTGTGGTCTTGGGCAAGTCATTTATCTTTTCCCAACCTCAGTTTTCTCACTAGTAAACTGGTAGGGTTGATTAAGAGCATTAGAAACAATGTTTAACTTATAATGTTGGCTAAGAGCATTGGAAACAATGTGTGTCGACTCCCCCTCCCTGGGAGTGCAGAGTGCTGTCAGGACAGGAGTTCCCCCATATCCAAGGGGGATATGTCCCAAGACCCCCAGTGGATGCCTGAAACTGTGGATAGTACCTAACCCTATACATACTATATTTTCCCTATATGTATATACCCACAACAAAGTTTAATTTATGATTAGGCACGGTGAGAGAATAATAGAATAATTATAACAATAGGTGCACCTATTATATATTATAACATTATATATATATTATAACAGTAGGGGCACTTGGGTGGCTCAGTCGGCTAAGCCTCTGCCTTTCGCTCAGGTCATGATCTCAGGGTCCTGGGATCGAGCCCCATGTCGGGCTCCCTGCTTGGGAGGGACTCTGCTTCTCTCTCTCCCTCTGCTCCTCCCCTCCTGCTCCTTCTTCCTCTCTCTCAAATAAATAAATAAAATCTTAAAAAATATATATATACTGTAATAAAGGTTATGTGAATGTGGTATCTCTCAAAATATCTGTACTGTACTCACTCTTCTTGTGATGGTGTGAGATAATAAATGCCTACATGATGAGATGAAAGTGAGGTGAATGTTTCTGATGTTGTGACATTGCATTAGGCTGCTTTTGACCTTAAGATTCGTCAGAAGGAGGATCATCTGCTTCCAGTCCAGGGTTGACTGTGGGGTAATTAAACCTGCAGAAAGCAAAGCTGCAGATGAAGGGGACTACTGTATCATAGCACTTATTATGCTTTTACTAACCACGCATTCTGTACCAGGAAGAATCCTAGCAATTTTCCTGTTATTCCACTTAATCATCAAAATAATCCTAGGAGGTAGGTATAGCTATTTTCATTGTTGTGAGTAGAAAATAGAAAAAGGAAATGATTTAAAATTTTAATATTAAAAACTAGTATCTAAGGAAAAAAATACATTTAACTAGAGGAGGGTGATAACCCTGGGATTAGCTGTATCATATTTACAACTATTATCTCACTGATCCATGCAGCTACCACTATGAAATGACTATTTTTTTCCATTTTATAAGCTTTCTGATAATCAGCACATTTCAGAGTCTAATCCGGAGTAGGTAATAGGGGACCAGGAATCATGTGGAAGAGATACAGTTTGATACAATTCCCGTATCAGTTACAAAGCAATGGTTTCAGTCTAGGGCAATATGGTCAAGGGATAGAATAGTCTATAGAAGGTGGCCAATGGGAAAGTAATAAGAAAAGTCAGGTGTAATCCATTGGTTGAATGTACCAGATGTTCTGAAATCATGTTTGTAATCTAGGGAATGTCTGGATTTGTTGGATGTAAAAATTGCAAATGCTCTGTAATTCTGTACTGGAAAATTAGCTATAAATTTCTTGGTTTGCAAGGAAATTGTTGTTTATAAATAAATGGTCTCATTTGATGAAGAAATAAATCCCTTTCAATCTCAGGGATTTTCAGACAGTATATTACTACATATGAAACCAGAATCTAAACTATTTTGGAAGCAAAAACCAGTTAATGTTAAATATTTTTATTTATTTATTTATTTATTTATTTTAAAGATTTTATTTATTTGACAGAGAGAGATACAGAGAGAGAAGGAACACAAGCAGGGGGAGTGGGAGAGGGAGAAGCAGGCTTCCCGCGGAGCGGGGAGCCCGATGCGGGGCTTGATCCCAGGACCCTGGGACCATGACCTGAGCCGAAGGCAGACGCTTAATGACTGAGCCACCCAGGCGCCCCATAATGTTAAATATTTAATGTCATATCCTTGTTCAGAGCTATAACAGGTTACCAGTTCAGTGTGAAGCAGAGATCCACATGACTTGATGTACATTTATTACCAATCCGGATATTGTCTGAAGTGAGCTAAGCCTTCTCTTATTAGATTTTAAGGAAGTTCTGCTTAAGATAGATCCTAAGGGATAAAGTGAGAAAAATCCTTAAGAAAACAGGGTTATAAATATCATAGATTTGGTCATTCAAACAATTCATATTCTTTGCTGAATATAATTTTTTTAGAGAATTAATTTACCAACCGAGCCCTATTACTTGTTAGGCATTAGGCTAGGTGCTCGATATAGAGTATTACATATTGTAGTGGTGTATCTCCTTTGTCTGCAAACTGACAGTTTTTCAGTCCTTCCTGGTTTTTTAGGACCTTGACACTTTCGAAGATACCTGGTCAAGTATTTTGTAGAATATCCTCGGTTTGGGTTTGACTCATGTTTTCTCAAGGTTCTAACGAGGTTGAGGATTTGGGGAAGCATACCACATAAGTGATGTGCCCTTTTCACTGCATGGTATCAGCATGCACAGGACATTAATAGGTCTCACTACTGGTGATGTTAACTTGATCACTTGTTTTATGCGATGTCTGCCGGGCTATTCCACTTGTAAGGTATTGTTTTTCCTTTTGTAATTAAATATTTAGGGGAATCCGTGATGTTTTCACTGAAGAAATTATCCAGACTTTTTTTTTTTCTTGAAAATAGTCTTACTGATGGCACAACCATTGTGTAGTCAAAGCCATGGTATTAGAGGCCTAGAAACGCGATTATATTTATATGAAGAGCAACCAAGTATAAGGTCCATGTATCTATCCTATAAATGAATGTTCTGTTAAAGTCTTCAAGCTCACATTTTTTTTAAAGATTTTATTTATTTATTTGAGAGAGAGAATGAGAGAGAGAGCAGGAGAGGGAGGAGGGTCAGAGGGAGAAGCAGACTCCCTGCCGAGCAGGGAGCCCGACGCGGGACTCGATCCCAGGACCCCAGGATCATGACCTGAGCCGAAGGCAGTCGCTTAACCAACTGAGCCACCCAGGCGCCCTCACATTTTCCAAGAGCAAAGAAACTATAAAAGAGACAAATGGAGCATATCTATTGATGATTGGGACATACATCTAATGGGTAACATTGAGGGTCTCTCAAATCCTGATTACCACACCACTGGAATTCAGGCAATCACTAATCCTAAAGCTGTGAGCACAGATACTCCCCGATTTGCATTTGTAATAGGTATGAAAGACATTTTTTCTGGGGTTCCCCTAAAAGGGATGAAAACCCCATTTTAATCAGAATTTACTTCCCAGCTGATCTTAAAGAATGACATAATTGAGGAGTAAATTTACATGGAAAATATTTCTCTGGAAAATCCTGTGACGTGACACTGGTCTTAGAGGTAGGTATAAAGATAGTAGATTTATTAGTGATGAACACTTATACTATAGAAATACTCAAAGAAAAAAAGAAATATTCAAAGAATAGATATGAGAATCTGTCTGCCTGTTTTTGCAGAACAAACTAGCCTTGCAAAGCCAACGTATATCAACACTTTCCCATGATAGATAATACTCAGGTGACAGAGAAATAGAAGAGCTCCCTACAAAACTTTGGATCATAAATCTGCCTAATATTACCAAATTCAATTATACCAAATATCCTATTTGAGAAAAGTTTTGAAAGCCTAGGGAAAATAATAACAGTAGTGATCCCCTGGGGAAATTTTTGGAGTCTTTTGCTTTTTCATTTATAGTTCTGTACTATTGGATTTTATTTATTTATTGACTATGATCAGGTACTACTTTAAATTGAAAATAAACTAGACAGGAAATTTTTTTAAATCCTATTTTTAGTAAATACTAAAGCCTTGCTATAGCTTTGTTATAAGTGAAATGAAGGTCAGAATACAATAAATTAATCTCAATAGACATTAGTTACCAAAGTATCCGAAGGACATTGGTAAAGGGTAATTGTTCTACGACAAAAGCTTGAGAGGGATTCTAAGTTTATGTGGGGCTCAGTGGATGCCAGAGTATGTGGTTGATTAGATGTTTAGCCACTACTTGGATTTTTTCCATGTAGTTTATAGTTGAGCAAAGCAAAGGTTGACAAGACCTTTTTTTGTTCATTTAGATTTTGCATTATTCAGAATCCTGCCCCAAATTTTAAAATTAGAGAAAGGGGTCCAAGCTAAAATTATTTTTGTTTTGTGAAAAGTAATAAAAACTCATTGAAAAGGAATGGTATCTCACTGAACATTTGCAAGTTTTTTTTTTTTACATAATTATTTGCTATAAACCGGAGTACCTATTTATGAAAAAGCCAGAGGGGAAGAAAATGCCTTAAAAAATATTATAGATACGATAAAATGGGGTCAGGCCTCACGTAAGAGCAAAAATTGCAATTCCTCTTCGGAGGATTACCTTCCCCCCCCAACACCTGGGCGACTCTCCCCCCTTTCCACTCATTCAGAAGAATGAAGGCCTGTATTCCCTCCTGAACTCTAAGTGAGCTGTTTAGTATGTGTAACTACACCAGTAACGCAGAATCCTGGCAAATTAAATGGTAGGTAAACATGGGAACAGGATACAGAATAAGTAAACATGAACAGGATACAGCTTTCTTGAAAAAAAAAATTAAGCCAATATTTAACAAATGTTACCCCGATGAGACATATTCACCAGTTGGCTTTTCAGACATTTTTCTGTTTAAGAAAATAGTTTACATTAAGTGTCTCAATAGTAAACAGGGTCAGCTTTGAAAAGACACTTTTGTTGTTATGTTGGAGGAACATGCTTGTATAAATTTCTTGAACAGTTAAGTACCAGGTAAAACAGGGCTTGCATCTGATTTCTTAGAGCCCTTTTGTTTTCTTGCCATTAAGCTTATTCTGGGTTCCAAACAGGGCTTGCTCCGCAGATAATGATGCGTGTGGTGGTAGTAAAATTAAAAAAAAAAAGTAATTCTAGAAATGCCTAGGGGAAAACTTTTAAATAATTCTTGTGCAACCCTTGCGAGTTTCAGCTTTGAAAAGTCTTTTACACCAGGTGTTTCTCATTTCCACTGCCGTCCCACCGTGGAGCCGCCCCACCAAGATTCCACCTGTCTCCCCTTTCCCCGAGGGCGTAGTAGGCAAGCGTTCCTCAGCGAGTGGATTCCTCAACTGGCCTCGCCCGGCTCCACGTGACCTCCCCTAACACCTGTGTACGGCCTTCCGCTCACAGCGCCCCCATCCCCTCAGCCAGGTACCGACCCAGCCCGGCTCCCCCCTCCCCCAGGAGGTCACGATCCCCGGGCCAGCCTCGCTCGGGCCGGCAGGGGAGGGGCCGAGTTTCGGCCACAGCAGCTGCTCGAGCCCATGCAGCCTGATTATCACATGACTCGACGGCGGCGGTAGCCGTGGCAGCAGCCGCGCCGGCTCTGCCGGCTCGCGGGGTAGGCTCAGTTCCGCTCACGCAGGAGTCGAGCGCAGAGGGGCGGGGAAGGGACCTGCTGCCGCTGCGGTCACCCAGCCGCTCCCGGAGCGCGCGGCGTCTCTCCGGGCCCGGCCGGCCCGCTCCATGCCGCTCCGTTGCGGAAGTGTAGCGGGGGGAGGCGGCGGCGGCGGCGGCACTGAGCGCGGGAGGCCGGGGCCCGGCCCCCTGCAGCACTAGGCTCCGCTAGCCGCGCGGCGCGCCCCAGCGGCCCGGCTGCCCGTGCGCCCGGCGCCCGCCGCAGCCTGCATGCCCCGCGCTGCGCCTCGTCGGGCCCCCGCCGCCGCCTCCTGCTCGCACCGCTGCTGCAGGGCGCCGGAGTAATATGCTCACTCGAGTGAAATCTGCCGTGGCCAATTTCATGGGCGGCATCATGGCTGGCAGCTCAGGCTCCGAGCACAGCGGCGGCGGCTGTGGTGGCTCGGACCTGCCCCTGCGCTTCCCCTACGGGCGGCCGGAGTTCCTGGGGCTGTCTCAGGACGAGGTGGAGTGCAGCGCCGACCACATCGCCCGCCCCATCCTCATCCTCAAGGAGACCCGGCGGCTGCCCTGGGCCACTGGCTACGCAGAGTGAGTGTAGCGACACCGGCGGCTCCCTTGCTCTCCTCGCGGCCCTTCCCCGCACGGTTCCAGCCCTCCTCTCTCCTTCTTCCTCGGCCCCAGGGCCCTCCAGGGGCTGCCGGCGTCCAGGCCTCGGCGGGGACCTCTTTACTTACACTGGCCGTTCCTCTCTTTTCCCACTCCCCCTTCCCCCATCCCCAAGGACGCAGCGTCTCCCGCCTGGGTATGGGCGGTAGATGGTGGGTGGCAGCGCTGGACCGTGGGAAAGCTAAGGTTGGACGGGTCCGTGAGTCCGGGGGCTGTGACACTTGGAAGAAAGTGCGTAGAACAGCTCTGCTGAAGTTTGAAGCACAGCAGGCAAATCTGGTATCAGCGCCCACCCTCCCAAAAATCTTTGCGCCTCCGCATGAAGTTTGTGGGGTAGAGTTGGGAGGAGCTGTCGCTGCGCTTGGGGGGGGGGGGGACGCATTCGTGTGCGAGGTCGCACATTTCAGAAGGGCCCAGTTTCTCTGACTTAGCCTAAGACCTCTCTCCCTTCTCCCTTAGCGGGTAGTAAAACCCTGCGCCTTCGGTAAATGCCAGTACTAGTTCCCCCAATCCACGGGGAGGGGAACTTATTTCGGGTGTCTAACGATAGCATTTTGGTAATCAGCTTTTGCGATTAAGGGAACGTTTGAATGATTTACTATTTCAAGAACTGATTCAGTTAGGCTGACGACCTGGAGTGGAACTGGGAAAGGAGGGAGGATTTTAATGACCTTACCCCCACCCTGACCCCCAGCTACGCCTCCATTGACTATTAATGACCATCTTATGAATGGTAGGATACGTAATGTTTTTCTCCCTACTCAGCATTATGAAACTGGGAAATTCGGAGGGTGTAATTTAGGAGACCAGAGATCCGGGCTTAACAATGACCCGGTGGGTGCACAGTGCACGCAAAACCCGGGTGCCTGGCACACCTGGCCCTTTTCCTTTAACTCCATCCGCTCTATAATCTTGGCCCTCCCCGATCTGCGAACATCGTCGCTCGCTGATTGGTTCGCCCGGGAACCAATCAGCTCTCCCGATGCCTGGGCGCTTTGATGCTGACCCTTTTCTGGTGGCCCGGATACCCCCTGGCAGGCATGGTTCCCGAAGCTCCGGGTTCCGGTGCGAGAGACTGCATGGAAGACGCCCTAACTAGAATCTCCCTTTTCACCATATAACCTTTTCTCCATGGGTTTTAATAGAAAACGTGACGGGAATGTGAAAAATGGTGAGAAGACAAGTGAGAACGCAGGTTGCTAAAAACAATAAAAATTAACACATAATAAAGGACAAGTATGGTAGAGAACATCGTGTGGGGGGAGGTACAAGATAGCGTTGTAACTTGCAGGAGAAAGCCACAGCAAAAATAAATACCTGTCCTGTCCAAACATACCAAACACCGGTTCTTGAATGAGATTTAAAAAAAATGTTTAAAAGGCCATTTAGACGTGTTGCAAGCAAAACCGCTTTAAAGCATACTCCACTAAGTCCTACAATTGTGTAGGTGGGGGCCCTTGTGCCTGCCAAAAAACCCGAACTACCTGGCTAGTTGTCACTCCAGTGGGTTTCCCAGTGCAGGGGCACCTGTCTGAGGGACAGAATGACAAGCAGACAAATGGTGAGAAAGTTCTGAGAAGTAGAAAGGAAGATATTAAAACACACGTGAAAGCTACTTGGTCGCAATAAAAGGAGGGCCTCAAATAGGAAGAATAAAACAACCGGTTTCAGAATGTTTGGATCCTATGGCAGGCACATGATGTGCCACGGACTGTAAAGAATATAAGGGAATCTGAAATGAGACATGTAGCTGGGATAGATGGGACTGAGGGGCTCTACCTCCTCCTAGGTGGGCCTCCATTTCCTTATCTCTAAGAAGTTCACCTTTTCCTAGACCCCGAAGTGAGAAATGTTCAAATTGAAGGTTAAAAAGGCCACTGTTTAATTTTAAAAATCGGTTATAAAAGTAGTACATGATGTGGGAAACAAAGGCAAAAGAAAAAATTAAATTTCCTTGCTGCTTATAGCCCACTGACAAGTCCTTGAAACAGGCAGATTGACCTTCCTCTAGAAACTCAACTGCCCCGATGTTGACACTTTGCTAAGGGCAAGAGGTAATCTTAGGCCAACCCCCCAGGATCTCATAAGTCTACTTTAACATATAAAAATTCCTTTGGAAATTCCTTTATCTCTATTCCCCAAGATACAGTTTAGCAATCATCCCCCAAGCATATGGCCCACAGATACACATCTGAAGGGTCTCATGACTAAGGTTTTATTAGTAATAAATGAGCTTTATCTAACAATAGCTGGCCCTCTCCTGGAAACTTGTTTCCAAAATTCCCTAGAGATTTACACTATCCCTAACCTCCCAACTTGAAAGTACATAATCGCCAACCCTCACAACCCCAGTACAGCCTTTTCTGCCCATGGGTCCTGTCCCTGTGCTTTAATAAAACCACCTTTTTGCACCGAAGATGTTTCAAAAATTCTTTATTGGCCATCAGCTCTGGACCCCAGTATTGCCTACATCAGTACATACTTGTGAATTCAAGCAAAGACCTGTACATATACAAACGTAGGAACACTCCCCCCCACACACATATGCACACATTCCCTAGGGGTTATGACTGTAATTTAGTGTTTCAGTGGTGTGTGCGCCTTTCTAGACTTATTTGGATACACTCATAAATATGTATCATGTATTTTTTTTTCTTCCCAAAATAGACTCCTGCTAAGTATGTTATTCTATAGCATTTTCAGAAAAACACTATAACTATGTCATGGACTTTATGCCAAGTCAATACATATAGAATTACCTCATTCTTTTAAAATATATGCATAGTACTAATAATAGCTAACAAAGTTGGTGCTTACTATTTAGTGTTTTCACTCTATCCAAATTTGTATCATATCATTTGATTCTCAAAACAATCTTACAAAGTAGACAGTAATGTTTGCGTTTTCTATAAAATAGAAATACATATATATATATATATAATAGGATACAGAGGCACTGAATGGTTATGCAACTTTCCCAGAGTCCTACCACCTTAGCAGAGCCTGTATTTGAACCCAAGCATGATTCTAGAGCCCACACCACCAAACTGCTTTCTTACAGTGTAATAAACTATGGTGCATTCATCTGTACCCAGGATTAACCACCAGTGTTATCTTGCCACAACCCTCTGTCAGAAGTACTATACCACTTCCTCAAACCTTGAACTATACTTACTCTTCCTGCAAAAACACATCCTGAATGGTCAAAATGGCTGAAATGGGAGAGAAAGACTGTAGGGCTAGGATCAGAGGCTGCTATGAGTAATACTGCCCTTTGCTACAGTATCTCCTGGAAGGAGGAATTCCCTTTGTTTTAGAAGGTACCTGAGAGGGATAGAATTGGTAGGAAGATTGCTCAGAGAATGGGGATAGGGGGATGCTGGTGAGTCAAGACCTGAATCAGAAGTGGTTTGCTTACCTTTCCAGAAAGGGGGCTACTTTCTATGCTTTCCCCAGAGGAAGAATTGGCATCACTCGGTGAATGAGGAGTTAGAGGAGAGTTGAACTCTAGTGCTCACCTTTTGGATGGCAGAAAAATTAAGGAGAGATGTTCTATTTTTTAGCCACTTATTGTCAATCCTTTTCAAGAAGAGATTTTTTTAATAGGTTATAGACCTAGAGAATTAGCTTAAGCAATCCTTACAAGACTCGAGGATCCAGAAACAGAATACCCTCACTTATTAATTCAGTATTTATTGGCATTGTGCTGAGTGGAATTTCCTGGCTCCTCAAAAAGCTTTCTATTGTGGCTGAAGAGTTTAAGGGCTACGTACTAGGTTGTAAGGGTCTGTAAAGCATTACAGTTACAGATAACATCCACAGAGCTAAAATCTTCAAACAAACAAACCTGCATTAGCAAGTTTTATTTTTTAGGTTGGTTTTGAAATTATGGATTGAGACTGTTAGAACTGCTTGGAGAGAGGCCATGGAAAACAACAGTCTGACCCAGAGACCCCACAGGACAGCTACTTCCTTTCTCCACAACTTTACCTCCCAAGTGGTCCCCATGCTTCTAGGACCTAGAACTTGGTTCAGTTTTCAATGGGTTGGGAGCCCATTTGACTTCCTCTTGCCCAGTTTGTCCAACCTTTCTTTCATCAGTGGTCAGCTGGACTTAGAGATACAAGTGGATATGGGGTTTGTGCCCGAAACTCTGGCAGTGAAAAATACCAGAGAATATCTAATAGTCTGTATGAAAGCATCATATTCACGTTTTGGTCAATGATAAATTTTTACTTGTGCAGAAAGAAATAATTACAGCAGAATTTTACTTAGGTTATAGCTATAACTATGCAATTCTTTTTTTTTTCTAGTACTTTTCTTATAAAAGTGACCCAGACACGGGTACAAAAAAAAAAAAAACCACCACCCAAAAAACTACTTTTAAGTTCTTTGTGTCTCACAAAGTTCAAAATTGTGATGAAATAACCTTGTTTAAATCCAGCAAATAGCCCACAAGTATTTAGATTTGTTTTGGAACCTGTAGGCTGTTCTGTCTCCCCAATTAATTATTGGCATTAATTAACAATTACCAATAAATCACACTGGTTGGCTGTGCAGTTGTGATGACAGGGAAACCACTATTTCTCTCTTGACCCCAAACTCAGAAATCCTCTGGCCTTTCTTTTTTCCTTCTAACCTCCTCTAGCACACCCACCCCTCTTACACCTCTTAGCAGAGCTCCTGCCTGGGAACTTCCTGTTTAACTTTGGCAACGGAAAAATCTCGAGGTTCTCCACTTCTTGCATAAAGATAAAAAGAAATGGGCTGTGGAAGGGGGTGTCTCATTTCACAAAACTCTCCATAGCACTTATTTGCGGATGAGTTAAAAGTTCAAAG
This sequence comes from Leptonychotes weddellii, assembly GCF_054177405.1. Classification (NCBI taxonomy): domain Eukaryota; kingdom Metazoa; phylum Chordata; class Mammalia; order Carnivora; family Phocidae; genus Leptonychotes; species Leptonychotes weddellii. Next base: position 111,913,100 of record NC_138373.1, on the reverse strand, counting down.
TAGCCTAAAACATTTCCCCTACCTTTCTGGTAGCTTGCAGAATGTATTAATTTCCTATTTTAAAGCAGGCAGTTAAGCTCTCCTCCCCTCTTTAGATTTTTTTTTAATTTTAACTTTTTTATTTAAATTCAATTAGTTAATATGTAGTGTATCATTAGTTTCAGATGTAGAGGTCAGTGATTCATCAGTTGCATATAATACCCAGTGCTCATTGCATCACATGCCCTCCATAATGCCTGTCACCCAGTGACCCCATCCCCCCACCCTCCCTTTTTCAGATTTAACATTATAATGAAGTCTTCCCCTCTGGGATGGAGCTTCTGGGCTGTCCCTTAGGAAACTGAATCAGCTTCCTTCAAAGACTAGTGATGCTTCTGGCAGAGAATTTAACCATTCTGAGCGGTTGTGTTATTCCTTTGTTGCAGCTCCAGTTGGGTAGGCATCTCTGATACTGTCCCACCACACAGTGCTTCCTGATTATGGTTACGGCAATACCAGAGGATAAATTATGACTGATTGCATACTAGTATTGTTTTCTAAAAATATTTTTTTTAAATTTTTTAAAAGATTTTATTTATTGAGAGAGAGAGAACAAGCGGGGAGTGGGAGAGGGAGAAGCAGGCTTCCCACAAGCAGGGAGCTGGATGGAGATCACAACCTGACCTGAGCTGAAGGCAGACGCTTACCCAACTGAGCCACCCAGGCGCCCCTGAAAATATATTGTTGAAGACAATTTTTTATTGAGATATGATTGACATAGCATTAGTTTCAGGTGTGTAGTGAAAGGATTCCATATATGTATATATTGTGAAATGATCACAATAAATCTGGTTAACACCCATCACCACACATAAGTTACAGTGTGTGTGTGTGTGTGTGTGTGTGTGAGATGAGAGCTTTTAAGATTTAATCTTGGCAACTTTCAAATATATAGTACAGTATTATTTTTTTTAAGATTTTTTTTATTTATTTTTTAACAGCGAGAGACACAGTGAGAGAGGGAACACAAGCAGGGAGAGTGGGAGAGGGAGATGCAGGCTTCCCGCTGAGCAGGGAGCCCAATGCGGGGCTCGATCCCAGGACCCTGAGATCATGACCTGAGCCGAAGGCAGACGCTTAACGACTGAGCCACCCAGGCGCCCCTATAGTACAGTATTATTAACTGTAGTCACCATGCTGTACATTACATCTGCAGGACATATTTTATAACTGAAAATTTGTACCTTTTGACTACCTTAACCCATTTTGCACGCATACACACACCCCCAACCATTCACCAATCTGTTCTCTTTATGAGTTTGGTTTTTGTTTTAAGATTTACACACACAAGTGAGATCATACAGCATTTGTCTTTGATTTATTTCACTTAACATAATGCGTTTAGGGTCCATCCATGTTGTCACAGATGGGAGGATTTCCTTTTTTTTATGGCCAAATAATAATCCATGTGTGTATATATCTCTATATATCACATATGTTTTATATATATGAGATATATATATAGGTATATAAACACACACATTTTCTTTATCCATTCATCTATCAATGGGCACTTAGATTGTTCCCATGTCTTGACTATTGTAAATAATGCTGCAATGAACATGAGGGTGCAGGTATCTTTTTGAGTTAGTGTTTTCATTTCCTTTGGATAAATACCTAGAAGTGAAATTGCTGGATCATATGGTAGTTAGATTTTATTTTTGAGGAACCTCATATTGTTTCCCATAGCATACCAATTTACATTCCTACCAACAGAGCACAAGGGTTCCCTTTTTTCCACATCCTAACTAATGCCTGTTATTTCTTGTCCTTTTGATAATAGCCATTCTAATAGGTGTAAGTTAATATCTCACTGTGGTTTTAGTTTGCATATCCCTGAGGATTAGTGATGTTGGGTACTTTTTCATGTTCCTGTTAGCCATCTCTATGTCTTCTTTGGAAAAAATGTCTGTTTAGATTCTCTGCCCATTTAAAAAATCAGACTTTTTTTGTTATTGAGTTGGATGAGTTTTTTTTATATATTTTGGATATTAACCCCTTATCAGGTATATGGTTTGCAAATATTTTCCTCCATTCAGTAGGTTGTCCTTTCATTTTATTGATGGTTTCCTTTGCTGTGCAGAAGCTTTTTAGTTTGGATAGTCTCGCTTGTTTTTGCTTTTGCTTTTGGTGTCATACCAAAAAATTGTTGCCAAGACCCACGTTAAGGAACTTACCACCTATGTTTTCTTCTAGGAATTTTATGTTTTCAGCTAGCATTCAAGTCTTTTTTTTTTTAATTTAACAGGGAGAGAGACAGCGAGAGAGGGAACACAAGCAGGGGGAGCGGGAGAGGGAGAAGCAGGCTTCCCGCGGAGCAGGGAGCCCAATGCGGGGCTCGATCCCAGAACCCTGGGATCATGACCTGAGCTGAAGGCAGACGCTTAACGACTGAGCCACCCAGGCGCCCCAAGCATTCAAGTCTTTAATCCATTTTGAGTTAATGTTTGTGTATGGTGTAAGATAGTGGCCCAGTTTCATTCTATTGCATGTGGCTGTCCAGTTTTCCCCATACCACTTATTGAAGAGACTGACCTTTCCCCATTGTTTATTCTTGGCTCCTTCATCATAAATTAATTGGACATGTATATATGAGTTTATTTCTGGGCTCTCTGTTCTATTTATGTGTCTGTTTTTATGCCAATACCATGCTATTTTAATTACTGTAGCTTTATAATATAGTTTGAAATCAGGAAGCATGATGTGTCCAGTTTTGTTCTCCTTTCTCAAGATTTGTTTGGCCATTTGGGGTCTTTTGTGGCTCCATACATGTTTTAGGATTGTTCTATTTCTGTGAAAAATGCTATTGGAATTTTGATATAGGTATTACATTGAATATAGATCGCTTTGGACTTTTTTTTTAAGAATTAAGCCTCTTTTTTTTTTTTTTTTTTAAAGATTTTATTTACTTATTTGACAGAGAGACAGCGAGAGCGGGAACATAAGCAGGGGAATGTGAGAGGGAGAAGCAGGCTTCCTGCTGAGCAGGGAGCCCGATGATGATGCTGGGCTCTATACCAGGACCCTGAAATCATGACCTGAGCTGAAGGCAGACGCTTAACGACTGAGCCAGCCAGGCGCCCCTCACTTTGGACATTTTAACAGTATTTTTCTAATCCATGAGCATGGATATGTATTTTCCATTTGTATTTTCTTCACTTTCTTTCATCAGTGTCTTATAGTTTTCATTGACAGGCTTTTCACCTCTTTGGTTAGATTTATTTCTAGGTATTTTACCGTTTTTTGGTGTAGTTGTAAATGGAATTGTTTTCTTGAGTTCTCTTTCTGATAGTTCATTATTAGTGGATAGAAACACAACTTTTTTTTGTATATTGATGTTGTATCTTGTAACTTTACTGCATGTGTTTGTTCTAACAGTTTTTTAGTGGAGTCTTTAGGGTTTTCTATTTATGTCATCTGCGAATAGTGGCAGTTTTATGTCTTTCTGATTGGGATGCTCTCCTTTTCTTTTCTTTTTTCTTTTCTTTCCGTCCTGTCCTGTTCTATCCTTTCCTTTCCACCTAATTGTTCTAACTAGGACTTCCAGTACTATGTTGAATAAAAGTGGTGAGAGTGGATATTCTTGTCTTGTTCCTGATCTTAGAGGAAGAACTTTCAGGTTAGCACCAGTGAGTATAATGTTGTTAGCTGTGGACTTGTCATATGTGGTCTTTATTACATTGAGGTACATTCCCTCTCTACCCACTTTGTTGTGAGTTTTTTAAAATCATAAATGGATGTTGAGTATTGTCAAATGCTTTTTCTGCATCTATTGAGATCATATGATTTTTATCATTTATTTTGTTACTGTGTATCACATCGATTTGTATGTATTGAACCATTTTGCATCCCTGGAATAAATCCCATTTGATCATGGTGTATGATCCTTTTAATGTGGTGTTGAATTCAGTTAGCTAATATTTTGTTGAGTTTTGCATCTATGTTCATTAGGAAGATTGGCCTATAATTTTCTTGTGGTGCCCTTATCTGGTTTTGGTATCAGGGTAATGCTGGCTTTGTAAAATGTGTTTGGAAGCATTCCTTCTTCTGTCATTTGGAAGTTTGAGAAGGAAGGACAAATTACTTTTAAAGGAAGATATATTTTAATTCTAGATGTTTGGTTGTTATAGTTGTCTTTATAGTTTTCTCTGATTTGTCTAATTTGAACGGAGGGTTGATTCCTCTCCCCAACCCTTGAATTTATTTTGAATTACTTTTCCTCTTTCAGGAAATAAATGCTGTTCACCTACTTCCATTCTTTCATTCAGTCAATGAAATCATTGCATTCCTACTATGTGTCAGGTATTGGTCCTATTCTGGGCCCATATTATAAGACATAGTCATTGTCCTCAAGAAAATTTTATGTCAATAGTCTTTCCCCTTTTAGTGTCATCCTTTGAAATTAAAATGAAATCATGGACTAATAAGGTTGAAAGAGGCCAGCATTGGGGAAGGGAGGGCAGGGAGGGTGTTTGTTTTATTTTTAATGTCTTAATGCTTCTGGGCAATTTTAAATCTCAGCATTTGGAGCCTTTAAGTTATACGACAGAAGTAAACTATTCTTTGCAGCAAGCACAGTGATTAGCTGTCAAGTTCTCTGTACCTGAAGGTCCCAAGACCTTTAACATACCTGTATAAAGGCATGAGTAAAGAAAAAGTTTATTCTAACACTTGTTAAAATGGTAAAGAAGACTTTATTCAAAACTATTGCAATAGGGACATTTTAATAGGGGAAAGAAATTAGACTCAACTTCAAATACAACAAAGACAGCTGGGAATTCATAGCCAATGAGCAGAGTGAGGACATTAGTGGGTGGAAAATTACTAAGAGGAGACATAACAGGTAGGGAGATTCTTGCTGAAGGCAGGTCAAGGGCTTAGACATCAAGGTAGGAGAGGAGGATATGAAGGGTGATCAGATTTGACTGCTAAGTGGTGACCTAAAGAGCCAAATCTGTTAGCAGCTATTGCCAACATTTCATTAAATGATATTTAAAGCCCAGAAGTGTAGAGGCAAATAATCTCAGCAAGAGAGCAGTTTTTAGTTTTTTTGAAAATGCTATGATATTGCTATTTTTCTAATTTTTCACAAACCCATAAAATTACGTATTTTTCCTGCCCTAGAGGATTTCTAAGGCACTTTCTGGTTTTAAACTTTGAGAGTTCCTAGGGTTAGGCTAAGAACCAGTGTCTTTCCTTCTAGGCTGAGGTCTTTCCAGGGGGGCCTACTGTCTTCTTTATTGTGATTACAGTTTTGAGTTATTTTTCCCCAGCACTTTATTATGAAATTTTTCAAACACGCAGAAAAGTTGAAACGATTACACTCTTAGCACCCATATGGCCACTATCCAGATTCTACTATGTACATATTGCTATATTTGCTTAATCACTTGCCTAGCCATCAGTCTATTGTTATTTTTAAGTGTATGTTTCCTTTAGTCCAATGGCTTTGATTTATGCTCTTAAGGTATTTTTCACCGTAAATCAGAAAGGAGAATTAGTAGCTATGACAGTCTCAGTTGAGAAAACCATCAAACAATTGGGTCCTCATCCAAGTGCGGGGAGCCAACCCAGATTTAACTTTTATTCCATTGGCACCCTGCAAATGATCCCTCAGTCCATATGCTTGTCATAACTTGGCATTCACATAACTGAGAGCTTTAGATGGGGTCAAATTGAAAATGAGAAATAGATGACCTGTCTCGTTGCTGTGCTCCTGCTTAATTAAAGCAGTAGGAAATGTGTTTAAAACTGGAGTCACTCCTCCTGTCAGCGGGTAGCCAGGCAGATGAATACTGTGAGGAGTATCTGTTTTATAAAGATAAATGTGTTGCCTGAAAATGGCTGCTGATGAATAAAGACACCATTATGCTGTTTTTCTTCCTTCTGAGGTGGATATTGTCCACTAGGAGGCTTAGGGAAATCGAAGTACCTGCCTACTTGCTTTTTTTCTGGTGTGGTCAGATCACTTGGGTCTTCTGGAATGTGAATCCGTAGTGCTTTTTTTGTTATACTGTTTCTGACTTAGTTTTCTCTAATTCGCTATAAAATGTAAGTGCTGATTTACCTGTAATTTCTCTTTATGGACTTTGTTTCCTTATTTATGAGAGAGAATAATGATGCCACCAGTTACATCTGTATGGCTCTGGATAACTGTTAAGCCCCGTCATGTACACTTAAATGTAAGCATCTGTTCTCCATGTATAATAAAAGAGGAAAATGAGGCTCAGAGAGAACATAAGTTCCTTCAGAATCTCATGCAGTCCCACGATCCTGGTGACTATCATGGAATCACTGAACCTGATTATTCGCTGTGTGAAGTTATTTGTTAATAAAAAGACATCTTATTCCTCTAAACAGAATGTCACAGAACATAGTATATTTTATTATGTAAAGGAAATTAGTAAGGCTTTATCACCAGGTGGCTTTGAATTAGATAAGGGCATGTTGGCACATCAAGTTTTACATAAAAGGATGCTTTTCAAAGCTTTAAAAATTAGTTCTCTTTAGTATTAATAGACTTTCTTAGGATAGGCACGTGTCCTGAGAACAACAGTCCAAATCTTGCCAAATTACCATCTTAACTCTAAAGTGCCTTTTTTCATATTTTAACGTTTTTGAAAACCCTGTAAGTCTTAAATCCAATCTGTACATTTTATGTGGTGGTATTTTTCTAAAGTTAATCCTGTGTTGTACTACGAATAGCTCCTTAGAAGTGGGTAATATACCAAGGAATTCTGAATGATGGGGCACAAATCATGAATTCGGTTTTATTTTTTTTATTTTATTATTTTTTTAAGATTTTATTTATTTGACAGAGGAAGACACAGCGAGAGAGGGAACACAAGCAGGGGGAGTAGGAGAGGGGGAAGCAGGCTTCCCGCGGAGCAGGGAGCCCGATGTGGGGCTCGATCCCAGGACCCTGAGATCACGACCTGAGCTGAAGGCAGACGCTTAACCGACTGAGCCACCCAGGTGCCCCATGAATTCGGTTTTATAAGAGATAACCTCTTAAAGTTTACTTTGGGAGTTCTGTTAGCAAAGCTCTTTACTGAAGCAGAATCAAGTTTTAGTGGGAATGTTGCAAGTTAGTGGACTTTGGGGGCCAAGAAGGCCACCATCACCAGTGTAGCATGTATTTGCTGGTCCTCAGCCCCGTGGGCTCGTGCAGGGACTGTCTTGTTTTGTGCATGCATCAGTGACTAGCATGAGTCTGGTCTCATGGAGCCTTGCTGGGTGGGGAGTTTCCTCAATCCTCACAGGGCCGAGGGGTGGACAGAGAGATCAAATATTTGCCACGCCAAGAGGTCCAAGGTGGTTTGTGTACTCTACTGTCTTTTCAGTAAGTTGACAAATAGACATTTAAGCTGTTTAAAGAAGGTGCCTCTTTACCATCTGACCTTTTTCATATAAGCATAGGAAGAAAAAACGAGTGATAAATTGATTTTTTTTTAAATAAAAATGCTGTGGATTATTGAATTACTGCATTTAAGTAGTCCGCTGTGGTGTGCTAGTAGCCATTCTAGGCCTTTTTAAATGTTGACAAATTATGTTTAGAACACACAGCTAGCAAAAATAAAAGAAAATAAATGTTGAGTAGGAAGCAAATTTTAAGGTACAGTGAATATGAATAGCATATAAGGGATGTGAGGAGTAGGAGGGAACCAAACTGGTATTACTATAGAACTCCATTAAGAGGATTTTTTTTTTTTAACATAAAAGAGGAAATAACTACAATATTTTGTTGCAAATAAATAGCCTATGAGGATGAACTCTAAAATATATGTTTGGGAAAAACAAAGAGCAGTTTTATCAGCCTTTTAGGATGGCATTCACCCTGTAAAGTAGGCTGTAGAGTAGAGCCCAAGAGCCAGATTACACGGCGTCTTGGCGCCCTGCCCTGTGATTATTACTAACGGGGCCATGCTGCCCTGTTGTTAGAACCAGGTGTCCAGAGCTGGGCTGGTGATTCAGTGCATCCGCAAATGGGGAGAAAAGAGTTGGCAACTCGCACTGCAGCGGCTGGTGTTTAATTTTTAAAATATCCAGGTGTCAGATGGGAATTACACGGGCCCATAGTTGAGGCCCTGCCTCTCCCCCTGTGCTCGTGCTCCAGGTTATCCAGTCAGTGCTGGCCCCTCCCTGCCTCGTATACCACCTGAAGCCCTGCTTGGTGCTTTGCCGTCCTCGGCAACACCACGGGCTGTCACTGAGCTCTGGGGGAGCTGTGGATTCCCTCCATCTCTGGCTCCCCACCTTCTCACTGTCACAGACCCTTTTATTTGTTTTTCTTGGATGTCTCCCTTTGTGAAGGATTTTTTTTTTTTAAGATTTTATTTATTTACTTGACAGGGAGAGACACAGTGAGAGAGGGAACACAAGCGGGGGAGTGGGAGAGGGAGAAGCAGGCTTCCCGTGGAGCAGGGAGCCCGATGTAGGGCTCCATCCCAGGACCCTTGGATCATACCTGAGCCGAAGGCAGACGCTTAACGACTGAGCCACCCAGGCGCCCCCTTTGTGAAGGATTTTAACCAGATACATCCTATCTTCTAATCAGCAAGAAGGGTGGGTGTGATGATGATCACATTAAACTGGTAACGTTTCGGCCGAAGCAAAGGATTAACCTTTGGGTTTATGTGTGAGTCCTTATTGCCCACGGTCTGTTTTTCATTAGCTTCTTTTTTCCTTTAATACTTAAAATAGTTTAGGTTTCCTCTTGCTACCCTCCCAGATCCTTTAGGAGCCTGGACCACAAGCTGAAACCCTCCCACCGGGCTTGGCTTCTGCACCAGCCCTGGGTTTTCTGCCAGGTGTGGTCAGATTCGTGTCAAGATCATTTTCTTTGGGATTTCACATGTGTCACACCTTCCTTAAGCATGTCATTTCAAAGCCCCTGATGTCCTTTCCCTTGTTGAAAACTGTGTTTTAATAGTTTTCTTGGCTTGCAAAGGGCTGCAAGTTGCCTGAGAGGCCTGATACTTGTCAGCTGCAAGTTTAATTAAACTCGTGCTGAGAATATTATCCTTTTTTCTAGCAGAGTTTTGACCCTTGGGCGAAAATTTATCTTGCAAAAAATTTTTATCATCCGCTATCAGTGAGAAGAATTTAAAAACGTTTTTAGCTTTCTATTAACCTGTCAAGATGGAGAAAGGCATTGATTAGTCAGGAACACAGAATTAATTTTTTTAAATGCCACTTTTTTTACCTCATTGCAGAATTGATATGCATTCATTGTAGCACTTTCAAATTCTCATAAGTACTATGAAGAATGTAAAAATTATCCATAAATTCTATCACTCATAATTAACTTCAGTTGATAATTTGTGTATATCTCTAAGTACATTTGTATTTACAAAATGGGATGATTCTACATACAGATTAGTAGTTCTTTCACTGCAAATAAATGTAAACAAATATCATACTCTGTCATCTTTAATCAATACAATACACTGCATTGTATTCCATATATAGTTTTAATAGAGATTTTTTTCCCCCGGTGGTAACCTTTTTTTTTAAAACTATTAAGAGTCCTGGGATGATTATCCTTTTTGATAAATCTTTGTTAAGCCATGATTTGAAAGGTGATATTTTTCTGGGGAAAATGTTCAAAATGCACTTGCGAGTATTTCTAGTGACATTATTTAATAGTTTGAAAAGATAAGTGTTTCGACTGAAAATTGTATTTGAGAAATGTTATATACTTTATTTTAAAATCCTTTACCAAAGTAGTGTTTTGGTAAGCCAGACTTACTGATTTAAGAAACAATATTGCTTTTTCATATTTAGGATTGATTTTTAGAAAAATGACCCTTAAGGGCTAGTTTAAGACCCTACTCTGAAGAATTGCACAATGATTCTGTCTTCAGAGCTAAAAGCACTCATTGACTCTCATGCCTTTGAGAGAGAATCAGTGATACATCTTGGTTTTACTTAATTGCTTTAAATTTTAATGAATAATCTTGAGGGGGTATAGGCATTATCATATACATTTTGATTTCTCTAGTACTTAATGTAGAGTCATATACATCAATCCTCAAATATTGACCTGAAGTAGTGGACATAATTGATATAGTTCCTCTAATCTCAAATGAAGGAAAGACCACCTTTGTTCTATAGGCTAATTTCAAATTATCTGCTCAACTCCTAGGAACACAACAGTTAACACAGTACTTGAAAATTTCAGATATCCATTCTCTCAAATGTTTGTTGGAGGCATTGTATGGTATTCTCTGAATCTGGACTGTCCTGCGGGAAAACAAGGGAAAAACATCTAGCTTTTGGACTCTTAGCTGGAAGTAAGCAGTAAGAATGGATCCTGCTGGAAAAAGTATATTTCATGGTATAGATGAGTGAGTGGCCAGTAATGGGAAGTCTGTCTGTCTGGATGCTGTGTTCAGAAACCCATTGAAGTTTCTGAACATTATCAGTGCTTTCTCTTCCTTACCTGCTCCGCCTTTTTTTCTCAACCTTATTTTCTTTACTTTGTGGAATTTTTGGTATATTCATAAGGCGACTGCCCATTAATCCTTTCTCTGTGCACAAGCTAAGGCATTATTGAATTAGGCACAGTCAAATTTAGTTCATCTGTGGATTGGATAATTTATGCTAAACTTTGCAGTTTCCTTTTGAATCAAAAATTCAAAGTCTCCCAAGGTAATTGGCCCATTTCCATCTCTAACCCCAAACCAGTAACTTTTTTGTTTTTTGTTTTTTTTAAGATTTTTAAAAATTTATTTATTTGACAGAGAGAGAGAAGCGAGAGAGGGAATACAAGCAGGGGGAGTGGGAGAGGGAGAAGCAGGCTTCCCGCTGAGCAGGGAGCCTGATGCGGGGCTCGATCCCAGGACCCTGGGATCATGACCTGAGCCGAAGGCAGCCGCTTAACAACTGAGCCACCCAGGCGCCCCCAAACCAGTAACTTCTTATTTAAAGTCATGTACACGTCAGTATGGACTAGTTAGAATAAAGAAACTCTGTATTAAATTTTAATTTCATTAATTTCTATTCCTAGGGGCGCCTGGGTGGCTCAGTTGGTTAAGCGACTGCCTTCGGCTCGGGTCATGATCTTGGAGTCCTGGGATCGAGTCCCGCATCGGGCTCCCTGCTCGTCAGGGAGTCTGCTTCTCCCTCAGACCCTCCCCCCTCTCCTGCTCTCTCTCTCTCTCTCAAATAAATAGATAAATAAATAAAATCTTTAAAAAAAAAACAATAATTTCTATTCCTACATTGGTATTTGTTCTTCACCTGAGCCTAAGGAGCTTTTGTTTTTGTCAACTGCATATAAAAATGATATTGACTGTACTGGAAATTAAAACTGAGAAAACGTAAACATATTTATAATTTCAGTTCACTTTTAGTGAAAAATAACCCATTTTCCAAAACAAAAACCAAGTTAGTAAGAAGAGCGGTATCCTTCTACACTTGAAAATCTCTTTAGTGTATGGCTTCATAGAAGACAGCTGGATTCTGACCTGCTTCTGCATTTCATCTCTGGTACCAGAACACTCACGAGTCAACTCCACTGTACTCAGCGAAAAAGTAAAGGAGCACCACAGCATTATGGTGAAAATCGTTTTGACCTTGTGTATCCCTTGAGAGGGTCTGGGAGACCCCAGCCATCCCTGAGAACTGCTCATGGGGAGTGTAGTCAGCATAACTGTCTTTGTTATTTTTTGAACTGTATTTTACAGAGAGAAACTTAGCCCACTTTTAAAAAGTTAGGGTTGGAATATTGTTCTTCCATGTCTGACATAAATATTTGCACTGATTCTGGAGTCCACTTTTCCATACTCTCTGGTGTTTCTTCCAGACGTGCAGAGTACTTCGTCTTCTCCGGAGGGCCTGTGTGTCGTGTGTGTTTGGGCTGTCTAAGACTGATGGACAATTGAGGGTTGTGAGTGTTACTCCTCTTTAACATAATAAAAATTGTAGGGGCCAGAATGCGCTATAAAATATAAATCTCTGGTAAAATACAAATCTCAGGTCGATGGCTGTTCTGGGATGATTTAATACTAGCATGGCACTGGGTTTTTTGCTTCATTTGGTTTTTTTTTTTTTTTTTTTGTATCATTGCTATGCATTTACTGTATACTTCACATAGGCAAAGGAGCAAAAGATACAGAGGGTTTAACCTTAAGTGGCTTACACTCTTGTTGGGAAGGTAAATTCATGAAAAGATGAAAATCTAAGCATAGTCTATGACAGAGGAGCAGCGTGTGCTAGGAGAAGATTCGTATCTTGAAGAAGCAGCTTGAGGTTGTCTTGGCCCTTCTAACCAGCTTGTGGCTTCAGCAAGCTAGTTCACTTTTTTAGCATTCGGTTGGCTTATTTATAAAGTTAGGTTGTTGCCTCAGTCCTTTCTGGCCCCGAGATGCTGAGAGGGTTAGTAGTAGCATAACAGAAGACGTGTGCACCGATTAGGTAATTTTGAGTGACTTTTACGTAGGCTACTTGTATACAGTTCATAAAAAGGAATGCTTTTTCATTTGCCTTACTTGCTTTGTCTTAAATCTCTGAAGGATCTGTTGGCTGAATATGCATTTTAGCGAAAGGTGGAAGTGAACTGAAAATGTAATTACGTTTGACTTCATGGTACAAACTTCTAAATCTAACACAATGGCAAAACCAAGAATATTATAATGGTAAGTAAGCCTCTTGTCTAGGGAGTTGCCTGCCCTCCCCACCCTCTGCAACACTGAAGGAATGAGCACTAAGCACAGATAATAACATTGTTTCTAGAAACAAAACAAAACAAAACACCTAAATAGATAGCCTATCATGGATTAAAAGGGACTAAAATTTTAAGGATTTTTCCCTCAAATTCTTTTACAATAATGATGCAGTTACTGTATCCGTCCAGAAAAGTTATGATTTGAAGTATTTGCAGGAAGAAATGTTTCAAAATTTTATCAGTGAAGCAGGTAAAATTATGGTGGTGAAGATTTCACCATAACTGGTTCCCATTGCATCCAGTCGGGCCTTTCTGGGGCATGATTCAGTTACAACCAAACTATAATTTGTAAAGTATGTAGATGTCTGAGTAGCGTCTATAAAAAGTTTTTTTTTTTTTAACCTGAAATTGGTTGAAATCTCTGGATCCTTCCAGAAAAAAAGGAATGAAGATCGCAGTCAGTTTTTAATTTAGTCCTCTGTTACCCCATGTTGCCTGAGGGTGGGTGACCCAAGGACATCTCCGAAGTTCTCAGAATTGTGCTGTCAGCTTGGTGCAGGGCTAATTCCTTTGTGTTGGCAGTTAAATTGCTGTGGAAAGCAGCTGTACTTGATGTAATTTTAATCAATACTTTGTACTTCTGTGTGCCCCTGTAGCTACTGTATCACTGTATTCTGCTCAGCATCCCTGACTCAAGAGTAAAGGACACAGTGTCTTGCTTGAAATTTGGTTTTGAAAACTCATGTAAGTCAAATTATATTTTAAAAGCACTGGGGGTGGGGGGTGGGGCGCCTGGGTGGCTCAGTTGGTTAAGCGACTGCCTTCGGCTCAGGTCATGATCCCAGGGTCCTGAGATCGAGCCCTGCATCGGGCTCAGTGGGGCGTCTGCTTCTCCCCCCTGGCCCTAACCCCCTCATGCTCTCTGTCTCTCTCTGTCACTCACTCACTCTCCCAAATAAATAAATAAAATCTTTAAAAAAAAAAAACAAAACAAAACATTGGGAAGCTTGCTACTTGAAATATATCACTGCCCGGAAATAGTTTCTCCATGTTGAGAATAGTTCTGTTATTCAGTCTTGGTTCTTTGTGAGTTGAACTTTATGCTACATTTTTGTGAAGTGGAAGATAACTAGTGGTATGTGCATTTCAAACATTAACTGGCAGCTAGCTAGGTAGCATCAGTAGCTTCTTGAACGTTATCAGAGATAAGTGGCTAAGGGTGAGTGGTTGGGATTCAGCCTACCTTGGCTTCCTCCCTAAAGTTCTTTTTGATACCCTTCTGGGATCGATTTATTTCACTTTTCACATCTTTATTCATACCAGAACTGCTTGAGCTTCCATTTCTACTTATTCTAATTAAAATAGGAACTATCCAAAACTGTGCACTCCACTAATTTTTTCCTCACAAAAAAATGTATGCTCTCAGTGTTTGAACTTAAATTACATATCCATTCCTGAGATACATTTGTTTTTACCATATCTCAAGGCTGTGATTTACCTCACCTGTAAAGTTAATTGTACAGTTTTATAAGAAACTGATTATTTTATTCCATAAATATCATTGGTTAGGTACTTACAAATTGAAGGGAAAGCTGTCTTCATTTCATTCCATGTGGCATTCAAGCTTTTTGGAGAATGGTAGAGGACAGACACCAAAAGCAAAACAAAAGATGTTTAGATTGTGTTATGTTAGTAAATAGTTTGATTGTTAAAATTACATTTATTAAAGAAAATCTTGGGGTCCCTGGGTGGTTCAGTCAGTTGAGCGACCAACTCTTGATTTCGGCTCAGGTCATGATCTCAGGATTGTGAGATTGAGCCTCACGTTGGGGCTTTGGGCTCTGTGCTCAGTGGGGAGTATGCTGAGATTCTCTCTCTCCCTCTGCCCCTCCTCACTACTCGTGTGTGCTTGCACATGCACTCGTTCTCTCTCAAATAACTCTTTAAAAAAAGAAAATCTCATCAACAATGCCCATTTTGTTGGTGGGAATACAAGCTGGTGCAGCCACTTTGGAAAACAGTGTGGAGGTTCCTCAAAAAGTTGAAAATAGAGCTACCATATGACCCAACAAGGCCCATTTTTAATAAATCATGCTGGATGCAAGTAAAGCAGACTTTCAGCTAACTAGGTAAAAAACGATAAATTTCCGTTTTCAGCCAGCTAACATTTATTAAATTTCCACCAAATATAAGCCTTTCTTTTTTTTTTTTAAGGTTTTATTTATTTATTTGACAGAGAGAGAGAAAGAACACAAGCAGGCAGAAGGGCAGGCAGTGGGAGAGAGAGAACCAGGTTCCACGGAGCAGAGAGCCCGACTTGGGGCTCGATCCCAGAACCCTGGGATCATGACCTGAGCTGAAGGCAGATGCTTAACCGACTGAGCCACCCAGGTGCCTCTGGATATAAGCGTTTCAAGGTTAAAAAATGCATTCACTATCTTTAAAAATTTCACAGGTTAGCAGGGGAGGTATTATGTGCATAACTATAATACAGTGATCTGCTGTGATAAATGAAGTGATGAAATGCAATGGGAGCCCAGTGAGTCAGAGTGGGCGTTTGGGAGAATGGGAAGGGGGTTAGCAAAGCTGACATTGATGGAACCCTGGAGCGCTAGTGGAGGGGGGGCATACTAGAGGGACAATAGTGTGAGTAAATACATGGTGGTATGAGAATGACTACTTCTGGGAATTCGAATAATTATTTATGACTGTTTGTAGGAGTTCATTTGTAGAGGCTCCTCAGAGAAATCCCTCACCTGGAGCCTGGACCCCCTGGCACTAGACAAATAATGATTCTCCCTTCTTATGAAAGAGTGGGCACTGATCTAATTTTGATGCTCTTTAGACCTGCCAAGCATGGCTTCTGGAACCTCCCTGTAAGATTTGTGCTTTCCTTCATTATAGTAAAAGGAAGCGATCTGAATGATGCCTTTGTACTTAGGAGTCCTGCTGGGCTACTCTTTGATGTTCTACATTTTGTATTGAGGGGTGGAGGGAAAATGAGAGGGGCATTGCTTCTCACAGAAGACCTGGTGGAATGAATGGAGGTCTAAGGTGAATTCACTATGGACCACAACTTTTGCTACAGGAAGGGATATAATGAGGAGGGATATATTCCCTCATTTGCTGGTAGAATCGCCTGGATATGTTCTGCAGAAGCTCTGTGCAGTCTGTGCCAGGACCGCCTTGTGATTAAATCACCAAGGAAGTAGAGCTAGTTCTGGAGAGCAGGACGGTAGAGCTCCTGAAGGCATTGCCTTAAGGCACAGGGTTGCAGACACTGCTGGTGGGGCCTGCCTTTGACAAGACACAAAGGACCGCTGAAACCCTAAGCCAGTTTTTCTTTTGTCCTGGGATTTCTGATTCATGGCAATTAAATTTGTGAGTTGAACTTTATTAGTAAAGTAAAACTTATTCCAGGAAGTGTGGGACTTTTTTTTTTTTTACTTTTTTTTTTTTTTTAGTGTCAGGCTTAAAGAAAAAAGTGCAGAGAGGCCAGGGACAGGGCTGAAAAGGTAGATGGGGATGGAGATTGTGAAGGCCCTTGTATATCATGATCAGGAACTTTATATGTAAGCAGTGAGCAGTCACAAGGGATTATTTTTTAGTAGGTGTTGGGAATGACATGAGAGTTGTATTTGGGAAAGGTAATTGGCAGGCATGGAGAGAAACAGGTGAAGATGAGGTGTAATGTTGAGAGGAAAGAAGAGGGAATAGCTGGAGGGCTTCTAGATGTCAAGCTGGCAGATTGTGGGGACTGATAGGGACTGAGGAGGAGGGAGGTGGTGAAGACCTGGCGATGCTTCCTTTTCTCTCATTCTCTTGTCTGGCCACATGGGAGGCTGACGCTTTTCTGCTTCCTTTTCAGCTGAGTGAGCCCAGATGACTAGTTCTGGCCAATGTGTTGTGAGCAGAAGTGAGGTGACCCTTCTAGGCTGAAGCATTTCATCGTCCTTGGACCACCTTCCAGCATTATCTTCCTCTTGCACAATAATGAGGAGGCTCTGTGTCTCAGGTGTTCAGCCAGAGGTTGGTGGGGCCTCAGTAGTAGAGTCCTTGTTGGGGCCTGGCAGCAGGGGGTAGCCTGTAGAATTGTTCATGTCTTTGTTGATCAACATTTTTTGTATAAAGCCACTAAGATTTGGAGAATGCTTGTTACCGCAGCATATTGTAGGCTGTCCTAGTATGTGGTGGTACTTTGCAGTGTACGTTTGTGGATGGAACCTGTAGCGGAAAAGTGGGTTCCGTTATATGTTTAATAGATGCCCCTGGAGGAAAAAAAAGCCTGCAGCCATGTTGGGTTAGAGTTAAGCAGGTTTCTTTGTAGGGTTTCTTAGAGCTTTTAGTCCACTGAGGTGAATTTTGAAACTCCCACCTGGGGGAGATGATGAATTGCTTCCTCAACCTACCCTGACTACAACCTCATTCATTTCCCTCTCCTTTTTTGGTAAGTGCACTTAATGACATTTTGAAGAACACAGTTGAGGAAACGCAGAACACACAATCGTAATGGTCTAGGTGTGAACTAATTGTATAAACCAAGAAGAATCCTTGACTGGAAAGGAAGGATTTGAGGGAATATTTGAAGGAAGGATGGAGAGGAGTGGACTGACTGGATAGTTAGAGGAAGAGTAAGGAGATTATATTGTTTCATTTACACCAACTCATTTCCAGTTGATTTCTTACCAGTGTCCACAGTGCATTTCCAGACCTTTGTTCCTTTCCTCAAATTATCAATCCTATTCCTGACCACTTTTGTGTTGGCAGAAGGTCTTACCTTCTCTCCTTACTGAATCTCTCTTCAGCACAAGCTCCTTTTCCAGTTCACCTTGGGATGTTTTCAGTGTCATCCCTTTTTATTCCCTGCTGTCTCAGATGGAGAAATGTTCTGCCAAAAGTGTTAACACCCACCCTCCCTCCGTCACATACATTCATACCTTGTCTCCCATTTCCTCCATTTGTTACTTGTTTTCCTTTCCATTGCCTACCCTTTGTCTATAGATGTGTTAAGTCACTGCTGTTGGGTCAAGCAACATACTCGTTTTTCCAGTCTGCATCACCTCTTCAGGTTACTAGGCATACTATTGCTCTCTTTTCTGTAACCCCTTTATTTCCTTTCTTAAAGAAACATACATGGAATGCCTACTCTGTGCCAAGAACTCTTCTGAGCACCAGGGACACAAAGACAAGTAAGATAAGCCTCTTCCAACTGGATGACCCATCCAACTGAACAAGCCACTGCGGTGGGTTGTTCTGGGTGTCCTGACATTGGTGTGGTACAGGGTGTCATAGGGTGTGAAGCAGGAGCACACAGCTAGGCTGGGGATGTCAGAGAAGTCTTCCCACAGGAGATGAGGCTGGAGCTGAACCTTCAAGAAGTCAGCCAGCCAGTGGAGGAGCTGAGAGAACGAGTGTGGGTACCTGGAAAGTGAGAGTAGGATATGCACTTCAGAAACTGTGGGTGGTCTCCATGCAGTGCTTCAGCCACAGAGCTGATTAGGAAGATGGTCAGTAGAGGTCATCAGTGACTTTTTAGGTTCAAATGGTCACTTTAGAAATCTGTTCACCCTCCACATCTTCACTAGGGTGGTAACTGTTGCTGTTCACTGTAGTCCATGAACTCTTGTATCTCTTAACTTCTGGAGAACCCTTCCTTCTTGTTGTTTTTCTAGCCATGCTCCCTTTTCTTAGAAATCTCCCTTAAATACTGGTGGTGTTCCCAAGCTTTCCAGGCTGCCCCCACCACCGGCCCCCTTCTCTTCACTCTGTTAGCGGTTTTATCTATACCCACTTTCTTTGGAATTTGGATTTATCTTCAGCTTACCTCTCTCCTGAACTCTTTGCCTGGTCCCCTCTGCTCTGGTCATCTCTTCACTGTGCCTGCCTATATCGTATGCTTTGCATGAATCTGAATTTGTATTTGTTTGAAATGTGAGTGTAAATTATGGGAGCTGTAGAGGACATGGTAGATATTCTATGCCCATGTATCATTCACGAGCTAATGGTTTTTGACAGTGCCAGGTGGAAGCAGTTGGATAACGCTGAGACCTCACTGTGCCCAATACCTATGAACAGCTGGGGAACAAATCTGCTTTTAGTTTCCAGAGCTACATTGGTCTGTGAATAAAATTCTGTTACGTTGTTTTTCTGGGAACATAGGTGTGTTCTTGTCCAATTACATTATGGTGGATTTTTTTTTTTTTTTTTTGGTGAGTTGCCATATAATGAGGAATAACCCGTGTTTGTCTTGTTATCTTTGTTAAAGCAAGAAATTGAGTTTGTATATTAATTTTGTGGTACTTTCTGTGATGCCATAGGTAGAATGGTTTTGTTTCTGCCAAACCTCCTGTGGTGGTCACTAATGCCATTCACCACTTATTTCTAGTTCTCCTCCTGGGCATATGGCTGTTCACCATCTTCCCTTTCTTGCCCTCTGGCCCTCTAGATTGTGAAGGCTCTGTCCTCCCTGTAAAGAAGACATGGAGCCATTATAAAATGGACATGTGGAGTGTGTGAGAAATAAAACTTTGTTATTACCCAGTAATCTAGCCCATTCTTGCTAATGCACTTTGCAAATTTTGCAGTATTTGGAAAATTAGTTACTGGTTGCCTGGACTATGAAAGTGACTCTAAATTTTCTTAATATCTCAGGCAATTGGGACTGTGAAGAAATAATTTTATGAGTAAATGACTGAGCTCTCTAGCCACTCCAGTTGGTTTTACTATGTTGTCTGAATTTCTAATTAGAGTCCTCTAATATAATCACCATTTTGTGGCATTACAGGCTCGGGAGAGTATTATGAAAAAATGTCATCCTTTCCTTTTTTATTGAAAAAGAGTAACAGGTGAGTTACTCAAAGATTTAATAAGGATAGTCAACAGATGTTGCCAGGTGCTGTGGAAGACTTTGGGATTAAACAGTAACTAAGATAAAACATGGGCCTTCTAGAATTTAATTTAGCAGAGGAGATAAAGTATCAGGAGATACATGCTATTATAGGGGTAGACTTAGGGTGTTAAGGATGTTAAGGAAGGATTGCCTAACCCTAAGTTGTGGTGTTGGGAAGTTTTCCTGGGTAGGTGACATTTGTTCATTTGTCCAGGAGATTTGTTAAACGCCTCCTCCATACCAGGTGATGTGATGGATATTGGGGACACAAAAGGGAAAAACATGGTCGCTGCCCTTGCAGAACTTGTAGTCAAAGCTGAGACTGAGGGAGGAGTGATGATTAGTGGGAATTAGCCAAGGCATTCCCTAAAAGTGGAAACCTATGTGCAAAGACCTAAAAGTAAGTAAATACTGAGGTCCAGAGGATGAATGTCTTTGCACACAGTAACTCCAAACATACCTGTTAAGTAATGCTGAATGCCAAACTTAGGTAATTCAGTCAGTAAGTGAATTGGACAAGATACAAACACATTTCCTGGAAGTATAATATGTTTTATATATATATATATGTATATGTAAAAAACAAACAAACAAACAAAAAACATCCCCAAACTTGACAGATTTTGAATGCCAAATTTCATTAAGAAACTTGCTAAATTAAATGTGTCTTTTAGGAGAATAAGAACTACCACATAGGAGGGTTTAGAAGTTTGGCAAACTAGTGTAGTTTTATAGCTTGTAATATTGTCGGGGAGGTGGGCGGAGGGTGAAGGTAGAGGGAGAGAAGTCAAGGACTATGCCAGAGCTTTTGCCTGAGAAACTGGGTGAATAAATGGTGGCTCCATTTTCCAGGAGTAAGCGGGGCCCGGCAGAGGGACTGGTGTAGTGTTGAAAGAAATGGCTCCAGAGCCCCTTGGCCCAAGTTCTAATCCAAATCTCCTCCTTCTAGCTGACACTTAATGGCAGTTTCCACATCTGTGAGCCAGGGAATAGTCCTAACTCCTAGGGTGTCTATAATGATTAAACAAACGTGGGGAAAAAGAAAACATGGTAAATAATTACTTGAAAGTGCTTGTTTAATATATACTCCACTTTTCCTGGAAGCTCTTTCAGGTCAGGGTCTGCATCTGTTTTCCTTACTGCTCTATTCCCAGCCCTATATAGGCCTGGCACATAAGTGCGGCAAATCTCACAATAAGGAAATAAGGGGGTCCTGTAGGGAGGAAAAATAATTTTCCCTCCACCCTTCTATGTTCTTGGCTGAGACCCACCCCTGTAATAAAAGACAGAGTAACAGGAGAAAAAGAGAATTTTAATAATACATATACCCCTTACATACATTGGAGGTGCCCAGGAAAACCGAGTAACTCCCTGAAATGGCCAAAACTACCACCTTAAGTACCTTTTTCGGCTAAACACAAAAGACAGTGTTAGGGGAGGGGCCAGTTATGGGAGGTTACCTGCCAAAACATTGTGCTGTATGGTTGTTATGCAGATTTAAATCCTGGCCTTTTCTGTTGATAAGAGTTTCCAGAGATTTAGTCATCGTCCTGTTCTTGGTACAGAGGGGAAGACATCCTTACACATGGAGATTTGTCTTGTAAATGACTTTTATGAAAAGGAAACTTCTAGGTTTTCAGAGCTTCTCTTGTATTTGCTGCTACTTAAAAATAACCAGCTCAAGATAATCTTTATGCCAAAGAGGTGTATTTTGGGGTGGCATACTCTGCTCCCTTTAGTTCCAAAGAAATTGACTTGCCTAAAATCAAGGGGTTAAGAAATAGATAGGGCCGCACTGTGAATCCAGCTGGCTGGGAGTACCCGAGTCTGGCTGCAGATCCCCCTCCCTCCTGGCCACCACTCTGGCTTGGTGGTTGTCCACTCCAATTTAATTAGCAGGTGGGTCAATTCTATGTCCTCTGCCTGGCTGGGACTTTTAAGCCAGAGAAGTAGTGTGTTGAAGCTTAATAAAACTAAATCTTTAGTTAGATAATGCCTAATGTATTTGTTTTCTAGGGCTGCTGTAAAAATGAATCACGAACTAGGTGGCTTAAGACAACAGAAATTAATTTTCCCACAGATGTGGAGGCTGGGAATCTGAAATCAGGGTATTGGTAGGTCTGTACTCTTTGTGAAGGCTCTCCGGGAGGACTGATTCTTTGCCTCTCTCAGCTTCTTCACAGGGCTGCCGGCCTTCGTTGGCTCACAATTGCATCACTCCAGTCTCTGCCTCTGTGGTCACATGTCCCCTCTTCTGTCTGGGTCAAATCTTCCTCTGTCTCACCCTCAGAAAGACACTTATCATTGGGTTTAGGATTATATAAAATCACTGGGTCATGATCTTGGGTGTTTTTTTTTAGCAGCAGAAAAAAAACCAAGATATTTTGGGTTTGAGTTTTTGTTTGGGCTGGGATGTTTATAGTATTCATTGAATTTAGGGAGTTTACAGGTTTGGCATTTTTGCCTTGATTTCCATTAGCACTCTCAGTTTTCAGTCTTACTTAAACTCTGAGATATTTTTTTTTATTGTACTTTTTATTATCAGCTTTGTTCTGTTGGCTCTGCCTTCTTACCTGTGGTTAAAATAGATTTATGTGCCCTTGCAAAATGTGACATTTTAATAACAACTATCATTTGTTGAGGAAGCCTGTATTCCATGGGTAGATCATTAGGATTCTCTTTCATTTGTATGTGAGACTTTATCTTTGCTCTTTGTTCATCTTTTCTGTCTTCTGGAATGGTTTCTCAACGTTATCCCCTGGGGTACTAATTTAGTTTTTTGTGGTATTTCCTTCTGAAAATGAAGGTTGTAATTTCAGCAATTGCATTAAATTTTTTGTTCTTTCTTGTTCTTGTGTCATAGAAGCTGTACGGTTTTTGCCTAAAAAAAAGAATCAAAAAAATTTTTTTTCAAATTGGCTTTGGTTTCATCAAGTTAACTTTTTTGGGGAAGTGTGGGAGTAAAAGAGGATATTTCTCAAAGTTTTGTTTGTAATTATCCTTGTGTAGTATGAGTAAAAGCAAAGCAAGTCCATTTGGTAATTCGTTTTCTACGTTGTGGTGGGGCTTGGGGCTATGGCTAGCCCAGGTGCAAGTCTGGCTGCATGAGTGAGTGACTTGTGCATGTAGAATAGTCCTGGGAGTGGTTAAAGACTGTCATTGCCATCTTGTAATTTTTATAAATTTTGAACAGGGACCCCATGTTTTCGTTTTGCATTGGGTCTTATGAACAACATAACCGTTCCTGGCTATGTGGTACCTATGTATGAATTTTAAAGAGGAATCCATATGTCCCAGTGGATACAGCCACTCTGTGATGCCCACTTTGACCCCCAGGCAGTGTATTTGTGCAGTGACATCCTACCCAACCTTACGTGGCGTTCTTGGTGGTTGTCCTCTGTTTGCATTTATCTAGAATAGTAAATGACTTTTGGTTAGTAGAAATATGCTTTTCTTGCCTTTTCAGATAGATTTTTTTTTCAGATAGGCTTTTTAAAATAAAAATTAGCAAGACTCAATTCCTGATGAGCTGTTATATATGCATGATTGTGACTGGAAGCACATCAATAAGTAGATTGTCCTCTACTTGTCCTCAACACTTATTTTTCTCTTGTGCACTATATTTTGAAATAAATGGAATGTTAATTTCTGCCTCAAGCTTTTAAAAATGATCTCAGTTAATGTTGCACTAATAGCCTTAGAGGCTGGTTTTAAAGTTGTGACACTCCGTTCTGATTGAATGTAGAGAGTGCATGGTGAGGACCATCACGAAGAGGGAGTACTTCTCTGTCAGCTGCTGGGAACTTTTCCAGACCTGAAACTGAAGGGCAGGATGGTATGGAGAGCTCATCACACTGGCTGACTGGTAGAAAACTGAAAATGGGCATTTGTGCCCCTTGTTGAAACAGGTGTGCATTCAGATTTTCCAGGTAACACAAGGAGCTATCCTGAATGGGGTGCTAACAGCCCCTTACATGAGAAATAATCATTGCATAAACAGAGGAGAATTAGACCAGAGGCGTATTTACAATGCTTTTTTGGAGTTTCAGAGTCAAGGTTTTTGATTTGGCAATTCTTCAGAGACAGAATTGCTGAGGAGCAGTCCCAGTATAAAGAGTGGGGCAGAGAACCCAAAGGACACAGGACACAGAACAATGAGGGAGCGTGCAGGCTTTGGCTGCGGACCTGGACACTCCATTGTTCTGATGACCTTGGGCAATTTGCTCATTTCCTCAGAACTCCAGTTTCTCCATCTATAAAAGTAAGGTGCTGGTATCCAGCTGCCAAGGGTCATGGTGATAAAATGAGATGATAATGGGAATTTCCCCACTTAGTGCTTGGCAGATGTTGGTGCTCAGTGAATGTCCTTCTCTTTGTCTTTGTCCCCTTAGCATTCACATTGCCTGTCTCAGGTGCAGGGAGGGCCAGGATATAGTGTTGCAGAAAGAATGATATCCAGCCTTTCTAAAGAGAAACACTACATTTGTAAGGAGAGTGATTGCCAAGGATGAACAGAGACCCAAGGGTTTGGAAGAGATGTTTTCGTTTCACCCCTTCTTCAGGGAGAAATGGATCAGTGGAATCTTAGGAGCTTTTCTCCCTCCATTCACCCTCTTCCACATCTAGAACTTCACTGTTGTTTTTGATTACTCTAGACACGTTAGCATTCCCAGTCCTTTCAGGTTCATTTATTTCAAAGCAGAAAGAGAAAGAATTTGTTGTTACTCTATATATGTCTGATTACGTTTATGCAACAAACTGACGCTGGAGTCTGCTGTGGTTAATTTCCAATTATTCCCATGTCCTACTTTTAATAGACAAACTATGGAAGAAGAACGCTTATCAACTGTGTAGCATTTCTTTCTCATGTCTTTTTCTATTGTTGCCTTTATCTCTTGTTTCCCTTGGGGTCATTGTGTTGGAAGAAGGGGACCACTGTATTTCTCAGTAGTCTTTCATGTGGAGAAATACAGTTTACACCTTCTGGACATTCTGTTGGTGACCCACTTTTCATGTTTACTGTCCAAGGGTTTTTGTTCATGGGGGAGAAGCTCCTTCTATTATGTGTACTTTAGTGCTCTGGCTATTAAATTGAAAATTTAATTCTATCATTTAAACATGATTATAGACTTAGATTTCTTTTAACATTTTAAACTACAAGGGTTCTTGAATACTCCAAACACTGTAAACAGCACACAAAGATCTATTGATTAAGAAACCTATAAACCACTTGAACCCTCATGGCATTGGCATTTTAGAATAGGGTTTATTTATTGTTCTTAAACTTGTTTGTTTACTTTCCGAGGTTTGTGACATTTTTTTGATAACTTCTAGTGTTACAGCAATACGCATTTTTGTTCTTCCCTAGGGATACAATAATACAGTAGTACATTTCCACAGTTACAGAGCCAGACAAATAGTCTGACCAGTATAGAAGACAGGATCTAGTTATCAGCCAATTGATTTTTGGTTTTCTCTACATTCATCAAATCCAAGCCTCTGGTCATCTGGCTAGGCCCTGTTTTATATTTGTCTTCCATTTGTTGTATCAGTAAGATTATAGAGCTGTGTTTTCCGTACAAGTCCTAGGTTTTTGCAGCATGGTGCTTCCCCCAGAATGTTTAATTCTCCAAATTTTGCTTGGCTAGTGTTTCATAGACCATTGCCCTGTCACCTGGATATTTGCCTGGTTTCTTTGCATCATTGGAAGCTTACGCTTTATTACTATTTTGCTCCAATTAGTAGGGCCATTGAAGGGTATCATCTCCTAGGATATGAGGGATAAAGTCTGCAGTTAGTGCGCCTCTTAGAACATTTAGCTAATTCATCATCTTGACACACTGTTCAGTTTTCTTTCCCCCTAAGGCCTTCCTGTTATTCATATACTCTATCTTGGCTAGGACTAGTATTACTAAGTTCCTTGCATTTACCCTTCTCTACTTAAAAAATGTTTACTGGATGAAACAAAACACCTAGCACTCTTCCATTTATTAAAATTAACAAAAAACAACTGATATTCTTCTCTTTTCTTTTGCATGATAATGTCTCCGTGTGTGCTTTAGATTGACTTTCCTTTTTTGGGTATCATTAAGGAGTCCTGCCTTTCACATTTGGATTGCTTTACTACCTTTGATGCCTGTGTGGTCCCATCTTGGCAGGTAATTTGTCTTTTCAACCCTACCCATGACCACCTTGAAAGCCTTCTACCTTTCTGTCAGTCACAAGTTGGGCCTTGACCATCCTTAATTTTTCCTGTCCCAAGATATATCATCATTTACTCTCAAAGAATCCCTGGTTTCTTTCTTTGGAGAGTAGTTTGAAACCAAAATTGGGGTGCTGGTTTCATTTAACAAGTATTTATGTGAGGTTCACTACGTGCTAGGGATTATTCTAAGCTCTTTATAAACATTGTCTCATTTATTTATTGTAACAATCCTGTGAATATGGGCACTATTGTCCCTGTTTAGTAGATGAGGAAACTAAAGCCCAGAACAAATAAGTAACTCGCCCAGGGTCTTACAACTAGTAAGTCGCAGAGTCAGAATTTGAACCCAGGGAGTCTGGCTCTGGAGTTGCCTCTGCTACTTGGGTGGGTGGGGTGCCCAGGAATGTTGTTAGCATGGCAAAAGGTTGCTGCAGCTGTTGCGTTGTGCCTGGGTCAGAGCTGGAGAACATTTTTCTTTTGAAGTTTATAGGTTTGCATTGATTTTTTTTCAAGAAATTAACATTTTGTATACTAAAACATCACTGATTTTAGGGACACTATTCTTCTATAACCTAGTGAGAGAAAAACCCTACTGAAAACTTAACTGACACAATGCTCATGCCAGTGATCCTGGGCGACTCCTGACTAGATCACACCAACCTCTTAGGCTTTGAAATTTTTTTCCTCTGTTCCAAAGGAGGCAGTTTCTTCTGCCTTCATTTTTGTTGCTTGGTGTCTCACAATAATCCTTTTGCCCATTTTTCATGACAAAATGTGCACAGCTTTGTCTACTGATGAGTTTCTTCCTTTCTTAGGTCCCATGAAGCAGTGGGTTATAGCATTGTAAGAACATACAGCACAACAAAAATTTGCTTTACTAATACTCAACTCGATACCCCACAGCTCTGTTTGTGGGCCTTTGTGTGCACACCAACACTTTTTGTTTCAATGCTGAATGGAGTGTAGTCTTTTTGAAGGCTTTTTCAGTGGTATCTCCGTACACGAGAAGTACCAACAGTGCATGAAATTCAGTCGAAGTGGTGGCGGTATGAGCAGTTTTAATCAATTTAGGTTTGTATTGTTTCTCTACCTTATTCTTCTTATGCTATAAGGTTTCATCAGCCATTAAGACTTTCTATTATAGAGTTACTCCAGAAGAAAGAAACACTTTCAGAAATAGATTACCCAGTGATTAGGTTAAATATGAACATGTCTGTCAACACCAAATTTTTGAGTTGCCCTTATATTTCTCAGGTCTCTTCTAGAAACTGGTAGTCCCTTAAAAATTTGATTTGAATAAATATATAAAACCTAGTTCCTAAGTAATATTTAAAGTGTTCAATTCTTTTAGACTCTGCACCCCTCGCCTTTCCTTCCCGCCTCCCCTCAATGACAGCAGGACATGGTGCTGGGTTACTTGGTACTTCTCAAGTTTGAAAATCTTAAGTGAAGTTGATTGTTAATATTTTTTTCTGCCATTGGAGGGGTTGGGGTGGATAGGTAAGCTCTATCAGTTTCCTCTCTTACTGGATCTAAAGAGCATGGACAGAGTCCTTATCCTTGGCGGTTAAGTAACACCTGACTCCCAGGCTTAGTTGTTACTTAACCAGAATCCATTTTATCCACTATTGTTATTCTCTTCCCCCTTTCTTCCAATGTCAGAAAAGTGCTAAAATATGGAGGATGAGATTGCATCAAGGATGGAAGTCTTAAAATAATTCTTCGGGGTATTTCTGGAACAAACGTGTGCTTGACTTCCTGTTGCTTTGTCTTTAGCCAAGCTCTGGGTTCTCCTTTTAGAGTATTTGCCACTGACATGCTTCCACCCCTTCACCAGCTGTTTTTATCTCAATCTTAAAGCACTGAAGAGGCTTTCAGACTTGAGGTTGATGGAGGCATCTCTCAAGAAGTGAATCTTACTAGTCAATTCAAAACGGAAGAACTGGGAATCTGGTGATGTCTGAAATGCAGTAGCCATAAACTTGACTCTTGCCAGTATATGGTCAGTTTGTCCAAGTGTTATTCAGGAAGGGGTGGGTAATAGCCTTTAGAGTTGCTTTACAAAGTGAAATATCCGTGATGGGTAGTATGGTTGTGTCCCCCCAAATCCACCATTTTGGTTGCTACCTAAGTACTCTATAAAAGAGCCGTAGTCACATATTTAGTCTAATAGGAGTAGTTCAGTCCACTTGATGGGAGTATACATCTGTGGGCATAGGAAATAGGCCTGTATGGTTGTGTCTAAACTGGCTGACGTCTAATCACGAGTGGGTCCATCACCTAGAGTGGACCTTTGCTGATGCTATTTCCACTCATTCTGCCATTGTTAGGAGTAACAATAATCATTGCAGTCATGAGAGCCTCGACCAGTATTGAGTCCTTCCTATGTGTCAGGTACTTGGTTAAGGGCTGTACGTGTATTATCCTAGTTAATCCTCAAAGTTACTTTATCATGATAGTAGTGTTACTATGTAGATGAAGAATTGATTCTTAGGGGTTAAATGACTTCTCCAAGGCCTCAGCCAACAAGGGGAAGGTAGAATGCTACCAGGGTTAGGATGGGGGCGCCCCATTAGCTTTGATCCTAATTCGGCTATGCCAAAGAAGGCTGGAAATGAAGTTGTCCACTTTAGAAAATGTTCAGGTGTTCGGCAGTTAAAAAACAGTGCTAGACTATCTCTGCTTTGTACATTTTTAAAAGTCTTAAACTTTTGTAAAAAAAAAAAAAAAATTCTATGTATTTTTTTTCTTTTCTTTTTTTTAAAAATTTTTAAGTAGGCTTCATGCCCAAGGTGGGGCTTGAACTCACAACCCCCCCATTAAGAGTTGCATGTTCTACTGATGGAGCCAGTCAGATGCCCCTGTGTTGATTATTCATCCCTCTGAATTGGTTTGAGAGTGGCCTTCTAAAGTCAACAAACTGTGGTACAGTTATGTTATTTCTCATTTGTTTTCTTTTTATTATCCCATTTTATGCTAATCTTAGAAACTTGTGTTAGAATTTATAGCTTATAGAACTTCTCCCTGCTTGCCTTAATAGGGAACCAAAACCTCTTGTACTCGCCCCGTCAACTTTGAGGGTGAGTGGCATTCAGGAGCCCTTGGGATGCCTGGAACAGAGCTATCTTCTCAAACCCACCTGTCTGGGACTTGCTACTGTGGCACCTTACAGCATGTTAATAGTCTTTAATTGGATAGCACACATAGCCAGGGTTTCCTTTACCTGCTAGGAATGTGGAGAACAGCTTTTTAAATTCAGCTTGATCACCTTAACGTTAAGTGTATGTGTACTAATACGGTTGCACTTTTGTTGAGGCAACTTTCATAAAGATGTATATAGTTTGAGAGCAAGTACCACTGGCAGCTCCTGTCAGCACTAAAACAATTTCACCCAAAAGGCCTGTGTTGCCTGAGCGCACAAACTGTCACAGTTTCTCTTTGGCGGGCTTCGGATTTTATATGTGAAGTGGCAAGCTTTTTATGAAACTGGACAGTGGATTCCATCATTAATGTTCCTCAGTCTTTTCTTCTAATTCAGGTAATTTAAAAATAGAAATAGGAGAACTGATGGGATTTGGTTGCTGATAATTACCATTTTTTCATGATAGATGTTAAACTCACCTCCTAAGGGTTTTGAAAAAGTGGCTTCGGAGACTTGGCTGGTGCCTCTGGGGGCATAAGGTATTGGTGAGTGTGAATGTTCGCTTTCAACGGAGCGCTCTCCACTGCGCTTAGACGGCACCACACTCGCAGGACAGGAATCTCTGCGCCGTTCTGAGCAAACCACCTGTTGCAAAAGTATATCCGGCCATGCGGACAGAGAGGTGGATGAGCCTTGACATTTTGTAGCCTCCCAGCTTCTTCATGTTCTATAGACGTGGGATTTTTGCTAGCCTTGAGAAAACTGAGGAGCATGGCTGGGTTCAGTTACTGGTGGTGGTGAGGGGAAAAGCCAGAGAGTGTGCCGGAGAGGGTGAGATCTGAGAAGTGACTTGGAATCGACGTCACAGCATCTGGAGATAGAGATAGGTGGGAGCACTTGGCTTCCATCTCTGGAGACAGAATCGGTGAGGTAAACTTTCCCATCTGTACCACCTCCTGTGGCCTTGCTTCCCTCTTTGTAAAGCTGAGAACTGGTGGGCAGGTTAGATGGTACAATGTACGGACATGGTGGCCATGTAGGAGATGCTCGGAAGACATTAGCTCCCTCCCTGCCCCTCATGCCCTCCACACGCTTCTGTCTTATCCGGATGAGGAAACGGGTAGCCAGAGAAATTGAATGACTTATCTGAGTGGCAGAATTGGGGCCACACTTGGATCTTCTTAGTCCTACTACATCCTGCAGACCCTCTGGATGGTTGTGCATGCTTTACAAATGGCACCAGGCTGGCTGGGTTGCAGGGCTCTTGGAACTTCCTGGTCTTCATAGGTACATCTAATTGTGTGGCTTTATGTACAAATAAAGGCTGTTGATTTTGTCTCTGCAAAGTGGCCTGTCCCTGAGGTTCCCTATGGTTAGTGATAGGTACCCCTATAGAAGCTTTTCTAGTACTTTGATATTTTATTTATTTATTTTTAAAGATTTTATTTATTTGGCAGAGAGACACAGCGAGAGAGGGAACACAAGCAGGGGGAGTGGGAGAGGGAGAAGCAGGCTTCCCGCAGAGATGGGAGCCCGATGCGGGGCTCGATCCCAGGACCCTGGGATCATGACCTGAGCCAAAGGCAGATGCTTAACGACTGAGCCACCCAGGCGCTCCTATTAAAATGTAGTAAAAATATGGTCTTTTTAAAGGGAGGGGTGTACCTCCAAGGCTTGTCTATCACCTTCTGGTAAATGTAGCCATTTCCCCATCGATTTACAGTCTGTTATCAGTTGTGTTGGGGTCTCTTGATCTTCAGTTGTCAGGGGCACCTGTTACCTTTTATTTTCCCAGGTAGTTAATAAACCATAAACAAATACATAAGTACACCGAGGAAGTTTTAAGGGAAAGAATAAAGTTTTTTGTAATACCATGATCCTATAATGTAGTTTAACAATATGATATACTGTATGCCCTGATTTCTAAATCAAGGAACAAGAATATTAGTTATAGCATGTATTGCTGTTAATAGGTGTTCTCTTTCCCTGCTCCACATACTGATGATTTGGTTAGAGTTTATCCCTAATCGTGATCAGCATGTCCTGAACACTTATCAGAAATCTTGACGGACACAAAGCCTTTTAGCGGCCTCATAATTTTCTTCAAACTCTCGAAGGCTGTTTCTCTTTCAGTTGTCCTTTCCTCTTTAGTAAGAAATAAAGGGATATCCTATATGTTAATGTGTGTAAACTTAAGAAAGTTTGGGATGATAAATTTTTAAGTTCGGGTGAATTACTCAGGCATTCAGTAATACATTTCAGGAAGTTGTTTGGAGAAATGTGGGTTGATCGTTACCAAATACATTTTTACTTCTGACTGGCTGCATTTTTGAAGCTTCCTTGTAAGTTCTCCCATTTTCTAAATTTGGAAAAATCTGTGTATTTGAGCCTTGAAAAAGACAGTCTCTTAGCAACATGTGAGGACAAAGAGGATCAAATTAAGTAATAAGTGTGCTATGATTTGTGTATGTTCTTGCTGTTTTGAAAACCACCCTAAAGGTAGATACTTTTTAAGCCATTTTATAACATTTGATACATTTTAAAAGTAACAGAAACAGAAGTGGTGTGTTTTTAACTCCTCTGTGCCTTTTTTTTCTTTCTCTCCTCACACTGTACATTTTGCTCACTTGGATAACATACGTGGGCATTCATAATTAAGAATTAATCAAAAGTGTCCTCATGGAGGACTTTCTGGTCTATACCTAATTAACTGAGAAAACATTGCTTTGATAAGCAAATAGATCGGTTTTAAAGAGAAAACAGAATTCACTTTCATTTCAGACATCTATAATATTTCATTTAATTAACCTTGGAAGCATTTTGTGTCCATTATGAATCCGTAGGTAAGGAAATGCAGAAGTGACCTACTGCACCCTTTTAAGGCTAATTATGTGCCACGTAGTGTAGCTCTTTTGCTTGTGAGGCATAGTGGGTAGAAGCAGAAGGGGAGTGAGGCTGTTTGCTGGGCTGTGCAATTCAGCAGGGACCCTGGCTACTCTGCCACGTTCTGTTAGTGACAGCAAGCCACAGGGCCAACCCAGATTGAAGGGGGTGGTGGGGAAATGAATTTCTCTCTTGATCGGAGGACTGGCATGCATACACAAGGAAGAAAGGAATTTCTGGTGTTCATCTTTGGAAATGTTTTTTTTGCATAAAGGAGTATTCATTTATGCCTCAGGTACTGTGTTCCATTGATTCTGAGGTATACATTTCTCTCATGTTTTAATATCTTGGGAATTAGGATATCTCTTACTGCACTAGCATCTTACCACCATTGGCTAGAAAGTGCTGATACATTGTTGTCATTACCTGTGAGTGTGCAGGTGTGGACATAGCAATTGTGTTTATATATATTGTTGGTGATACACATGTCCAAGTTGATTTCATAAAAAAGATGATCAAAGATATTAAATCACGATTTACGGGGCACCTGGGTGGCTCAGTGGTTTGAGTGTTCAACTCTTGGTTTTGGCTCCAGTCCTGATCTTGGGTTGGGCTCCACGCTCAGCGTCAAGTCTGTTTGGGACTCTTTCCTTCCCCCTCTGCTCCTCCTCCTCCTCATGCGTGTGCTCTCTCTCTCTCTCAAATAAATAAATGCAATCTTAATCACAATTCAACACTAAAATAAAAAGTATGTTGCACAGAGCAACAAGATGTAAATTTGGTATTAGTGAAGCAAATTTTTGTTGGAGGAATAAGCACAGTTACCATTGTTTTGCAAATAACCAAGAGCTTTGGGGGACTTGGGACAGACTCTAAGTAGCTGAAGCTGTGTTACAGAGTTATAGCAAAAGTATTGCCTT
The DNA here is from genome assembly GCF_054177405.1 of Leptonychotes weddellii. Taxonomy (NCBI): domain Eukaryota; kingdom Metazoa; phylum Chordata; class Mammalia; order Carnivora; family Phocidae; genus Leptonychotes; species Leptonychotes weddellii. The sequence goes on along the minus strand of NC_138373.1, from coordinate 111,880,352 downwards.
CCAGGTGATATATTATGCAGCTCGAGAGTAGGAGAAATCAGTAATCCCTTCAAATAGATGAAAAGCATTTTAAAGCAATAAATGCCTGCTGTGTCCAATTCATAAGTTGTACAGGACGGTTGTTGAGGCATAGGACATCAATTTATCAAACTTTCTGCCAACTTAGAACTGTAGCTGCTTATTTCCTGGTGATTTGTGATTTGAGGGAAAATTGGATTTAGACAGATGGGAAATGATGATCGAACTCTACCTTCTTGAAAAGGCTCTGAGATTTTTCTGTAATGTTGAAGGTGCTGAAGAGATCAAGGTCATGAGTATGGCCTATGGAAAGCAGTTTTTGCTGTGATATTTCCCACAGTTGCTGATGGCTGGAAGTTACAACTATAACAATTTTAAGCTGTGAAACAATTCTCAAGAAAGTGTTCTCCAGAGACGTTAGAGCCTTCTTTTCTGACATCTGGTAAGAACAAGATAGTACCAGCCTTAAACCGGGCATAATGAGGGTCTGGCAGCCGGAAGAATGTCTCAGAGAGAACAGTAGAATGTCAGGTGGAAAACATCCGGACATCAGCAACTGAGTCAAAGTGATTCAAGAGTCAAACTTGGCCTGTGAAGATGTGTTGGGAATAGCTTAACCAATATATATATATATATATATATTTTTTTTAATATAGGTATACAAGAGAGAGAAGATAAATCTAATTATCTAAAAGCTTTTGCAATAGTTATAAAATAACTCTAAGTGACAAGAAAGCATTCTGTGATAGTTTACTTGGTGGCTTTTTTTTTTTTTTTTTTTTTTTAAGTGTGCAAACGGATGGCTCATTTTACAATTCCTTGCATCTTAGACCGAATAAATATGTTTTGGGCACTGAGCCTAAAGTTGCTGATTTCATGGAGTTTCCAGTCTAGGTGTTTCAACATGCATTTCAAAATGCATTCTCACAGAAAGAGTGAATAGGAACAGATAATTAAGCACTTACATCCCTTTTATGAAAAAATAAGCTCCAAATTCTAAACAGCCAAATCTTAAAGGAATTAAGTGTTAGGCTTATTTCTTGCTGTTTCATATATGTAGGTCATCTATCCCTAGCTAATCAGTAAGTGCTGAGTGTATTGTATAGTTTCCATGAATAATTATTGAAAGATTTCAAGGTAAGGCAAAGCCTTCAGTTGGTAATGGCTCTTTACCTTTCAGGGACTGCTTAAAATTTATCCTCTGTGTTTTTACAACAATGCCTGTCGGAGGTAAATGTCCAAAAAACTTGATTTTTTAAAAAGCAGACTTTATTTTTAGTGCAGTTTTTGGTTCACAGCAAAATTGAGAGGAAGGTAGAGATTTCCCATAAACTCTTTGCCCCCAAAAGTGCACAGCCTCCCCCATTCCCAACATCCCCCACCAGAATGGGATATTTGTTACAGTTGATGAACTTAAACACAGCATTGTCACCGGAAGTCCATAGTTTATATTAGAGTTCACTTTTGGTGTTGTACATCCTGTGAGTTTTGACAAATATATAATGACATGTATTCACCATTAAAGTATCATAAGAATAGTTTCACTGCCCTAAAAATCCTCTGTGCTCCACCGATTCATCCCTCCCCTTAGCCCCTGGCAACCACTGATCTTCTTACTGTCTTCATAGTTTTACCTTTTCTAGAATGTCATATAGTTGGACTGAGACAAATATATTCAGATTGGCTTCTTTTACTTAATAATAAACATTTAAATTTCCTCCATATCTTTTCATAGTTTGATAGCTCATTTCTTTTTAGCACTGAATGATACTCCATTATTATGTATGTGCCACTGTTTATCTGTTCACTACACAAGAACATCTCAATTGCTTCCACGGTTTGGCAATTATGAATAAAGCCACTATAAGCAGCTTGTGCAGGTTTCTGTTTGGGCCTAAGTTGTCAACTACACTGGGTACTACGGATTGTGATTACTGGATCATATGATAAGAGTATGTTTAGTTTTGTAAGAAACTACCCAATTATCTACGAAAGTGATTGTACCATTTTGCATTTCCACCAGCAATGAATTAAGAGTTCCTGTTGCTCCCCATCCTCACTAGCATTAAGTGTTGCCAGTATTCTAGAATTTGGCCATTCTAGTAAGTGCTTAGTGGCATCTTCATTGCTGTTTTTGTTTTTGTTTTTGTT